>NC_133330.1:189613095-189926647 GCF_042186555.1 Aquarana catesbeiana | reverse complement strand
TACCCAATGACACTCCCCCGCTTGCCACAATTAATACTAAGAATTAGTTTCCCCAGTTTATTTTCAAAGCTTCTAGAATTAGGAAAGTGCTGTATAACCCAACACACGTCACACTTTATATTCAGGCAGTGCCAGCACTGGACAGGAATCTATTTTTACAAAAATGATTAATGTGAGGAAGATTTTGAAGATCATATGAATTGTTAAGGATGAATGGTCATATGCTGCACTCAATATTATACTTAGACATATAGTCATTATTTGTACTTTTAGATACATTAACACAAATCAGATCAGTTTTAAAGGAATGCAGCAGTATCAATCTCTTAATTATCCCAGCAAAAGCATGTCAAAAACAGTCTGTTGAAGGGATGTACTAAACTGCATATTGGGATGATGGGATGATTGGGTTATTGGCTGCAATACTGAGAACTTTCACTAGATGTCAGTGTACTTTATACACATATATATGGTAATGGTTGTTTCTTAAAATGTTATTCTTTCCTACATTGCTTGATACAATGTTGCAAGAAGCAGTTGCTAATGTTTAACTGTTCACTTGCTGATATATATGCAGCTGTACAACAGGATCATAGTAAATTATACAGAAGTAATGTAAAAATTACATTTGACCTGTTTTTGATGGGAATGTGGGTAGAATTATTATTTCTCATGGGGTTTAAGGGAGGAATATCATGTTAGCTCCCGACAATTAACATATTTAACCCCTTACTGATAATAATATGCATATAATTATTTTTCTACATTGGGGATTATGGGTGGAATATTGTTTATAAATATACATAGGAACCTATTTAACCAATTTCTGATAAGAAAATGCATATAATACATTTTCTACATGGGAATTATGGGTGGAATATTGCAGTTAAACATACATAGGAATATATTAAACCCATTTCTGATATGAATATGCATATAATTATTTTTCTACATAGGGATTATGGGTGGAATATTGTTTATAAATATACATAGGAACCTATTTAACCCATTTCTAAAAGAGTATGCATATAACTATTTTTCTACATTCTACTACAATATTCCACCCATAATCCCCATGTAGAAAAATAAATATATGCATATTATCAGTAATGGGTTAAATATGTTCATTGTCAGTAGGGATGGGCTTTATGTTCGGGTCGAACATGAGTTCGTCTCGAACATTGGCTATTCGCCCGTTCGCCAAACAGCGAACAATTTGGGGTGTTCACGGCAAATTCGAAAGCCACGGAACACCCTTTAAAAGTCTATGGGAGAAATCAAAAGTGCTAATTTTAAAGGCTTATATGCATGGAATTGTCATAAAAAGTGTTTGGGGACCTGGGTCCTGCCCCAGGGGACATGTATCAATGCAAAAAAAAGTTTTAAAAAGACTGTTTTTTCGGGACCAGTGATTTTAATAATGCTTAAAGTGAAACAATAAAAGTGTAATATTCCTTTAAATTTTGTACCTGGGGGGTGTCTATAGTATACCTGTAAAGGGGCGCATGTTTCCCGTGTTTAGAACAGTCTGACAGCAAAATGGCATTTCTAAAGGAAAAAAAGTCATGTAAAACTACTATCGCTAGTGCCGGCTATGATGAATTGTCGGTCCGGCAATACACATAAAAGTTCAACAACGGCATGGAATTTCCCCACAGGGGAACCCTGAACCAAAATTTAAAAAAAAAAAAAAAATGTGTGGGGGTCCCCCTAAATTCCATAACAGACTCTTCAGGTCTGGTATGGACACTAAGGGGAACCCTGTGCCAAAATTAAAAAAACTATGGCATGGGGTCCCCCCAAAAATCCATACCAGACCCTTATCCGAGCACGCAACCTGGCAGGCCACAGGAAAAGAGGGGGGACAAGAGAGCGCTCCCCCCTCCTGAACCGTACCAGGCCACATGCCCTCAACATTGGGAGGGTGCTTTGGGGTAGCCCCCCAAAGCACCTTGCGCCCATGTTGATGGAGAGAAGGGCCTCATGCCCACAACCCTTGCCCGGTGGTTGTGGGGGTTTGCGAGCGGGGGGCTTATCAGAATCTGGAAACCCCCTTTATCAAGGGGACCCTCAGTTTCCACCCCCCGTGCGAACTGGTAATTTCTCTGCTCTTCTCATCCCGCATCTTCCTCCAGCTTCTTCTCCACTCCGTCCACACGATCCGCCTCAGTGGGAGTCTTCCGCCGTGTGACACTTCGGTTCTTCTGACACTTCTTATATAATGGAGTGCGGGGTCACCTGTTTACGTAACCCGGTAACCCCACCCCCTCTGACAACACGGGGAGAGCCAGAGGGCAGTCCCCATGTGTCAGAGGAGGGCGGGGTCACCGGGTGGCCCCGCCCTCCGTTATATATTAAGTGTCAGAAGAACCGAAGCGTCACACGGTGGAAGACTCCCACTGGGGCGGATCGTGCGGACGAGAAGAAGCCGGAGATAGATGCGGGACGAGAAGAGTGGAGGAAGAAGAAGAAGAAGAGAATGGAGGAAGAACACCGAAGAAAGACCAGAAGAAAGGAGATGGAAGAAGAAGCAGAAAGGAGAAGAAATTAATAAAGGACTTGTCAAAAACCATCTCTTGTGTTTAACCTTTTTGACACTTTGTGAAATGGTAGGGGTACATTTGTATCCCATTACCAATTCACACGGGGGGGGCAGGATCTGGGGGTCCCCTTGTTAAAGGGGGCTTCCAGATTCCGATAAGCCCCCGCCCGCTGACCCCCTCAACCACCGGGCAAGGCTTGTGGGGTTGAGGCCCTTCTCCCCATCAACATGGGGACAAGGTGCTTTGAGGGGCTACCCCATAGCACCCTTCCAATGTTGAGGGCATGTGGCCTGGTACGGTTCAGGAGGGGAGGGGGGCGCTCTCTCGTCCCCCCTCTTTTCCTGCAGCCTGCCAGGTTGCGTGCTCGGATAAGGGTCTGATATGGATTTTTAGGGGGACCCCACACCATTTTTTAAATTTTGGTGCGGGGTTCCCCTTAAAATCAGGTCTGGTATGGATTTTGAGGGGGGCCCCCACGCCATTTTTTTTTAATTTTGGCACAGCGTTCCCCTTTATATCCATACCAGACCTGAAGGGTCTGGTATGGAATTTAGGGGGACCCCCACGCATTTTTTTTTTAGTTTTGGTTCAGGGTTCCCCTGTGGGGAAATTCCATGCCGTTTTTATCAATGAACTTGTATGTGTATTGCCGGACCGACAATTCATTATAGCCGGCGCTAGCGATAGTAGTTTTACATGACTTCTTTTCCTTTAGAAATGTCATTTTGCTATCAGACTGTTCTAAACACGGGAAACATGCGCCCCTTTACAGGCATACTATAGACACCCCCCAGGTACGAAATTTAAAGGAATATTACACTTTAATTGTTTCACTTTAAGCATTACTAAAATCACTGTTCCCGAAAAAACGTAGGTTTTTAAAACTTCTTTTAGCATTGAGACATGTCCCCTGGGGCAGGACCCAGGTCCCCAAACACTTTTTATGACAATAACTTGCATAAAAGCCTTTAAAATGAGCACTTTTGATTTTTTGTGTTCGTGTCCCATAGACTTTAACAGTGTTCGCGTGTTCGAACTAATTTTTTTGCCTGTTCGCATGTTCTGGATGCGAACTGAACTGGGGGGTGTTCAGCTCATTCCTAATTGTCAGGAGTTAACATGATCTTCCTCCCATAAACCCCATGAGAAATAATAATTCTACCCATATTCCCATCAAAAACAGGTCAAATGTAATTTTTACATTACTTCTGTATAATTTACTATGATCCTGTTGTACAGCTGCATATAGATCAGCAAGTGAACAGTTAAACATTAGCAACTGCTTCTTGCAACATTGTATCAAGCACTGTAGGAAAGAATAACATATTTTGAGAAACAGAGTCATTACCATATATACTGTATGTGTATAAAGTACACTGACATCTAGTGAGAGTTCTCAGTATTGTAGCCAATAAACCAATCATCCCATCATCTCAATATGCAGTTTAGTACGTCCCTCTGTTGAATAACTTTATCAAATATACACTCTAAAACTGAATTTATTGATCTACCAAAATCTATACATAATCTGTAATTCCTGCCATTCCAAGTCAGATTCAGAACATTTGGTTACACGAATGTATAAAAAAATTAGAACCAGTTATGCCCCATACACACGAGCGGAATGTCCGACAGAAAAAGTCTGATGGGAGCTTTTCATCGTATACTCCGATCGTGTGTATGCTTTATCGGACTTTTATACGTCTAATTCTGATGGACCTAGAAAGAGAACAATAAATATTTCCAACTGAACCAATTCCTATTGGGAAAACCGCTCGTCTGTATGCTGTTCCGATGTACCAAAAACGACGCATGCTCTGAAGCAAGTGTGAGACGGAACCTATTGGCTACTGGCTTTTGAACTTCCTTTTTCTAGTCCCGTCGTACGTGTTGTATGTCACCCAGCGCTGTATTTTGGCCTAGGCCAACAAAGCCCAGGCCTAGGGCGGCAATTTGTGGGGGGGCGGCAGAAAGCCGCCCCCACCGCACAAAAAAGGTCCCCCGAACCCCTACTGCGCTGCCGAATTATAGTGTCATCTGGGCAGGCAGAAGGAGCTGCTCCGCAAGTGAGCGGGGTCCTGCACCAATCCAGAGGCGACATAAAGACACTTGCAGCACTGGAGGAGGGGTCTGTATGAGCAAGAAGTCCGGGCACAGCAAGCAGATGAGGATGCTGTCCGAGTTAGTGGGCGGCGGGAGGCGGAGTTTCTGGCTGTCTGTGCTGTGGCTGGGGGAGATCTACTGAACGAGAGGAAGATGCTGAGAGGAGTGGTCGGGAAGATGTCAGCACAAAAACATATGGCACCAGGTGAGGCTGACAAGACTGCACAGAGAGGAGACAGGCAGGGACAGCTTGCTCTGTATCCTGTTACATACAGGCTACCATTGCTTGATAATGAAGATGTGTCTGGGTCTAACAGGTGACATACTGGTGCTCAGGTGTTGCTGGCGATATGGTGGTGCCGGGCATTGCTGGCGATATGGTGGTGCCGGGCATTGCTGGGGATATGGTGGTGCCGGGCATTGCTGGCGATATGGTGGTGCCGGGCATTGCTGGCGATATGGTGGTGCCGGGCATTGCTGGCGACATGGAAGTGCCCAGGTGTTACTGACAGCATGGCGGTGCCTGGATGTTGCTGGCGACATAGCGGAGCCCGAATGTTGCTGGAAAGATAGCGGAGCCCGGGTATTGCTAGCAGCATGGCGGTGCCTGGGTGTTGCTGGCGACGTGTGTGTATGTACATTACTCTTGCCCCTAATCCTGTACAATCACAACTGCTTTTTTTTTATGCTCGTTCATAATGTCGGTAAGGACTGGCACGCCTCTGAAAAGCAATCCATGCTCAGATCACTTTTCAGAGGAATTTGACATGCAGTGAAGAGGCAATAAGTTGGCTCCGCAATGCCTCTTTTAACCCCTTAAATGCAGTATCACAGTGCTGCAACTGCGTGCAATGCACATGGTTGCAGGTTGGTTGGCCCCATTTACACTTCATTCCATGCCATGTATGCAGTTTCTGACCGTCCCTTGTGTCATGCTCGCAGTCTCTGACCGTCCCTTGTGCCATGCCCTCAGTCTCTGATTGTCCCTTTGTCATGCCCGCAGTCTCTGACCATCCCTTGTGCCATGCCCTCAGTCTCTGATTATCCCTTGTATCATGCCCGCAGTCTCTGACCGTCCCTTGTGCCATGCTCGCAGTCTCTGACCGTCCCTTGTGCCATGCTCGCAGTCTCTGACCGTCCCTTGTGCCATGCTCGCAGTCTCTGACCGTCCCTTGTGCCATGCTCGCAGTCTCTGACCGTCCCTTGTGCCATGCTCGCAGTCTCTGACCGTCCCTTGTGCCATGCTTGCAGTCTCTGACCGTCTCTTGTGCCATGCTAGCAGTCTCTGACCGTCCCTTGTGCCATGCTCGCAGTCTCTGACCGTCCCTTGTGCCATGCCCGCAGTCTCTGATTGTCCCTTGTGCAATGCCCGCAGTCTCTGATTGTCCCTTGTGCCATGCCCGCAGTCTCTGACCGTCCCTTGTGCCATGCCCGCAGTCTCTGAGCGTCCCTTGTGCCATTCCTGCAGTCTCTGAGCGTTCCTTGTGCCATTCCTGCAGTCTCTGACTGTCCCTTGTGCCATGCTCGCAGTCTCTGTGGGCCGCGATGTAAGGGGGAGCTCTGTGGGCTCTTTTGTGAAGAAAGGGCTGTGGTTACCAGAGACCCCTTACATCACAATTCACTATTATACCAGAGTCCGCAGCAGTCCCTATTACATCAGAGTTCTCCTTTACATTGGGGTGTGGCCTTGACAGGAAGGGGTGGGTCATATTTAAATTAGGGGGTGCACGAGTTTAGTCAGGCCTAGGGCAGCACAAAACCTAAATACACCACTGACCTCACCATTAGGGTTGAGCCGAACACCCCCGGTTCGGTTCGCACCAGAACCTGCGAACGGACCGAAAGTTCACGCAAACTTTAGAGCCCCATTAAAGTCTATGGGACTCAAACGAACGCTCAAAATCGAAAGTGCTAATTTTAAAGGCTAATATGCAAGTTATTGTCCTAAAAAGGGTTTGGGGACCCGGGTCCTGCCCCAGGGCACATGTCTCCTTCCGTTTGCAAGTAGGAGTCGTTTGTAAGTTGGATGTTTGAAAGTAGGGGCCTGCCCTATATACTGTGCAGAAATTGGGGCCCTAGGTGTTGGTGAGGGCATTAGCCCTCACAGTTACTCTTGGTGGGCGCAGGAATGGGCCCTGCTGTGAAATATTAGATCAAGAATTGTAATTACATGTGCCTGTTGAACAGGGGCAGAAAAATTGGGCCTTAGGCACTGGTTTCACAACACTGCAACCCCTCACAGATACTCTAGATATAGATATAGATATATATATCTATAGATAGATAGATAGATATAGATATATATATCGATAGATAGATAGATAGATATTATATATATATATATATATATATATATATATATATATATATATATATATACACACACATATATATATATATATATATATACACACACACATATACACACACACACACAATACACTAAGTGCAGCTAACTGACTCGCCTGCCTACTCTAACTTAAATCAAATGACACTGTCTATCTCTCTCTGCCGCAACACACTACACAAGGCCACCACGCAGGCGGCCTTATATAGTGTGGGGTGTGTACTAAACCCCCTGAACCACAATTGTCCAAAGCCACCCTGGCTTTGGCCAATTACGGCTCTCTGTACAGACGGCGCTGTGCATTGCTGGCTGATGATTGGCCAAGCATGCACTATGACCCGCATGCTTGGCCAATCATCAGCCAGCAATGCACTGCGATACCGCTGTGAATTATGGGCCATGACGCGCCACACGAATTTGGCGCGAGCGCCCCATAACGTTCGCAATTCGACGAACGGTCGAACAGGTGCTGTTTAAGTCGAACATAGGCTCGACTCTAACTCGAAGCTCATCCCTAGTCACCGTATCTATCCCTTATTTTGTAGGTGCTATAACTTTTGCGCAAACCAATCAATATATGCTTATTGCAAATTTTTTTTTCAAGTCCTGTCGTATGTGTTGTACGTCACTGCGTTCTTGATGGTCGGACTTGGTGTGATCGTGTGTACGCAAGACAGTTTCAGCAGAATTCCGTCAGAAAAACCTTCAGAGTTTATTCCGACTGGAAAACCGGTCATGTGTACAGGGCATTAGACACCAAACATGTCTATATTGCAAGACTCAGAAAGCTAAAACACATTAGAACCCTAAGAAGAATATGCCTAAAATCAATACTTTTCAGTTCAAGTCCGTTGGTCCAGTTTCCTGGCACCTGCACCCTTCCACTGCCCTAGCTGTCCCTGTCTCCACTTCCAGGGGTGCTTGGACAGGAATTGTGCAAAAGGCCACATTCATCACCTAAAGCTCCTCAAATAGTGTAACACCACCAGTCAGTAAATGTTTTGGCTTGTGGTAATATAATACTTGTCCTAGTACCGGAGGTCAGAAGCTTTAGCTGGTGAATGTAGTTTCATCTAGAACAACCCTTGTTCCCTTAAGGCACTCAAGTCTATCAATACTTGGTTGCCCCCAGGGCTTATTACACAATGCTATAGTCTCTGGCCAAGTGGCACCAGGGACTGGGACAGGCAGTGGTCAGGCCAGGCAACAGACAATAGGCATTAACCAGGGACAGACAGAGATCAGAACAGGCAGAAGATGATATGGATAAGCCAAGAACAGATAGAGGTCAGGGCAGGCAGCAGACCAGAGAATAATCCAGGAACAAATGTCAAGGCAGGTTAATTAGGGTTAACATCAAGGTTCAAAGTAGGGCTGCAACTAACGATCATTTTCATAATCGATTAGTTGGCCGATTATTGTTTCAATTAATCGGATAATAACCTTAAAAAAAGTGTGGTGTATAATTTTAATATGTAAAGTTAAAAAATAACCAGTTACACTTACCGGTAACGGTGTTTCTGGGAAGTCTTCCAGGACGGCACCCTGGGAGATGACTGGTCCACCTGACAGGAAACACAATCAATCAAGAGGTTAAAGGCCTCTGCCCCTCCTGATGCTCCTCAGTTGTGACAAAGTATTGACCCACACCAGTGCACGAGAGTGAAAAACATAACCACCACCACACTCTAGACATTGCATCATACCTAAATAGATCGGGTGGGAAGTAGGCCTGCCATCCTGGAAGACTTCCCAGAAACACCGTTACCGGTAAGTGTAACTGGTTATTTTCTCAAGTCGTCTTCCAGGACGGCACCCTGAGAGAAGAGCAAGTAGCTCAGGCCTACCTCTAGGGCAGGACCACCGCTTGCAGGACCTTCCTGCCGAATGCCAGGTCCTGAGGGGATAGTAACTCCTCTCTGTAATGTCTCAGGAATGTGTTCTGGCTTGGCCATGTACCAGCTCTACATATCAAGCTCCGGCCCTTTCCGCCCAGGAGGTTGCCAGAGATCGCGTGGAATGCGCTCTAAGATTACTAGGAGCTGCCCTACCAGACTGCTCATAGGCTAAAGAAATGGTATGTTTAATCCATCTAGCTATAGAAGCCTTAGATGCCTGTTGGCCCTTCTTTTAGCCAGAAAAATTAACTAAAAGATGGCTGGACCTTCTGGATTCCTTAACCCGTTCTAGGTAGGATAATAAACAGCGTCTGACGTCCAGACAATGAAAAGAAACTTCCCCTTCACTCTTGGGGTTACTACAAAAGGAAGGCAGCACTACTTCTTGATTCCTATGGAACTTTGATGCTACCTTAGGGAGGTACAGGGGGTCCTGCCTAAGTATAACCCTGTCCTCGAATAAAGTAAAAAATGGTTCTTTAATAGAGAAAGCCTGAATGTCACCTACTCTCCTAGCTGAGGTGATTGCTAGTAAAAAGGCCAACTTAAAGGTCAGGATCCTAAGGGGGATCTGATCTATCGGTTCAAAAGGGGCACTTGTTAACCCATCTAGTACTAAGGTAAGGTCCCAAGGAGGACACCTAGACATTTGCACAGGGGACAACCTCTCTTTGACCAAGAGAAATCTCTTGATCAGGGGGTGTAAAGCCAAACGTTTCCCGAGGAAACATGACAGGGCTGAGACCTGCGCCTTAAGGGTCTTGGTTGCCAAGCCTAGATCTGCTCCATCCTGGAGAAATTCTAAAATAGCAGGGACCTCTCTTTGAGAAGTCCCTCTCTCCTGACACCAGTGAGAGAAAATCGCCCAGGTCTTGGCATAAATACGCCTTGTGACTGGCTTTCTACTAAGAAACAGTGTATCCACTACTCTGTCCGACAGTCCCTTCTCCCGCAGGTTCTGCTTTTCAAGAGCCAGGCCCTCAGCTTGAAGAAGCTGGGGTCTGGGTGACGGACTGGACCCTGAAGAAGAAGGTCGCCCCGGACAGAGAGGTGAAGCGGTGGGGCTATGGACCAACCCTGCAGGGTTGGAAACCAGGCTCTATTGGGCCACCAAGGAGCTATCAGAATCAACTTGCTTTCTGAGAGGAACAGTTTTTGAAGAACCCTCGGTGTTCTGATCATTATAAGGTATATATTTACTGATCGTACTGTTGCTTTAATTTGGCATCCATTATTAACAGGAAGTGTAGTATATTACACCCACTTCCTGTCCAGCAGATAATCTTTCTACAGTGAAGGAAGCATGATAAAGACCTCCACTATTTCTTAATACTGGCCTTGGAAGCATAAGTCTGTAAGTAGGCTGTCATTAGTTTTCAATTAATTAGTATATGTTCTACTAATTCAACTACATTTCATCTGTTTGTTTGGTAGGATGTTTCTGTCAGGGAGTTCATTCAGCTAGGCCTCATTTGTGCTAGCTAGTGCCTTAACAGTATTGTAGCATGCCTGTTACTATTTGCATTTGTGATGTAATGTTAAATGCTAATGCATATTATTATAATTTGTGTTTTGCAGTTTTACAAAAAACTTATTCTCAGTAAAGATTACAACTATTAGCCCTTCCTCCTGAGTCTTTATTGGGAAGCTGTTAGCTGTCTGCCAAGCCTTGTACTTTGAACACATTGTGAGGGCAGAACAGTAAAAAGACTTTTAATACAGCGGGCCTAATCTAAAGAAGAGTGGATTCACTCTGCTCATCATCAGCTAACCTCTACAGCCACAGACATTACAAAGAAGTAATCTGTTTCATCATGCAGCACACAGACAAGGATACTACACCAGTCATCCCTCAGCATACACAAGCAGAGGAAAGCATACACAATATGCCAACCAACAGGTCACGCTGCACAAGCTCCAGAGTCTCTAGTCAGTCGGATCAGACATCAGCTAGTGCTGAATCTGCCAGGTCCAAGCGCACTAGCTCTAGACATTCAAGCTGCTCTAACCTGTCATCCACCAGTGCTGCAGCTGCCAGGGCCCATGCAAAAGCAGAAGCCGCGCGTGCACTGGCTTCCTATGCAATACGTGAAGCTGAAATGATAAGAGAACAGGGCTGCATAGATGAAGAACATCATATGATTAAAGCTAAAAGTAAAGCTGAAGCACTTAGAAGAAAAGCAGAGGTGAAAGCATCTTTACATATTATCAAGCAAGAAAAAATAGCTTCAGCAGCCTTAGCTGAAGCCGAGGTGCTCATGAGAGCTGCCGAAGAACAGTACAGAGAGCCCTCTGTGATAGATACCCAGATGACACCACTCAGTGCAATCCAACGCACTTGTGAGTATGTACAATTGCACGCAAACATGGACACTGATCAACAGTCTAATGATGCATTAGAATCATCCAGGGTCCCGCTAGCAGCAGGCAACTTTGACATAGCTCGATGCTACAAGACTGAACCAGAACTTTACTATAACAAGCCAAGTAGTTACATACTCAGAGACCAATCTGTTGGTCCTTCAGGAAATCAAACGAATGGTGACATAATCCCTCCACGGGAAAATAAAAATCCGGCCTATAGCAGAAAGACTTGCAGTAAACGAGAACAACCACACGACTATAGTGGGTTTAACCAAGCATCCCAACTGTCTTACCAGCCACAGACATGCCCTGTGTTTGTTCCCAGAAAATGCCCACCTGAGGCAGCAGGAGTCACAGATGTGACAAAATACTTGATACGCCGTGAAATGGTGAGCTCTGGTCTCCTGAAGTTTGATGATCGTCCAGAAAACTATTGGGCCTGGAAGTCATCTTTTTTAAGCAGCACCCAAGAATTAAATATGAAAGACAGGGAAAAGCTTGATCTACTCTCCAAATGGCTCGGACCAGAGTCCACTGAGCAAGCCAAAAGAATCAGGTCAGTACATGTTCATGATGCGACAGCAGGGCTTACAATGTTATGGCAGAGATTGGAAGACTGCTATGGGTCACCTGAAGTAATTGAAGATGCACTTCTGAAGAAAATTGAAAATTATCCAAAAATAACAAACAAAGACAATCAGAAGCTGAGAGAGCTTGGGGACATACTTTTAGAGCTGGAGGCGGCAAAGGCTGGTGGATACCTGCCAGGCCTCTCATATTTGGATACAGCACGTGGAGTGAAACCGGTAATCGAGAAGCTTCCTTACAGCTTACAAGAAAGATGGATCACGCAAGCATCAAAATACAAGGAAGATCATCAGGTAGCATTTCCACCTTTCTCCTTCTTCGCCAAATTCATTGTGAATCAAGCTAAAATACGCAATGACCCAAGCTTCGCCTTTTTGAACATGGGAGGCTCCAGTTCTGTAAAGACAGAGAAACAACCTTCAGTGCACAATAAAGAACGCAGAGCAACAGTGTCTGTACGGAAGACAGAAGTACCGACTGAGTTTGAGGCCAACCAGGATAAAAGCTCAGGAATGCAAATTGAGGACCCAGATAAGCAGTGTCCACTACATAACAAGCCTCATCCACTGAGAAAATGTCGCAGTTTCAGATGCAAGACAATAGAGGAGCGCAAATCTTATCTTAAGGACAAGCGCATTTGTTTCAGATGCTGTGGTTCAACTCAACATGTTGCTAAAGACTGTATGAAGACAATTCGATGCAAAGAATGCAATAATGACAACCATCTGTCTGCTTTACACCCAGGACCAGCACCATGGAAAACAGAGAATCTGGTAACCCAAGAAGATCATGGTGGGGAGCAAAATGAGAGTGCATTACCAGCAATAACCTCAAAGTGCACTGAGATCTGCACAAACACATTTAGCTCTAGATCATGCTCCAAGATATGTTTAGTCAAGGTGTATCCTGCAGGCCTCAGAGAGAAGGCAATCAGAATGTATGCAGTCTTGGATGAACAAAGTAACAGATCTTTGGCAAGAACAGAGTTCTTTGACCTCTTCGGGGACAGAGGAAGTCCAACTCCGTATACTTTGAAGACATGTTCAGGAGTTGTGGAGACATCAGGGAGAAGAGCAAACAACTACATCATCGAGTCATTAGATGGGAAAACGCAGCTGACTCTGCCCACTCTCATAGAATGTGATATGATACCAGATGATAGATCAGAGATACCCACACCTGAAATTGCATGTTACTACCCTCATCTGATGCAAATATCAGACAAGATTCCAGTACTGGACCCAGGTGCTGCAATTATCCTTCTACTTGGAAGAGACATACTGAGAGTGCACAAGGTCAGAGAGCAATACAATGGGCCACACAATGCACCATTTGCACAACATCTTGACCTTGGATGGGTCATCATTGGTGATGTATGTCTGGATGGAGCTCACAAGCCGGCAAAAGTGAATGTCTACAAAACAAACATGTTGCAAAATGGCCGCACATCATGTCTTAGCCCCTGTATCAACAGGATACAGATTAAAGAGAGACTAGTCAACCCAATACAACAGCAGAAAGTTCAGAGTTACATGGAGGCCAAAACCTCATCTGAAGATACAGATGAGCTAGGATGCAAAGTGTTTGAAAGAACGCGAGATGATGACAAACCAGCACCATCTGTTGAAGATAGCCTCTTCCTTGAGATCATGGACAGAGAAGTCTTTATAGATGAGTCAAACAGCTGGGTAGCTCCACTACCTTTCCGTTCACCACGACGTCACCTTCCTAACAACAAAGGACAAGCAGTGAAGCGTCTCACCTCATTGCGACGCACTCTAGACAGAAAGACAGATATGAAGGAACACTTCCATGATTTCATGCAAAAGATCTTCGACAGTGGTCAAGCTGAAATAGCACCACCATTGGAAGAAAAACAAGAATGTTGGTACTTGCCAATATTTGGAGTGTATCATCCTCAGAAACCAGGACAGATACGAGTAGTATTTGACTCCAGTGCAAAGTATGAAGGCCTTTCCCTAAACGATGTCCTCCTCAGTGGACCTGACCTGAATAATACACTCCTTGGAGTCCTCATCAGGTTCCGAAAAGAACGCGTTGCAGTAACAGCAGATGTACAACAAATGTTCTACTGTTTCCTTGTCCGCAAAGATCACAGAGACTACCTGAGGTTCCTGTGGTATGAAAACAATGACTTTAACAAAGATGTTAAACATGTGTTCGGGAACAGCCCCTCTCCAGCTGTAGCTATCTACAACCTGAGACGAGCAGCACAGGAAGGTGAAGAAGAGCACGGAACAGACGCCAAACAGTTTGTCATGAGGAATTTTTATGTAGACGATGGACTCGCTTCTTTCTCCAGCAATGAAGAGGCTATCGACATCCTGAAAAGAACAAGAGAGATGTTAGCAGAATCTAACGTAAGGTTACACAAAATAGCGTCCAATAGCAGCAAAGTCATGGAAGCGTTTCCCTCAGAGGACCGTGCAAAAGACCTCAAGGACCTGGATCTAGGAACAGATTCACTGCCCCTTCAAAGAAGTTTAGGGCTCAGTTGGGATCTCAAAACCGACAGCTTTACATTTAGAGTATCCAGAGAAGAGAAGCCATTCACGAGAAGAGGTGTCATGTCCACGGTCAACAGCCTTTACGACCCCCTAGGATTTGTAGCCCCCATAACCATGCAAGGCAATGCTCTTATGAGAGAAATTACTACTGAACATGAACAAAGTGAATGGGATACACCTCTACCTAAGGAGAAAGAAATGCAGTGGAAGTTGTGGAAGGACTCATTAATAGAGCTTGAACAACTTATCATCCAAAGGTCATATGTCCCTGTTTCTTTGTCTGCCACAAAGCAAAGAGAATTGTGTGTATTCTCAGACGCATCCACTATGGCAATAGCAGCTGTAGCCTACCTTAGAGTAATGGACTTTGAAGGACAAAGTTATGCTGGGTTTATCATGGGAAAGTCCAAACTAGCTCCACGTCCTGCTCACACTGTTCCACGTTTGGAGCTTTGTGCTGCTGTCTTAGCAGTGGAGATGGCAGACTTGATCGTTGCAGAACTTGACATTGAAATTCATGCAGTGATGTTTTACACAGACAGCAAGATTGTGTTAGGATATATTCACAATGCTTCAAGAAGATTCTACATGTACGTGTCAAACAGAGTGATACGCATCAGAAAGTCCACACGGCCAGAACAGTGGCACTACATCAGTACGGATAAAAATCCAGCCGATCATGGGACTAGACCGGTTCTAGCGGCTGCCCTTAAGCACACCAACTGGTTTTCAGGACCATCTTTTTTGACTAGATCAGAAATCGAAGAGACCACTCAGTTTGAGACATTTGAACTTGTAGAACCAGATAACGACAAAGAAGTACGTGCACAAGTAACAGCGTTTAGTACCATAACTACTAGAGGTAACCTTGGCGCACACAGGTTTGAAAGATTCTCCAGCTGGAAGTCACTCATTCGAGCTATAAGAAAGCTTATTCACCTAGCCAAATCCTTCTGTAGAGCTACAACGACTGACAAGCGTAATAGCAATCATCTTATGCAAGCCAAAATCATCATTAGATGTATTCAACATGAAGTTCTCATCACACTTATGGCTCAAGTCATGGCTATCATGAACGCTCGACGTTTAGTTTCAGTGTCCAGAAATGCTGGTAGTCTTTACACCAAGCAATGGAAGCAAGTTCAGAGTCTTGCAGACATCTTCTGGAATAGATGGAAACAAGAGTACCTGGTGACGCTCCAGTCACACAGAAAATGGCAAGCTGACAAGCCTAACCTGCAAGTCGGAGATGTTGTCCTACTAAAAGACACTCAGGTCCACCGAAACGAATGGCCAGTTGGACTCATTGTCGAGACTGTACCTAGTAATGATAGTAAGGTTAGAAAGGTCAAAGTTAAAGTCATGAGACAGGGCACCCCTAAGGTATACTTTAGACCTATCTCTGAAGTTGTTTTACTTCTTAAAAATGAAACATAGTGGTATAATGTTCATTATGCCAGGTGGGGAGTGTTCTGATCATTATAAGGTATATATTTACTGATCGTACTGTTGCTTTAATTTGGCATCCATTATTAACAGGAAGTGTAGTATATTACACCCACTTCCTGTCCAGCAGATAATCTTTCTACAGTGAAGGAAGCATGATAAAGACCTCCACTATTTCTTAATACTGGCCTTGGAAGCATAAGTCTGTAAGTAGGCTGTCATTAGTTTTCAATTAATTAGTATATGTTCTACTAATTCAATTACATTTCATCTGTTTGTTTGGTAGGATGTTTCTGTCAGGGAGTTCATTCAGCTAGGCCTCATTTGTGCTAGCTAGTGCCTTAACAGTATTGTAGCATGCCTGTTACTATTTGCATTTGTGATGTAATGTTAAATGCTAATGCATATTATTATAATTTGTGTTTTGCAGTTTTACAAAAAACTTATTCTCAGTAAAGATTACAACTATTAGCCCTTCCTCCTGAGTCTTTATTGGGAAGCTGTTAGCTGTCTGCCAAGCCTTGTACTTTGAACACATTGTGAGGGCAGAACACTCGGAGTTAACCCCAGAGGGGGGAAGGCATAAGCTAGTCTGAAGTCCCAGACCTGTGCCAACGCATCTATCCCCTCTGAGCCTCTCTCTCGAGCAAGGGAAAAGAATCTCTTTACCCTTCTGCTTTTCCTGCGGGCAAAGAGATTTCTGGAAGGCCGAACTGCCGACTTATCAGGGAAAAGACCTCTGGGTTTAGTTCCCATTCCCCCTGCAGAATCGGCTGCCGACTGAGGTAGTCTGCCTCTACATTCAACGTCCCCTTTATGTGGATTGCGGAGATGGAAGGAATCCGACTCTCCACCCAGGACAGGATCTCCGCTGATAGGGATAGGAGTGTTGTGGATCTGGTACCCCCCTGATGATTCAGAAATGCTACTGCCGTGGCATTGTCTGACGAGACCTGCACCTCCTGGCCCCTGATCCTTCCCTCGAAAGCCTTTAGTGCTTCTCCTATGGCCAACAGCTCTCGGAAGTTGGAGGAGGCCCTTCTTTGTTCTGAATCCCAGGACCCCTGGGCTATTAGATCCTCCAGGTGGGCCCCCCACCCCTAGGAACTTGCGTCTGTAGTTATCCTGAGAGGCTGAAGTTGGCTCCAAAGGAGGACCCCTTGAAGCCTCTGAGGAAGAAGCCACCAGTGAAGAGAGTTCTTTACTTCGACCGGAATGGTAATCTCTATGTCCAGAGAGTCTCTTCTTTTGTCCCAAGAGGATAGAAGAAAATGATGGAGGGGCCTGGAGTGTAACTGTGCCCAAGGAACTGCTGGGATAGATGCCGTCATCAGACCCAGTACTCTCATGATACCTCTGTAGGAGATGGTCCTTGCCTGTAACAGCGGCGTGACTGCTGATATAAGGCCCTCTACCTTGCTCTGAGGAAGAACTAACTTTTGTTCTGAGGAGTCCACCAGGGAACCTAGATACAGTTTTGTCTGGGCAGGAGTCAGCGAGGACTTTTCCCTGCTGACGATCCGTCCCAGGGCTTCTAAGGTCTCCATTACTCTGGATGGATCCAGAAGCAGTTGATCCCGACTTAGACTGTAAATCAAAATGTCGTTCCAAGTAGGGAATCAATGCCACTCCCTGGAGGTGCAGGCAAGCCACCACCTCTGCCATGACCTTTGTGAAGACTCTCGGACTGGATGCCAGTCCAAAGGGGAGGGCCGCGAACTGCCAGTGCTGCACTCCCTCTGGAGAGGCGATCGCGAATCTCAGGAAGATTTGATGGCCCTGAAGTATGGGGACATAAAGGTAGGCGTCTTTTAAATCTAAGGTCACCATAAACACTTCTTTGAGGAGATGTCTCCTGAGAGAATAGACACTCTCCATGCGGAACTTCTTGTAACAAAGAAAAACATTGAGGTTCCTTAGATTTATAATAAGACGATACCTTCCTGAGGTTTTTGGTACCACAAAAATGTGGGGATAAAACCCCTGACCCTGCTGGTCCACTGGAACAGGTATTATAACCTCCTGACTGGCCAGCTCTCGTATGTTCTGAAGGATTCCTGCCGCTTTGCAGGGATCCCTGGGAAGGCAGGTCAAGAGAAACCTGGGGGGTGGAGGGGAGAGAAACTCCAATCTGTAACCCTCTCTTATGATTTGAAGAACATGGGGGCTCTGAGTGACCCTTTCCCACTGAGAGGCAAAGTGGGAAAGTTTTCCCCCTACTGGAAAGCCATTTAGGGGTCTTGTCACCTGACTTCTGGCTGGAAAAGAGAACGCCAGCTTTTTGCTTGTCTTTTCCCGCGCCCCAACGTCTGTTAGGGGAGACCTTTTTCTCCGGGAAGCGGTTCTTTGCCTGGGGGCCACGAAAAAAATGCTTCCTCTCTCTCCTAGGTTTGGTAGGACATTTTTTCCCTTTTTCGGTAGATCTGGCCAAGCTGAGGCCAACGCATAGTTGCTCATAGTCGCAGCGTTAGCTTCCCAGGCTCTGCATAAAATGGTTTCAGCCCTCCGATCCATTTGATCTTTTAAATTACCGGTATCTTCGAAGGAAAGATCAGACTGCTCAGAGACCTGTGCTAAGGAGGCGTCTAGTCTAGGAGTTTTGAAGTTTTGAAGAATTTTTCCTCATTCTCCTCAGAGAAGGGGCATCTACGCTTCCAGGTTTTATATTTCAGGAGCCTTCTTTCTGGTTCTTTCCATTCCCTTAAGATAACTTCTTTGAGGGCGGAATGCACCGGAAGAACCCTGGCCTGAGGTTTAATTAAGCCTCTATACATCTTATCCTGAGCAGACACCTGCACAGCAGGCTCCTGAATCTCTTCTGAGGCATAAATAGCTTTCAGAAGATCCTCCATGTCGTCAGCAGAAAATATATGTCTGCTAGACCTGGAGTCCTCCCTCCCGTCCTCCTCTTGGCTGTCCACTACCCCTTCATCAGAAAACCCCTGATTAGGGACTTCTGACTCACACTCTTCCTCTGAATCCTGAGGGAGTGGATACTTCAGCGCATCCGCCCGGTATCTCCTAGAGGAGGCGGAGCCCTCCTGGGAGGAGGCATCCTTACTAGAATGAGCCTCTGAATCCCTAGGCTTAAGGGTAGCCTGAAAAGACTTTAAGGTGAACAGCATCTCAGTTTGCACAGTGAGGAACTCCATCATCTGAGATGTCTCCTTCCCTGTCAACTTCTGTATGCACTTAAAACAGAAGGGCTTTGGATGATCTGGGGGTAATCTGTCATTACAGTTCCCACATCTCTTAGAGCGGGTGGAGGATTTCATAGGACAGCTGCCAACCTCACGGGCAATAGCATCATCCCCTGAAAGAAACACACAGGCATGCACTGTGAGACTCGGAGGAGAAGAATTGGGGTACCCTCCCCATCTAAACCTCCGGAGGCCGGTCAGACTCACCCCCTGTGGTCTCTTCCATGGCCGCAGACCCTGCAGGTCTCTCCTTCTCATGTTCCATGCTATTTCCGAATCTTGCATAAAGGAACGCAGAGGAGACGTGGGCCCCTGTTCCCAGTGGCTTTTATATCCTTCTGTGTTTGGCTGCATCGTGCTACCGCCGCCGCCATCTTGCCGAAGACTGGAAACGGCACGGCACACCTGATCTGCTGAGGTCACTTCCTGCTGCAGTCTTTCCACTCCCTCCTCTAGAGGAGGAAGTGATGTCATTCCCTGATCTTCAGGAAAATGGCGCCGAGCGCTCCTAGGACGCTGAGCTACACTCAGCAAAGGAGATACCGCGCCACCCATCGAACGGTTGCTCCGGTCGGACGGGCGGAAGCCCTTGCCAGACTCACTGAACGGGCGGTCGCTCCGGTCGGATGCCAGTCCCTTTGCGATCCCAGCGAACGGTCGGAAGGAAAACATCCTGTAGCTGCCAAAGTCTAGAAGGTAAACCACCAACTCCTTCAACTGCACGGCCACCGCACAGGTAAGGAAGGGCGACACGAAGATTGGCCCCTGAAGTTCTGGGTACCCCACTGTACCCAGGATCCTTCAGCACTCAGGGGGGCTCTTCTATGGACAAAAATGCACGGTCACCACACCAGGGTCCAGCTTCTGCTGCCCCCCCGAGAAAGAATTGGGGAGACCCCCCCAGGGAGGATGGAAACCATCCGGCCAGACCCAGTGGCTTCCCAGGCATTTGGTCCAGCTCCCAGGGGAAGACCACCAGCCCCAGGCTTTAGGTCAGCAGAAAAATAACAAACGGTTTCGCTGTGGGGAAACACAATCAAAAACTGAGGAGCATCGGGAGGGGTGGGGGCCTTTAACCTCTTGATTGGACCAGGTGGACCAGTCATCTCTTAGGGTTCCGTCCTGGAAGACGACTTGAGAAAAAGGCATTTTATTCTTAAAAATCTATATGCAGTGGTAAATATAAATAACCAACTATATGGTTAGGGAGCAAAATCTCAAATCCACTCTGGGACAAACAGACAGAAGAGATATACTGTATATACTATTGAAGGTTGAATCTGGTAAATATCATCAGACTGAGAGATCAAATTTTTTTATTTAGACCCCTTCTACACTCCCACATAATGTGCCCTGCCCCCTGTAATGTGCCTTGCCTCCTTGTAATGTGCCCTGTTCCCATGTGCCCTGCCCTCATGTAATATGCCCTGCCTCCTTGAAATGTGCCCTGCTCCCACATAATGTACCCTGCCCTCATGTAAAGTTTACTTTAAATGTAATTGTAATGCCTTCTATTACCTTCAGTCTATCAGCCTCGACCTTCTCTGGGTTTGGATTCTGATCCCTGCACAGTCTTTAAAGTATTTTTTTTTAAAACAAACTTGTTATGCTTACCTGCTCTGTGTAATGGTTTTGCACAGAGCAGCCCTGATTCTTCTCTTCTGGGGTCCCCCTCCGATACTTCTGGCTCCTCCTGCCTTCAGAGTGCCCCAATAGCAAGCTGCAAATGATAGTATAGCGTGCTCCTATAGCAAGGTAAAAAAACTTCTGCCTTTAGACCCACTCACTTCCTGCCTAGGACTACATGTTCCATGAGGCATTGCTGCTCACACATTCACAAGTTCTCAGGCACTTACTGACATGTATGGATGGTGTACTGAGCTGTATGTGTTCTGCACTGTATTTCCTGATATGTAAACAAATAATGCATTCTGTATGCAGGCCAACTAATCGGCTGGCTGATTAATTGATTATGAAAATATTGGCAGACAAATAAAAACAATAGGCTACTCAATTAACAATGGGGAATCACACCCAGGAGGCAAACAATAGAGAAATATACAATGAGAAAAAGACACCTTAATAAAAAGATTATACATAACAGCAGGATACACCAGCATCAGGTTGTTTGAAGCCGATATAAATATTCTGCTTAGAGTCTCTGAGTCTAGCTGTAATGAGTTCTACCTTTCTGAATTTTTTGCATTCTTTGCAATTACTCCTCTGCTGGTTGTTTTCAGTTTGGAAGGACTACATATCCCTTGGTACCCCGCTGCCTGCAAGCTGTGATTTCTGTACTGACTCCCCCTCCTGAAACTCCACCTCTCATTGCCTCTGTAGTTCAGAAGGCAGGTCCTGTGAATTCTGTGACACAGCAGTACCTATCAATAGGGCACAGTGAAAACTTGTCACAGAATTCAAGGAAGTAAATGTACAAAGTACGTTTACAAGCGTCAAGATCATCCAGATTAAAAGAAGTGTGCTAGAAATAATTTAAGTAAAATATGATTTGACATTTTGACCATAGATACTCTTTGGGAAATCTGTCTTATTTAAACAGGAACAATCCTAAACTTAGAGTGACACATTAACTAGGACCTTACATCCATGAACTGTCTGAATATCGCATATGGAATGTCAATTGTCTTGCACCTGTTAGGCAGAAGTTTTATTAGACAAGGGCATTTTCCTACTGATAACAACCAAACTGGAGACCAGGAGTCTGAACAGCTTAGACAAGTTCAAAGAATCAAAAAGGCCTCTTGTGTGGACCAAGGTTTACTATTATTACATAGTACTGTTTTGTGATATAATTATTTTTCATTGTTGTTGTCTGCATTTTTTAGGATTGAGGAAAAATAGTACATTTATTATTATTTACTACAGGTATTTATATAGTGCCAGCAATTTACATCGCACTTTACATATATTTTCTACATTCACATTAGCCCTGCCTTTAATGAGATTAAAATCTAAGGTCCCTATCTCATATCCATACATACTAGGGACAATTTAGACAGCCAATTAACCTATTAGCATGTCTTTGGAATGTGGGAGAAAACCAGAGTGCCTAGAGGAAACCCACACAGGTAAAAGGGAGAACATGCAAACTCCAGGCAGGTAGTGCCACAAATGGTATTCAAAGCAATGACCCTGATGCTGCCAGGTGGAAGTGATAACCACTTAAGCTGACCATACATGGATCAAAATTTGCCCGGTTCAGCGGGGACTGGCAGAATTATGTTCCATATATGGGCTGGCCAGTTGTACAGAAGTCGATCTACTAATCGACTTCTGTACAACAAACCTGATGGATTTTTTCTGCCTGATCAGTGCTGCTGGCTAGTGTATTCTGAGGGCAGGGAAATCTCCCTGCTGTCAGAATACAATAGCTCAGTGGGAGGATTTCCCCATCCTCATCGAATGTGTGGATGAAGGAACCAAACTGCTGGTTGAATGAAGAAAAAAAAAAGGCTGCTTAAGCCACTGTGCTGCCCTATGAAGGGGATATGCAGTGTTAATACCTCTGACCTGTAATACTTTCTATAATCTATTTGGGTTCTTTCTAATTTCTATTCCTGTCATGATATATTCAGATATTTTTATGTATGCTTGATTGTAAATGAAGTATTCTATAACTTTTCTGTGTTCCAGACTACAGGACTCACATCAGGTGTAATAGTAATAGTTGTCCTGAACTTTGAAAGGTCACATTTTCAATTCACAAGATGATAAATTATTACGTAGTGCACACATACACTCATTACTTACTAGAACATTTTTCTCCAGAAAATTTGCCATCTGGAAGACATTTAATTTCTCCACTTGTCTGTTCATTTGCAGTCTTATGGTCTTTATAACACTGAAATCTTAATTTCTCTCCTTCAATATATATCTTTGACCGATCTCTTTGAGAAATATATGCCTTTATTGAGTCTGAAGAAGGAACATCACATTTTTCTATATAAAAAAAGAAAAACATCACATCAGTAAGATATTTTTACATAATACAACACTTCAAGAGCACCTAAATAAAGCACACACTATACATACACCTTCTGTTCTAGGGTAATGACGCTTACCCACTGTTCTACATCCATGGAAAAGCAATGCTGTCCCCCTCTAATAGAAAGTGTGTTAGGACTACAAAATACTTCTCCCTTATCTCCATAACATAGGGTAGAGATGTTCATCCTGTTCACTAAACAGAATTGGGCAGGGCCGAGCACAATGCTAATAGCAGTGGCAAGCCCCCCCCAAAAAAACAAAAAACAGCCTGTATTCTGGACTTAAACTACCTTTTAATATTTATATACTGTGAATCACAATATTGATCATATTTTTTTTTTTTTTTTCACCAAAAGAATAGAAAATCTTTTGTTATAAACCATGCTGAGGCTGCTGTCATGTCATGCTTCCGAGTGAATGAATATGCCATATTTTGTCTGAAAACGAATTTGTAACAAAACGAATTGCACATGTCTAGTATCGATTTTAAACTCATAAGAGGAGGGGCAGGAAGGTAAAGTTATAGTTGTTTCACAGAGTTTGCAGTGTACTGCCTGCCCTGCCATTATGGTCTTCTCTATGTGGGGTGCATAATGAGGGCCCTGTGCAGCAGGTTTGGCGAACACTGCCGACTCATTGAACAAGGTGACTTGGAACATAGTGTACCTAGGAATTTTGTAGAAAACCATTATAGTTCAACATATGGATTGGTTGTACGAGTCATCAAGGCCATACCAAAAAGTTTTTCTCCTGCAGAATGTTTAAAAAGATACCTAATATTTTATTATATCTTTTCATGTGACAAGACTGAAGAAATGACACTTTGCTACAATGTAAAGTAGTGACTGTACAGCTTATATAACAGTGCATGAGTGCTGCCAACACTGGGGAGCTACAGCTCATTGAGGGAACACTGAATGCCAACATGTACTGTGACATACTGAAGCAGAGCATGATCCCCTCCCTTCAGAGACTGGGCCTCAGGACAGTATTCCAACATGATATTAACCCCAAACACACCTCCAAGACGATCACTGCCTTGCTAAAGAAGCTGAGGGTAAAGGTGATGGACTGGCCAAGCATGTCTCCAGACCTAAACCCTATTGAGCATCTGTGGGGCATCCTCAAATGGAAGGTTGAGGAGCGCAAGGTCTCTAACATCCACCAGCTTCGTGATGTCATCATTGAGGAGTGGAAGAGAACTCCAGTGGCAACCTGTGAAGCTCTGGTGAACTCCATGCCCAAAAGGGTTAAGGCAGTGCTGGAAAATAATGGCGGCCACACAAAATATTGACACTTTGAGCCCAATTTGGACATTTTCACTTAGGGGTGTACTCACTTTTGTTGGCAGCGGTTTAAACATTAATGGCTGTGTGTTGAGTTATTTTGAGGGGACAGCAAATTTACACTGCTATACAAGATGTGATTTTTATATTAATGTGAGTTTCATTCATGCTTTGTCTTACGCCCTCCTCTTCCCTTTGAAAAAAATAAAAATCACTGCTCCTGGCATCATGGAATTTTATTTTGCATTGGTACATGTTCCCCAGGGCTGTGCCCAACCCCATGCTGTTTTCTGACACCCCCTTGAATATTTGCCAAGAAAATTTGCATTTATAATTTGACCGTTTTTGCTTCCATTGATTTCAATAGGGTTTAAGTTCTGCATTCAGATTTCTTTGTAAATCCCTGCCAAACTAAATCCAAAGCTGTATGGCTCTTCACTAATTTGGAGCAGCACTTCAGACAGTTTTGCAAAAAAAAAAAGGCCTGCACTTCCCCCATAGGCTTTTACCACTAGTTTGGGGTTTACTGAATTTCAAACAGAATTCATCAAACCCTACGCATATCAAACATGGGCAGATTTGCTCCTTCCTCTCATATCCTTTTCACTTCTGCTCCAGACATGGGTCAGGTGTCACTCATCTTTGTCACATCTTCTCCCCCAGACACGGGTTAAGTTTCATTCATCCTTTTCAGATCAAATTTTTTTTCTACAGTATATCATTTCTATTGCCTCCCTCTCCTCCTTTCTGCTCTGTACCTATTTTCTCTGCCTCTATTGTCTCACACACAGCCATTAATGTCTAAACTGCTGGCAACAAAAGTGAGTACACCCCAAAGTGAAAATGTCCAATTTGGGCCCAATTAGCCATTTTCCCTCCACTGTGTCATGTGACTCATTAGTATTACAAGGTCTCAGGTGTTAATGGGGAGCAGGTGTGTTAAATTTGGGGTTATCAACTCTCACTCTCTCATACTGGTCACTGGAAATCCAACATGGCACCTCATGGCAAAGCGCTCTCTGAGGATCTAAAAAAAAAAGAATTGTTGTTGTACACAAAAATGGTCTAGGCTATAAGAAGATTGCCAAGACCCTGAAACTGACCTGCAGCACTGTGGCCAAGACCATACAGTGGTTAAACAGGACAGGTTACAGGACAGGCCTCGCCATGGTCAAAGAGGTTGAGTGCACGTGCTCAGCGTCATATCCAGTGGTTGTCTTTGGGAAATAGATGAATGAGTGCTGCTAGCATTCTGCAGAGGTTGAAGGGGTGGTGGGTCAGCCTGTCAGTGCTCAGACCATACACCACACACTGCATCAAATTGGTCTGCATGGCTCTTGTCCCAGAAGAAAGCCTCTTCTAAAGATGATGCACAAGAGAGCCTGCAGTTTGCTGAAGACAAGCAGACTAAGGGCATGGATTACTGGAACCATGTCCTGTGGTCTGATCAGACCAAATAACCTATTTGGTTCAGATGGTGTCAAGCGTGTGTGGCGACAACCAGGTGAGGAGTACAAAGACAAGTGTATCTTGCCTACAGTCAAGCATGGCGGTAGGAGTGGAATGGTCTAGGGCTGCATGAGTGCTGCCGGCACTGGGGAGCTACAGTTCATTGAGGGAACCATGAATGCCAACATGTACTGTGACATACTGAAGCAGAGCATGATCCCCCTCCCTTCGGAGACAGGGCCGCAGGGCAGTATTCCAACATGATAATGACCCCAAACACACATCCAAGATGACCCCTGCCTTGCTAAAGAAGCTGAGGGTAAAGGCGATGGACTGGCCAAGCATGTCTCTGGACCTAAACCCTATTGAGCATCTGTGGGGCATCCTCAAACAGGAGGTGGAGGAGCGCAAGGTCTCTAACATCCACCAGCTCCATAATGTCGTCATGGAGGAGTGGAAGAGGACTCCAGTGGCAACCTGTGAAGCTCTGGTGAACTCCATGCCCAAAAGGGTTAAGGCAGTGCTGGAAAATAATGGTGGCCACACAAAATATTGACACTTTGGGCCCAATTTGGACATTTTCAATTAGGGGTGTACTCACTTTTGTTGCCAGCAGTTTAGACATTAATTGCTGTGTGTTGAGTTATTTTGAGGGGACAGCAAATTTACACTGTTATACAAGCTGTACACTCACTACTTTACATTGTAGCAAAGTGTCATTTCTTCAGTGTCACATGAAAAGATATAATAAAATATTTACAAAAATGTGAGGGGTGTACTCACTTTTTTGAGATACTGTGTAAATATATATGAAGCGCCCTACTCCCGTAGGAGCAGCTAAAAGTTCTTCCCTGAAGTGTGTTCCATTACCCCCTTTCCCTCACACATATGACACGCAGACAATCCATGAACAGTTAAACTTTATACATCTTTATTCTTGCTTCTGGTGTTTAATGCTGCATTACATTGAAAAGCCACTCTGAATAACTTCCAATGTTTTAAGCGATGAAAATACAACATTCAATCCAGAATATATGAAGCCTTTGTGAATAAAACTTCCATCTTGCACCAGTTCCACATTGTGTAATGCATCTCTTCTCCTTCCAGTTAGTCACTATTTCCTGACTGCACGGCACTTCTAGTTTAACTTTGAACGATACTCTGAATAAAGTCCAAGAGATGACTTTTGGATTCCTCCAGGGTATTAGTTCTCTAAGGCCCAGCCCTGTTCTCCTGAACCCGCACACTAATCCCTATAAAGTCTTTAGAAGCACTGTTCCCCTGGGTTACACTCACGTGTGTTACCGAGCGACCATACATGAAGCACATAAAGAAGTCCACTCCCAGTCCTGGTGTATGTCTGTAGTAGCGACTGTCCCATTGGAGCATCTTCATCTAAAGTCTTCTCTACACATAACATGCTTTCCTCTCCACCGCTTGGGAGAGCACAAAAGCTGTACCGATATCTACATCCTCCTGGATCCTCAAACTCCCCTCCAGAGCAAGAAAGCCCCAGGAGCATGTCCCTCTCCCCTGAAGGGGAGAGCACCCACACGAATCCTCCTGGATCCTACATACTCCAACAAGCAAGAACCCCCAGAACCATGTGACCAAGCCTTTTAAAGAAGTCCCGCCTCTGTCCAAACAAATTAATGATTGGTCCAGAGGGGTCTCCAGAAGACTGCCTGTCACTCTTGTATTCCTCCCATCCTCCAAGTCAAACACAGAAAACAGAGGAAACTTGCACAAGCAGAGTGCAGGGGGTCACACCCTCCTTTACTCTAATTCAACATCCCATGCCACTCAAACCCACCAGCTTACACCGCAGGGTGAAATACTGGTAATTTGGCCTATTTCTACACCTAACTCTCTAATCTAGCACTCACCTAAGTAGGTGGGCGCTACATATACCCCCTCCTTAAATCACAACTGTCCTCAGTTTTGGGAAAACCTTTCCCCAAACCAGGAAACAATCGTTCTAACTTTCCCCACATAAAAATGTTGTGTGCAAAACATTTAAATTTAGACAAAGTGTATGTGCAATAATAACCACACTTTGGGGCCCTGCTGTACTCTGTACATGTTTTTTCGTGTCCATATGCCATGCGGCATTCAACTATTCTTGCAAACCAGGTTGAGCAGTTTGGTATTATAGTTCATCTTTTGTTATCATATTTTGTATTTTCTGACACCATAGACCTCCGTTTCCGTCCTATCCCGGAAGCTGCGATGCGCCCTGTATCCCCTCCCCTTCCTCCTCCGTTCCGCCCATTGAGGCGGACGGTTTGGGGGATCTGGAGTGGGATCCATAGCGCATCGACGCCACGCCACGTGCCTCACGCGTGACGTCACTACGTGCGTCGCCACGTGGAGCACGATCATTACCACTTTAGCCGCCACAATAGGGAGGTCGAGCCCCTGCCGGAGGCGGAGTCTACCGCCCAGGCCGGAACCCCTCTCTGCACGTGCCGTGCTGCGTGACGTCGGTAGGAGCTAGCGTGCGGCCGTGCGGCATGTATATAACACGCCGCTCGTGCACAGCCATACTTCTCATGGTGGGTTCTACGCTATTGCGACGCAGGGTCCTTCAACCTCTCCATTTTTGCTACCAAGGTATTTCTAGTACCAGTTACCATGCCACTGTATTCCTTCAGCGGTATTACTATACCTAATGTGGATTCTTATCCATCTATTTAGATCATACGGGAGTTTTTTGCACCTTTTGTTTACTAAGGCACATGATGTAGAGTGTCTCACCCCTCTTTGGTAAGCTCTGCATGATACGCCTCAGCTACACGCAGCCCCACAATACCCCAGCTTCCGGGACGGACACCTTGCTGTTGGCCTTGGTCTTGTATTCAACAAACCCTCTTTGTTCACTAGTCTCCCTATGTAAGTACATAGGATGGGCTTAATTACCTTTGTTTTGTTATCATTAGTACCACACTAGATTGAACACTCTAATTTCTTTAGATACTTGGGAGCATCCGCCCCTGATGAGTGTGTAAACACGAAACGCGTCGGTCAATCTTTGGATGCCGACATACATCACCACCAACAGTCAACTAAGTTTGAACAACCATGTTCTCACCTATTGTCATCTTGCTATTTTATGCATTATGCCGCTTCCACCAATGTGCTATATATATGGACTCATGGGAATTGCTCATTGATCTCTATTATTGCCATGTATTTGTAAGTTGACACTATGTTGCATCCTTGATGTACCATGTTAGATATATGCACTGCCATATTGTCATGTATTTCCAAGTCGATATGATTATATGTCTCTTATACTCATGCTGTATTTTGTACCCATGCGCAATCCTATGACCCATATGTATATACTTTCCATGTTAATAAACATGTGATTTTTTCAAATACTTTTTCACCACGTCTGGAACCTCAATTAAAGTCTCAAAAATTCCCCTTTTTAATCATTGTCGTGTATTAGGGATGGAGGCGCACTTAATGCGCGCCTCATTTAAAGTCCCACCTGGGTTGCTACATAGCTCCCCCCCTTTTTTGCTAATAGGGATGTAGGTATCTTGACTGAGCTGCCAGTGTTCCCCTGCCGCTCAGGTGGAAGTTGCTAGGCTCCATGTGGTTAAGTACCACACTTTGGGGCCCTGCTGTACTCGGTACATGTTTTTTCGTGTCCATATGCCATGCGGCATTAAACTATTCTTGCAAACCAGGTTGAGCAGTTTGGTTTAATTTTTCATCTTTTGTTATCATATTTTGTATTTTCTGACACCATAGACCTCCGTTTCCGTCCTATCCCGGAAGCTGCGATGCGCCCTGTATCCCCTCCCCTTCCTCCTCCATTCCGCCCATTGAGGCGGACGGTTTGGGGGATCTGGACGGGATCCATAGCGCATCGACGCCACGCCACGTGCCTCAAGCGTGACGTCACTACGTGCGTCGCCACGTGGAGCACGATCATTACCACTCTAGCCGCCACAATAGGGAGGTCGAGCCCCTGCCGGAGGCAGAGTCTACCGGCCAGACCGAAACCCCTCCCTGCACGTGCCGTGCTGAGTGACGTCGGTAGGAGCTAGCGTGCGGCATGTATATAACACGCCGCTCGTGCACAGCCATACTTCTCATGGTGGGTTCTACACCATTGCGACGCAGGGTCCTTCAACCTCTCCATTTTTGCTACCAAGGTATTTCTAGCACCAGTTACCATGCCACTGTATTCCTTCAGCGGTATTACTATACCTAATGTGGATTCTTATCCATCTATTTAGATCATACGGGAGTTTTTTGCACCTTTTGTTTACTATGGCACATGATGTAGAGTGTCTCACCCCTCTTTGGGAAGCTCTGCATGATACGCCTCAGCTACACGCAGCCCCACAATACCCCAGCTTCCGGGACAGACACCTTGCTGTTGGCCTTGGTCTCGTATTCAACAAACCCTCTTTGTTCACTAGTCTCCATATGTAAGTACATAGGGTGGGCTTAATTACCTTTGTTTTGCTATCATTAGTACCACACTAGACTGAACACTCTAATTTCTTTAGATACTTGGGAGCATCCACCCCTGATGAGTGTGTAAACACGAAACGCGTCGGCCAATCTTTGGATGCCGACATACATCACCACCAACAATCAACCAAGTTTGAACAACCATGTTCTCACCTATTGTCATCTTTCTTTTTTTTTGCATTATGCCGCTTCCACCAATGTGCTTTATATATGGATTCATGGGAATTGCTCATTGATCTCTATTATTGCCATGTATTTGTAAGTTGACACTATGTCGCATCCTTGATGTACCATGTTAGATATATGCACTGCCATATTGTCATGTGTTTCCAAGTCGATATGATTATATGTCTCTTATACTCATGCTGTATTTTGTACCCATGCGCAATCCTATGACCCATATGTATATACTTTCCATGTTAATAAACATGTGATTTTTTTTCAAATACTTTTTCACCACGTCTGGAACCTCAAATAAAGTCCCAAAAATTCCCCTTTTTAATCATTGTCATGTATTAGGGATGGAGGCGCACTTAATGCGCACCTCATTTAAAGTCCCACCCGGGTTGCTACATAGCTCCCCCCCCCCCTTTTTTGATGTGCAATAATAATAATCACAATTCCTATCTTATAAGTCCCTATCACTACAGGTGTTTACACACAGACAGCCGTCTTGAAGGTACCTGTAAAAGAAACATAGATATGCATCCTAATCTTCTTGGCATGGGTAATACCACCAGGACCGCTGTTCCCTCAAAAGAAGTCCAAAGACTCCTGCAGAACAGAGCCTGTATTGACAAGCCAGGTATACACTTTCAAGTCCAAAAGCACAAACACTTTCTGGATGACTCCAACTGGGAGTTCATAACATTTGAATAGAACAAAACTACAAAGAGACAAAACAGGGACAGCAGCAGCAGAAAAGTGTATTTACCGATCGGGTAGGCATGCTGACTGTTGTCCTGTACTGGCAGTTATTGGGAAATCCCACCCTAGCCCAGCTACTCACTTGTAGTCATTGGGTAGAACATTTAAAGTAATCTTTGGTGGCAGCTCTTATGCCAGAGTCCTGTTCACAAATAATATCAGAGATCAGGCAGTCTCTTCCGGGAATCCCCTATCCCCTTCACTGAAATTGAGAAACTGCGAATGTGTTGACCCGCTTTAAGGACCAAAACCCTGTCCTTATAAATAGCCCTCCCCAGTTTCCATTCTCTGAAGATGTCCTGAAAACGGATCCATACTTCACTGTCTGGGGTGCGTTGCAGCTTGGGCACGTGCAGATAGTCCCATACTAGTTCTCTTTTCCATTCCTCTCGGGAAGCCTCATTAATGTCCATTATTGACTCCGGGACGTAAGGATAATCATATCCCCACTCTTGCGCCACTCTCCTCTGAACATCTCTTTGAAACCTTGATAGGCAAGGTAATTCCTTTGGTTTTCCCCTCCCAGGCAGAACACATGCATCCAGGGCCTTGATAGCCCTCTGCTGAAATGAGGAAGAGCTATGAGAGGGAGTCTTTTGAAATTTGGAAGAAAGTCTGATGGGGGGGTATAGAAGGCTTAATGAAAATGGCTGTGTCCCTTGTAGCTCCTGTGGAAGCCTCCATGGATGTAGAGCTCCCCAGGAACACTTCATCTTCATCATTAGAACTGCCCTCTTCTGGGGATGACCACTCAAACAAGCGTTCGACAGACCCATACCTGTCCAACATCTCTGGCGACCCCCAGTCTATGGCCCGGCCCTTATCTCCCACGTCCAGCTCACCCAAGATATCTCCATCTCCTTCACCTGGCTCCTTCTGGACAGGTTCAAAAAGGGGCTTATTTACAATGGTTGGCATTTCAAGGGAACATCTTGGGGCCTGCTCAATTACTCTAGCAACCCCTGGAGCCCCGACCAAACCACAGGCCTCCCCATCAGGTCCTACCTGAACCTCCGGCACCTCCGATTCCTTGGAACCAGGCTGGAACTCCTCTGTTGCAGCAAGCGCAGGAGACCCTCGGCCCTCTCCGGCCCCTCTGGTCATCTGTGGTTGAGGCTGACAAAGTCCAGTTGCAGGACTGGCATGGTAGTACCTTACCTCTTGTTGCACAGGTCCCAGGCGTGTGAACTGTGATTTGCAGTGTCCACAGCGGGCCCAGGCACGGACTCCCACTGTAGGCTTTTGACATGCAGGGCACAGCATGCAGAGCTGCTCCACGCCCTCTACCACTCCAAGCGCCAGTCCTCCGGTGAGCTCCAGGCGGATGCCGGTGTCCACAAGGACTTGGTCCTGCTGATCAGTTGTTTGCTGCATGGCTGGCGTACTCTGAACACGCATCGCCATCTTCCTCCGCCTCGTGTATGGCGCGTGGCACGCTGAATCGCTGACACCCTCTCCTCTAGGGCGTGGATCCGCCCCTCAGCTTGTTGGCTCAGCGCGCGAGGAACTGTAACACTACATTTGTTGGTCGCACCATAGCGACACCTGGTGGCAGGCTTTGTAGAACTGCAGGTTACAGCAGCTAACTGACTTTAACACAGAGGAAATATTCCTTGCGATGCCCCACTGTAGAAGAAATAGTCTCTGTATTGTCTTCGGCACCACACCACCCCCTGTGTCCATGTTTCCTAGGGCAACAGCGGCACCCACAACACCATCACATTCCCGACTGTGCAGCAGGGTAAATTGTAGCAAACAGTGGCAATGCTGGCGCTGTACCCACTCCAGACATCTCTGCATAAGTTAAGAGCCGCCTGCAATAATCCCCTAGGGACTATCTGGGATACAGTCACTGTATTGCTGGGACTGTCCGCGAGGTTGCTGGGGGCAACGGACTTACAGGAAAGTAAAATCTTGGTGGGACCTCCATAAAGCACCCTACTCCCATAGGAGCGGCTAAAAGTTCGTTCTTCCCTGAAGTGTGTTCCATTACCCCCTTTCCCTCATAGATATGACACGCAGACAGTCCATGAACAGTTAAACTTTATACATCTTTATTCTTGCTTCTGGTGTTTAATGCTGCATTACATTGAAAAGCCACTCTGAATGACTTCCAATGTTTTAAGCAATGAAAATACAACATTCAATCCAGAATATATGAAGCCTTTGTGAATAAAACTTCCATCTTGCACCAGTTCCACATTGTGTAATGCATCTCTTCTCCTTCCGGTTAGTCACTATTTCCTGACTGCACAGCACTTCTAGTTTAACTCTGTGAACAATACTCTGAATAAAGTCCAAGAGATGACTTTTGGATTCCTCCAGGGTATTAGTTCTCTAAGGCCCAGCCCTGTTCTCCTGAACCCGCACACTAATCCCTATAAAGTCTTTAGAAGCACTGTTCCCCTGGGTTACACAAACGTGTGTTACCGAGCAACCATCCATGAAGTACATAGAGAAGTCCTCTCCCAGTCCTGGTGTATGTCAGTAGTAGCAACTGTGCCATTGGAGCATCTTCATCTAAAGTCTCCTCTACACATAGCATGCTTTCCCCTCCACCGCAGGGGAGAGCACAAAAGCTGTACCGATGTCTACATCCTCCTCCTGGATCCTCGAATTCCCTTCCAGAGCAAGAAAGCTCCAGGAGCATGTCCCCCCCCCCCCCCCCCCCCAAGGGGAGAGCACCCACACGAATCCTCCTGGATCCTACATCCTCCAACAAGCACGAACCCCCAGAACCATGTGGCCAAGCCTTTTAAAGAAGTCCCGCCTCTGCCCAAACAAATTAATAAATGGTCCAGAGGAGTCTCCAGAAGACTACCTGTCACTCTTACTTGTATTCCTCCCATCCGCCAAGTCAAACACAGAAAACAGAGGAAACTTGCACAAGCAGAGTGCAGGGGGTCACACCCTCCTTTACTCTAATTCAACATCCCATGCCACTCAAACCCACCAGCTTACACCGCAGGGTGAAATACTGGTAATTTGGCCTATTTCTACACCTAACTCTCTAATCTAGCACTCACCTAAGTAGGTGGGCGCTACATATATATATATATATATATATATATATATATATATATATATATATATATATATATATATATATAGTGATGTGATAATTTTTTTGCCCATTTACCAAGTGCATGCTCTTGTTATGCAGGGTTTGTTTGTCCTTTTCCAATATGGTTGCTATGCTCTCTCTCTCACCAAGGATGAGGTCATCAAAAAGTGCAAAGGATGGCAAGGGGTTTTGGGGGTAAGTGGGTGGAGAGAGAGACATGTGGAGAGAGAAGAGTGAATTCCTGCTAAGAGAACACAGAATGTGTAAGTGCTGCAGATTCACCTCACTGAGACATACATAGAGACTGTTAATGATTTCATGTTCCTGTTTGGAAAATACTTTATGTTTGATGATTCACTGAATGTTATTTCTTCAATACATGAATTTTCAAATACAATGCTGTGTGGATTACTGTCTATGTGAAGATATATTTCTCAATTGGGATTTCACTTGTTATTCACAAGCCAATTAAGTGGAGGCACTGTGCTTGATAACCACTTCAATACCAGCCACTTAGGCGCCTTCCTGCCCAGGCCAATTTTCAGCTTTCAGCGCTGTCGCAATTTGAATGACAATTGTGCAGTCATGAAACACTGTACCCAAACAAATTTTTTATCATTTTGTTCCCACAAATAGAGCTTTCTTTTGGTGAGATTTGATCACCTCTGTGGTTTTTATTTTTTGCGCAACAAATAAAAAAAGACCGAAAATTTAGAAAAAAAACAAAAATGAGGTGGCACTGACGGGCACTGATGATGGGCACTGATAGGCGGCACTGATAGGTGGCACTGGTATGCGGCACTGATGGGCACTCATAGGTGGCACTGATGGGCACTCATAGGCAGCACTGATGGGCACTCATGGGTGGCACTGATGGGTGGCACTGATGGGCACTGATAGATGGGCACTGACAGGTGGCACCGATGGACATTGATGGGTGGCACTGATGACACTAATGTGTGGCATTGCTGGGCATCACTGAAATATAATGGTGCCAATCAGAGCCCATTTGTGGGCACTGATTGGCACAGATTGGGCACAGACTGGGCACATTGGGCACATGTGGATGGCCATGGGTACATACCTGGCCATCCACATGTTGCCCCCTTCCCTGGTGGTCCTGGCGGCTTCCCTGGTGGTCTAGTGCGGGCTCTGAGGGGGGGGGCTGCGCTGATAAAGAATCAGCGCAGACCCCCCCCTGTCAGGAGAGCTGCCGAACGTCTCTCCTCTACTCTGTCAGACGTGAGTGAGGAAAAGCCGATCAACGGCTTTTCCTATTGACATCGCGATCAGCCTTGATTGGACATGGCTGATCACGTGGTAAAAAGCCTCCGCCTTGGTGAGAGGTAAAGAAGAACCCAAAGATCACTGTGGCTGACTCCAGAGATGCAGTCGGGAGATGGGAGAAAGTTGTAGAAAGTCAACCATCACTGCAGCCCTGCACCAGTCGGGGCTTTATGGCAAAGTGGCCCGACAGAAGCCTCTCCTCAGTGCAGGACACATGAAAGCCCGCATGGAGTTTGCTAAAAAAACACCCGAAGGACTCCAAGATGGTGAGAAATAAGATTCTCTGGTCTGATGAGACCAAGATAGAACTTTTTGGCCTTAATTCTAAGGGGTATGTGTGGAGAAAATCAGGCACTGCTCATCACCTGTCCAATACAGTTCCAACAGTGAAGCATGGTGGTGGCAGCATCATGCTGTGGGGGTGTTTTTCAGCTGCAGGGACAGGACGACTGGTTGCAATCGAGGGAAAGATGAATGCGGCCAAGTACAGGGATATCCTGGAAGTTTTTAATGAGGAAAAAAATTAACTTAAATGATTTTAGCAAATGGCTGCAATATAACAAAGAGTGAAAAATTTAAGGGGGTCGGAATACTTTCCGTCCCCACTATATATATATATATACATACATACACACACAGACATATACATACATACATACATATATACACACACACACACACACACACACACACACACACACACACACACACACACACACACACTTGTGACTATCCCAGTCTCACACTAAAACATTTGCTGTGTTTGTTTAGACTTTTCTGGCAGTGGGACATTTGTTCAACAGATGTCCTGGAGTTCTTACACAAGATACCCTCTCTGTTTACCATTGTTTATACAGGTGTTCTAGTCAACTATAGCTCTAGCTTGAGTTTTTGCTATTTTTGACATGACTATCATATAACAGATGTTAAATGCTTACACTCTATTGCCAGACCAACCCCCAGCCAGTGGCGTAGCGTGGGTTGTCAGCACCCGGGGCAAGGCAAGTAATTTGTGCCCCCTAACCTGTGGACTTTTAGCTATCCCTGAGTCCCTTCAAATACAATAGAACTGACCTACCTGATTCCTATACTGACCACTACACAGAACTACACTGTCCACTACACTACATTGTCCACTACACTGACCACTATACTATACTGTCCACTATACTACACTGTCCACTACACTGACCACTATACTACACTACACTGTCCACTATACTACACTATACTGATCACCATACTACACTGTCCACTATACTACACTACACTGACCACTATACTACACTAACCACTATACTACACTACACTGTCCACTATACTACACTGACCACTATACTACACTGTCCACTATACTACACTACACTGACCACTATACTACACTGTCCACTATACTACACTACACTGACCACTATACTACACTATACTGACCACCATACTACACTGTCCACTATACTACACTACACTGACCACTATACTACACTATACTGACCACCATACTACACTGTCCACTATACTACACTACACTGACCACTATACTACACTATACTGACCACTATACTACACTGTCCACTATACTGACCACTATACTATACTGTCCACTATACTGACCACTATACTACACTGACCACCATACTACACTGTCCACTATACTACACTACACTGACCACTATACTACACTATACTGACCACTATACTACACTGTCCACTATACTGACCACTATACTATACTGTCCACTATACTGACCACTACACTGACCACTATACTACACTACACTGACCACTATACTACACTACACTGACCACTATACTACACTACACTGACCACCATACTACACTGTCCACTATACTACACTGACCACTATACTACACTATACTGTCCACTATACTAGACTGTCCACTGTACTGACCACTATACTATCCACTATACTGACCACTATACTACACTGTCCACTATACTACACTACACTGACCACTATACTACACTACACTGACCACCATACTACACTGTCCACTATACTACACTATACTGACCACCATACTACACTGTCCACTATACTACACTATACTGACCACCATACTACACTGTCCACTACACTGTCCACTATACTACACTGTCCACCATACTACATTATACTGACCACCATACTACACTGTCCACTATACTACATTACACTGTCCACTATACTATACTGTCCACTACACTACACTGACCTCCATACTAAATTACACTATACTGACCACTATACTATACTAACCACTATACCGACTCTATACTACACTACACTGACCACTGCACTGTCCACTATACTATACTGACCACTATACTACACTACACTGACCACTATACTACACTACACTGACCACCATACTACACTACACTGACCACTACACTATACTGACCACTATACTGTCCACTACACTATACTGACCACTACACTATACTGACCACTATACTGTCCACTACACTATACTGACCACTACACTATACTGACCACTACACTATACTGACCACTATACTGTCCACTACACTAACCACCATACTGACCACTATACTACACTAAACTGACCTCCATACTAAACTACACTATACTGACCACTATACTAACCACTACACTATACTACACTAACCACTATACTGAACTATACTGACCACCATACTACACTGACCACTATACTACACTACACTGACCACTATACTACACTACACTGTCCACTATACTGACCACCATACTACACTACACTGTCCACTATACTACACTGTCCACTATACTACACTACACTGACCACTATACTATACTGTCCACTACACTGCCCCCCATACTGACCACTACACTACACTGACCTCCATACTAAACTACACTATAATGACCACTATACTACACTACACTGTCCTGCCTACAGTCTCTCTCTCTCACCCCCCCCCCTCGGCCAGTAACAAGACTCTCACGAGGGAGTCTCACTCACCTTCTTATCCTGGCCTCTATCGATCCGGATGAGAAGGAGAAGACAGCGGCGGCTCACATTGTATCTTCTCTCCCCTGCGCTCTGCCTGCTGCCATGTTCAGTGTCCAGCGCCCTGTGATTGGGCGTATGGGGGGTCATGTGCGGAGGCGGGACTTCAGGAGCGATCGAGGACAGGCCAGCCCTATGCCTCACATGACCCTCATACGCCCAATCACAGGGCGCCGGACACTTAACATGGCGGCCGGAGTGCAGGGGACACAGGAATTTGAAATTAGGAGGAGGCAGCCAGTGACACATACTGGCACCCCTCTAAATGTCGCGCACCCCCCACGCTAAGCCACTGCCCCCAGCTACTTCTTCCCCCATACCTTTTTACCCAAAAACTGAGACCACACCAAGCTGGAGTAAATCTTGGCCGTAGCAGCCATTTTATTAATCATTTAAATAAAAATAACATTAACTGTATAAAAATCTGTTATGACCACCCCCATCATTTAAATACTCACGTTGGTCTTTGCAGGAAAAAGCCTGGGGCAGGACCCGGGTCCCCAAACACTTTTTTATGGCAAAAACTTGCATATAAGCTTTTAAAATTAGCACTTTTGGTTTTTCATGTTAGTGTCCCATAGACTTTAACAGCGTTCCGCGGCTTTCAAATTTGGCGTGAATGCCGCATTATTGCTCGCTGTTCGGCAAATGGGCGAACACCCGATGTTCGAGTCAAACTTACTTTCGACTTGAACATCGGGCTAATCTCTAATAGCCGCAACAATTGGTCTTGCCTGGGGCAGATAGGGTCTTTATGCACCTTTGGCAGATGGTAAAAGTACAGATGTTTGTACAGCTCCCCATAGTAGAAGAGATTTCCCCTGTAATGATAACTTTATATTTTAGGGCCTGATCTACTAGGCTTTTGAGTTCAAGCTTATAGGATTCTAGGGGATCTTGTGTAAGTTTTTTATATGTTCCCTTATCTGACAACAATCTTTCTGCATCTTTAAGGTAGTCTGATCTACCAAAATAGAACGATTTTTGTCAGATAAGGGAACATATAGGGAATATCACCTTGGTGTTCTTAGACCTTGAGTTGTCTCATACGGAGGGCCGTGTTGTGTCTAAGACGCATTTTAAGCCCTCCACCAGTAACTCGTATCTCCACTTTGTGAGTTGCCACCATCCAAAGTGGAAACAAAATATTCCTAAGGGCCAGTTCTGTAGGCTTAGAAAAAACTGCTCCTTGGATCGTGATTGCATTGCGCAAGGAAAGATCTTGACCGAAAAATTCCTTGACAAGGGATATGATCCTCATTTGGTAAATAGAGCATTCCAGGAATGCAGAGTGGGAAAAATTGGTGACTCGCACTGAACAAATTAGTGTGTGTGTGGCTGAAGGGTGCCACAACCTAAAAAAACAAAATGCAATAAATATATATGAATATGTGTGGTGTAGCACACTATATAAACTTGGGGGAATACACACACCCCCTTAGTGAGTACATATACAATCTATGCAAAAATATATCACAATTAGTGCATAATATTTGAAAATAAGTCCGTGTATAATATAAACGGAATTGAAAATAAGAATGTGAAATATTAAAGGAATAGTTCGTGTGGAGAAACCCCAAAAGGTGATTGACAATCCTGCGTTATTCAATTGTATAGAATCCTAGTTGTATGGGTCCACCACCAAAAATAAAGAGCCTGGCCGCTTACCAGAACCCCATGACCCCCCTTTACAGAGGGTCTAAATGGGCTGTGAGATCCTGCTAGTCCGGAACTCCCAGGAGCAGAGGTGGAAGCTGGAAAGGGACGTCAGGGACTATGGTCAAGATGTGTGGGTCCACGGTAAAGGACTCAGCCCTCAGCAGAATGTTGTCATCATAAAAAGAAAAGAAGGAGGGCTCCCATAGTGTAAAATCAAACGGTATTTATTTGAAATAAAAATAGTAAACACTCACATGTAAATTCGGAAATAGCATCATCAGTAGAAGAACAGTCTGTGGCACCGGCCGGATGACCACAGATAGCCCGTCCTGCTGGATATACAGCGACAGTAGGCGATGATACCGCTCAGCCCTACGCTGCGTTTCGCAAAAAGATTGCATCTTCCAGGGGCACGAGCTGCTCATCGCATCACCTCCTTTAAATAACAATCAAAAGCCTCGCTCTAGGATCACTCACGCCCGACTTCCGCATTAGCTTAGAACGCGCATTCTGACAAAATGCAAGTGTGCAAGCGCACCACAGGTCCCGACTTCCTCATTAGCCTGGAACATACAACGTCGTAGCACAAGTGCGCCTGCGCGTCTCGGGTCCTGATCAACGTCACATGATAGGACATCAGGTGACTGATCCCGGAACAAAAACTGCTACAATAGCTGTGCGCGGGCGCGCCCTAGATGCCGACCTCCTTCACGTTATGGTCAGTCAGGCAGCCAAATGGGTGGGCGCAAAGTATAGATCAATAAAATAGAGCTACAATTAAGAATTAAAAAGTACAAAATAAAAAATGCCAGCCAAATTAGTGTGCATCAGCACCTAAAACTACAAAATAAATATGTTATTAACAACGATCACCCATATAAATCTGTCATGTTGGCATATGATACATGATCAGATTGAGAGAATACATATCCTCAAGGTTCACATTGCCTCAAATACCATATATCTAAATTATGGCAGATATTCTAGATGTAAGCTGGTATCTAAAATAACCGTCGGACCTAAATGGTGACACATATAGACCAAACCTAAAAATTGGCCTGAGGGGACACAAAGAAAGAAACAAAGAGACCCCTGGTGGCCACCCTAAAATTTACATGTACCTATTAAATTAAGTACATATGTAAAACTATCTAGAAAAAGTAATTGAATTTAAAAATAAACTAATGAAACTACACTAGAGTTGTAAAAGCCTCAATCATGAACTGGACGCTAATCAAAGGCTTATCCGGTGCTCAGGGCGTGAGGATCCAGGGCGAAAATCTCACAATGGATTAGTATAATCAATGTATAAATCACCCAGAGCCAAAATCTCACAATATATTAGTATAATCAATGTATAATCACCCAGAGCAAAGATCTCACAATGAATTGGTATATTCAGTATATACAGAAGGAAAAAGAAGGAAGGGGAGGGGGGGAGGGGGGATTGGTTAGGAAAAAAGAAAAAAAAGAAGAGATGTAGGCCATATACTAGAATCAAAAGCAACCCCATCAATGTATTAGGCATTATTAATGAAGGCATTTATGTCTGTATCGACGTTCATGCCATATGGCACATAACTTTTAACCCTATATATCCAAGACATCTCTAGCTTGGAAATCTCCCTAATGAGTGAGCTACCTCGCCAGTGGGGTTTATATTTGTCTATACCCACAAATAATGTCTTAGAGGGGTCTCTTCTGTGGAACTGGTCGTAATGTCTGGAAACAGGGTGTTTGTCATATCCTCTTCTAATATTTTCTATGTGTTCGTTTAAACGAACACGTAGAGCCCTTTTGGTCCTCCCTATATATTGGAGCCCACAAGGGCATTGTAAGATATAAACCACTCCTTCGGAGGCACAAGTGATGAAAGGTTCAATATCATGTGAACCCCCAGTGCTAGTGGACAAAAATGTCGTAATGCGTCTTGATCTATTGGCATTCAAAGAGCACACTTGGCATTTGCCACACCTATAGAACTATTCCTTTAATATTTCACATTCTTATTTTCAATTCTGTTTATATTATACACTGACTTATTTTCAAATATTATGCACTAATTGTGATATATTTGTGCATAGATTGTATATGTACTCACTAAGGGGGTGTGTGTATTCCCCCAAGTTTATATAGTGTGCTACACCACACATATTTATATATATTTGTTGCATTTTGTTTTTTTAGGTTGTGGCACCCTTCAGCACCCTACAGTGCTAGTGGACAAAAATGTCGTAATGCGTCTTGATCTATTGGCATTCAAAGAGCACACTTGGCATTTGCCACACCTATAGAACCCAGTCAGATTCTGGAGAAAAGATCTGTTTTCCCGTGGGGGATCTTGGACTGTGGGTGCTATCCTGCTTCCCAAGGAAGCTGCTCCCTTGAATATCACCCTGGGTCTCAGTGGTAAGATGGCATTGAGAGCTGAATCACTACTAAGAACATGCCAATGCTTTTGTATTAATCGTTTTATCGCATGATGTTGCACTGAATAAGTGGTGACGAATGGTACAGCCTCCAAAACCTTGTTCCTAAGTCTAGAAGCCTCAGACAACAGGACTGCTCTGTCCCTGTCCCTTGCTGCTTTCACGGCCTGAGAGAGGGCAAGCCGGTCATAACCTTTTTCCAGAAATCTTTCTATTAAAATAGATGCCTGATGATCAAAAGTGGCTATATCTGAACAATTGCGTCTAAGGCACAGAAATTGTCCATAAGGAATAGCCTTCAGCCAGGGTTCATGATGGCAGCTGTCTACAGAAATATAAGAATTTCTGTCGGTTGCCTTAAAATGTGTGGACGTCACGAACTGTCCTTCCACGATCTGAATCTTCAGATCGAGGAAGTGAATAGTATTTTGACTGGCCTCAAAATTTTATCTAATGCCTCTGTTGTTAGCATTGAGGGTGTTCATGAAGCCATGGAGTTCGGCTTCCCCTCCATCCCATAGGAGGAGGACGTCGTCGATATATCTAGCCCACAGGAGCACCTCAGGTCTCCTAGAGGCATCGACGATGTTCTCCTTCCACTTGGCCATAAAAATATTGGCCAGACTCGGGGCATATTTGGCCCCCATGGCCACGCCACGGTCCTGCCGATAAAACTGATGTTCGAACCAAAAGTAACTATGACTCGCGGCATATTGCCTGAGCTCCATGATGAATTGGATTTGTACAGGGGGTAGGCTAGCGTCTCGGTTGAGGAACAGTTCAACTGCCTGTAGGCCCAGGTGATGGGGAACGATGGTATAAAGGGATGAAACATCCGCAGTTACCATCCAGAGGCCCTCCCTAGGGGTAATGTTAGAAAGTGTTGTGGCCACATCCCTGAAGACACGTTGATCGGGAGCCGAGGCGCACAGGCGCACTTGCGCTACGACGTTGTATGTTCCAGGCTAATGAGGAAGTCGGGACCTGTGGTGCGCTTGCACACTTGCATTTTGTCAGAATGCGCGTTCTAAGCTAATGCGGAAGTCGGGCGTGAGTGATCCTAGAGCGAGGCTTTTGATTGTTATTTAAAGGAGGTGATGCGATGAGCAGCTCATGCCCCTGGAAGACACAATCTTTTTGCGAAACGCAGCGTAGGGCTGAGCGGTATCATCGCGTCACCTCCTACTGTCACTGTATATCCAGCAGGACGGGCTATCTGTGGTCATCCGGCTGGTGCCACAGACTGTTCTTCTACTGATGATGCTATTTCCGAATTTACATGTGAGTGTTTACTATTTTTATTTCAAATAAATACCGTTTGATTTTACACTATGGGAGCCCTCCTTCTTTTCTTTTTATGATGACAACATTCTGCTGAGGGCTGAGTCCTTTACCGTGGACCCACACATCTTGACCATAGTCCCTGACGTCCCTTTCCAGCTTCCACCTCTGCTCCTGGGAGTTCCGGACTAGCAGGATCTCACAGCCCATTTAGACCCTCTGTAACGGGGGGTCATGGGGTTCTGGTAAGCGGCCAGGCTCTTTATTTTTGGTGGTGGACCCATACAACTAGGATTCTATACAATTGAATAACCCAGGATTGTCAATCACCTTTTGGGGTTTCTCCACACGGACTATTCCTTTAATATTTCACATTCTTATTTTCAATTCTGTTTATATTATAAACAGACTTATTTTCAAATATTATGCACGAATTGTGATATATTTTTGCATAGATTGTATATGTACTCACTAAGGGGGTGTGTGTATTCGCCCAAGTTTATATAGTGTGCTACACCACACATATTCATATATATTTGTTGCATTTTTTTTTTTTTTAGGTTGTGGCACCCTTCAGCCACACGCACACTAATTTGTTCAGCGCGAGTCACCAATTTTTCCCATTTACTTTGTGTGTTTGTGTCACATTTAGGATATCGCAGCTTATAATTTACATGTTTTTGAAGCGCAGTTATTTTTTCCTTTTTTCAGGAATGCAGAGTACCCATCAATATAAATAGGAACATAATGCCACTATTCGCATAGAGCAATTAATTATCAGGCGCCACTGGGGTATTTTTTTTAAGAATTCCAAACTAGTCCCAGTCCTGTCAGAGAGACCTTGGATTATTTATAGGAAATCTAGAAATGTAGGGAATATTGTAGCGCCTAGTAGAATCACCCACTCCGCTACCACTTCATCCAAATCTTTGCTCACCTTTTGAAATCTGGTTGGCATGCATCAATGCAAAAAAATGCAAATGCAAAAAGAGGGGGGAACGAGAGAGCGCCCCCCCCCCCTCCTGAACCGTACCAGGCAACATGCCCTCAAGATGGGGAGGGTGCTTTGGGGTAGCCCCCCAAAACACCTTGTCCCCATGTTGAAGGGGACAAGGGCCTCATCCCCACAACCCTTGCCTGGTGGTTGTGGGGGTCTGCGGGCGGGGGGCTTATTGGAATCTGGAAGGGTCTGGTATAGATTTTGAGGGGGACCCCACGCAAATTTTTTTAAATTTTGGCCAGGGTTCCTCTTAATATCCATACCAGTCCTGAAGGGCCCCCCCATCTTTTTTTAAAATTTTGGTTCGGGGTTCCCCTGTGGGGAATTCCCCTGCCGTTTTTATCAATGAACTTTTAGGTGTATTGACGGACTGGCAATTCATTATAGCCACGAGTAGTTTTAAATGACTTTTCTTCCTTTGAAATGTCATTTTGCTGTCAGACTGTTCTAAACACGGGAAACATGCGCCCCTTTACAGGCATACTATAGACACCCCCCAGGTATGAAATTTAAAGGCATATTACACTTTTATTGTTTCACTTTAAGCATTATTAAAATCACTGCTCCCGAAAAAACGGCCGTTTTGAAAACTTTTTTTTGCATTGATCCTTGTCCCCTGGGGCAGGACCCAGGTCCCCAAACACTTTTTATGACAATACCATGCATATAAGCCTTTAAAATTAGCACTTTTGATTTCACCTATAGACTTTTAAAGAGTGTTCCGCGGCTTTCGAATTTGCCGCGAATACCCCAAATTGTTCGCTGTTCAGCGAACTGGCGAACAGCCGATGTTCTAGTCGAACATGAGTTCGACTCGAACTCCAAGCTCATCCCTAGTGCTGAGTGAGTCTAACGGGAGTGGTTTCATAATTATCAACCAGCTTCTGCACCTGCAGGAACGTGGCAGGGTCTGCATCCCTTTAGACGTCATTTCCTATTGGGAGTATCTTACCAAAAATTACATTTATGTTGCAGTGGATGCCAAAAATTTGACTTGCATCTTGGTGCAGATTTCTGGGAAAATCAGTGAGCCAGTCACACAAGCAGGAAATGATTTTTGTACAGAACACCTCCAGATAATCATAATGCATTGCATTTTACAGAAAATTATAGCCCCGCAGATTGAAAAGAAAAGTGGAGTAACCCTTTAATGAAGCCCTTCTGGGAGAAGTGAAGGGATAAGGTGCTAACAGCTTTGTAAGAGCTGAAATTGGTGGCAGACTCCGTGGTGGATGTGTCAGTAGACATCAATTGATTTTTTTCAAGAGCAGTGTTTCCCGTGGTCACGGCAGGATTTGGCAATCATGGCTGAAGCCATGGTTTCCAGATCCCGCGTTCAAAAAAAAACCAAAAAAACTGGTGCAAGGTACCAGACAACGGATCCAATCTATTTGGGAGTAGACAGGATACAGCTATCTCAAGGGTGACTACTAGCAGGTCAGGGCGAATATCTGACAAAAAACAGAAAATTCAGAAAGGTCCAGCATACAGGCAGCAACTACCAAGTATATACAAGGAGGCAAAATCCTACGGACTGGGAAAACGATTAGTAAAGCAACTGGAGAAATACCCAATCTTCATTATTGAAGCCTTAAAAATCTATGGCACCGGTTTTTGGAGAACAGCGAAAGTCCTTTTAAGGGTGCACTCATCCAGGGGGTGCCTGTGTGACGCTTTGCACACACACCTGGATGGAAAATATTCAGGATCAGTGGGCCATATCGGCTATATTGGCATGACATTGGTGGAAGTTTAAGGGATGTCCACCTCTCTGGTACAATATTTTTTATTGAAAAAGTATAACATGACATACGTTCACCCAGGCAGGGGTGTAAATCAATGAGCATAACGATCATATAACATTGATAGGTGGGATGTCCACCTTTCAATCTCCTCCAGTCAGCCAGGTTACCAAAGTTGATGGAGAAGTAAAAAATTCTGGTCCAGTTTGTAGCCGGATTAAATAAAAAATGAGCAATCATGAAGGTTCCTGTTGCCCAGAGGAGGCCACCTCTGTTCCTAGCAAAAAAGAATAAAAAATCTAAATCAGGTAATCTGTGCCCAGTGCTAAAGTTGAAAAAAAAAAGGGAATATCCGTCCTCTGATAGAGAAAGTCAAAGGTGCTTTGGGAGTGAAGTCTCTTCCAGCAGAACAGTGCCGGAGTATCCTTGGTTCTTCGCAACTGACCAATTGTTTTAGAATAGAACATCATCACATCAGACCCCAGCTAGAACGGTTGGGGGATGCATTTCAAAGAGCAGGCTGCTCAAGGTCATGGGATTGTCATGGTTATGCAGTAGTGTTTGTCAGCTTACCTCTCCATGTGTTCAGCTTAAGAGGCCAGCCACTCTCACCTGGCTGCTTATGTAATCTCTCCTCAAAGCATGGCTCCACCCCAGCCCCTATCAGGGAACTCTATATAAACCTGTGCACTGCAAGCCAGCCCTGCTGATCAATATTGTGTATCTGGCTTCCGTGTGCTACTTGCTGTGTGTGCTACATTACCGATCTTGGCTTGTTCTTGACTATCCTTGCCTGCTTGTTACCCTGACCTTTGGCTATCCCCTGACCATCCTTACCTGATTGTTGCCCCGACCTTTGGCTATCTCCTGACAATCCTTTGTCGTTGCAGTCTGCTGCTTCCTCTCTACCTCCCTATAGTCTACCGTGAACGTGAGCTGGGATGCCCTGGGGGTCGCGACCAGGAGCCAGACTGCAGCTAAATCCACTCCCACCACTAGGGGCCTCTGGTGAACACCCACTGGCTCTTAGATTCCGCACCCTGGAAAATCTCATGCTCTAGCTCCCAGTGTCATCCGTGTTGGTACTACAGAGTACCTGCTCTCCTGTATCACCTAGAGCTCCATCTGCAGCAATCAGCCGTAGGGTCCACTACCTTGTGGTGCACTCCAGACCCCAACGGGGTGCATCTGTCACCTGAACAGGGATGTTCAGCTTATGAGGCATAGTACTGAATGCTATTGAACTGAGAGTAGTGTTTAAAGCGCTTCTTTCATTCACTCCTTTTAGAAGTCTACAAACTATGGTGCCAATCACTGAAAATTGATCACATCTGATCACACCTGATGTACTGAACACCTACCTCATTTCTTGAGACACCAACAAGCCAGGAAAGTACAAATACCCCGAATATGACCCCTTTTTGGAAAGTAGAAAGTCCAAGGTATTTACTAAGAGGCATGGTGAAATTTTTTAAGTTGTAATTTTTTCCCACAATTCTTGGGAAAATTAAGATTTCTTATTTTTTTTTACACAAACTGGCCATATTAACAGGTTAATTTCTCTCACACAGCATATGCATAATTGCAACTACACCCCAAAATACATTCTGCTACTCCTCCCATGTATGGCGATACCACATTTGTGAGACTTTTACACAGCCTGGCCACATACAGAGGCCCAACATTGAAGTAGCACTTTCAGGCGTTCTACAAGCATAAATTGCACATATCCTTTCTCAACCACCTATTACACTTTTGAAGGCCCGGGAGCACCAGGACAATGGAATTGTCCCAAAATACATTCTGCTGCTCCTCCTGAGTATGGCAATACCACATGTTTGAGACACTTACACAGCCTGGCCACATACAGAGGCCCAACATCCAAGTAGCACCTCCAGGCATTCTAGCAGCATTAATTACACATCATTTTCTGACTACTGATCACATTTTTGAAGGCCCTTCAGATTACCTGTGGTTTTAGAAGTGCAGTGGTCCATAGAGGAGAGCATCGGTCCAGGCAGCAGGCAGGAATACTGTCCATAGTTCGTACAGGCAGAGATACTGTCAGCACAGCCAGAGCACAGCCAGAGCACAGCCAAGCACGGGTCCAGGTAGCAGACAGAGGTGTCCTGGCAGAAATACTGTCCAAAGTCAGTAGAGGCAGCAGGCAGATACATGGTCAACACAGCCAAAGTTTTGGTCCAAGCAGCAGGAAGAAACATGGTCCATAATGTCATGGGTCATTACAGGCTGCAATATGGTCAGCACAGCCAAAGTATTGGTCCAGGCAGCAGGAAGGACCATCAAGCTTAGGGCCAGGGGGACAGGGGTAGAGGCTTTCTCCCACCCAAATCGCTTTGAAGCCTCCGGGCAACCAGACCCTGTTCTGGGAGCACAGAAAACAAAAAACTGTTTTTCTCTACTCAGAACACTATTCTGAAGCCCCTCACATATGCGAGACCCCTGTGTACTGAGCTAGATGGCCAAAAGATCAGTCCAAGTGGCAGGCAAAAACATGGTCAATTAACAGGCCAAGGTCGGTGCATGTGGAAGTCAGAAACATGGTTTAAATCGGCAGGCAGAGGCAACGTCGGTAAACAGGCTGAGGTTGGTGCACGTGGAAGTCAGAAATGTGGTTTAAATCGGCAAGCAAAGACATCGTCGGTAAACAGGCCAGGGTCAGTTAATTAACGTGGTAGCAGGCAAATGGGGTAATGGCAGTCTGTTAATAATAAGGGGAACTAATATTGGATGGATGTATGATAATTTTTGAAGCAATCTCCGATGCACAGGCCAGGTTGGGAGGGACATTGGGGACAATAATAGCTGGTATCTCTTCTTACTCCTACTCTGCTGCATACACGGCATTTCTTTTGGCGTCTTCTTGCAGATTCTGTGGGGGGAATGTGATAGGGAAGGTGTTGCTCGTGAAGTCGACTCACGCTATCAGAGCGAATGCTTCCTGGGGCGGGACCTTGTTGGTAAATGAGGGCAGTGACGATATCTTCAATATACTTGAGGTAGGTGATTTGTTGGTTTTGAGTTGCTTTTTGGTAGCAGACAAACAAATTAAAAAGGGCCATGTGAAACAGGTGAAACGCAACTTTCTTGTACCAATAATGGGACTTTCTGGTTAATAAATAGAGCTGTAGCATCTGATCGTTTAAATCCACCCCCCCATGTACATATTGTAATCGTGGACATATTTGGGCTTTATAATGGGGCCACGTCTTCTTTGGATCTCCACCACGGTGTCATTGTGGATGGTAGAGAGGATGTGGACATCTTTCTTGTCCCTCCACTTCATGGCCAACACCTCCTCGTTCCTCATGAATGCCGATTCTCCATTTTGCAATTTTTTTGTCAACAGATTTCGTGGCAATCCCTTCCGTTTTTTTTTTAAAGTACCGAAGGCCGGGGTTTTTTTTACTATAAAGGTGATGAAAAAGGGGCAGGCTGGTAAAAATAGTTGTCGACATATAAATGGTATCCTTTGTCGAACTGGAGGTATGCCAGCTCCCAGACAATTTTCCCACTGGTTCCAATATATGTGGGGCAATCATGGGGCTGGAGCTGGGAGTCTTTGCCTTCGTAGATCCGGAATGTGAAGACATATCCAGTGGCTCGATCACATAATTTATTTAATTTCAGCCCATACCTGGCTCTCTTGCTTGGTATATACTGCTTGAAGTGCAGTCGGCCAGTGAAATGTATGAGGGACTCGTCCACACAAATTTTTTGGTCTGGGATAAAAACTACTCTAAATCGCTGGGAAAAGGAATTGACTAGGGGGCATATCTGGTACAATTTGTCATAGTTGGGATGATCTCGGGGAGGGCACTGTGAATTGTGATTGAAGTGGAGAAAATGCATAATCATGTCGTATCTTGTCCTGGACATTACAGCGGAATATATGGGCATGTGGTGGATGGGGTTAGTGGACCAATATGCATGGACTTCGTTCTTTTTTGTAAGCCCCATAATAAACGTAAGGCCCAAAAACAATTTGAATTCGTCCAGTGTTAGGCATCGCAATTGGAACATGCGGGCATAGGAAGAATTGGGGTTGGCAGCAATAAATTGGGATGCATACAGGTTAGTTTGATCCACCATATTCTGCAGCAATTCTTGTGGGAAAAATAAACAAAAATAATCAATTTGAGAAAAATTTGTAGTGTCGGGCTGCACACCTGGCTGTGCAGTGAATGGGGGGGTGATAGCGCATCCTGAGTTGGCAGGCAACCATAAGGGGTTTGCCAAGGCATTGGGAAGGTAGGACTGGGGCTGGGTTCTTCGGGTTGGGCATGTGATTCCAGTACTTGTACTGGGCTCCTCTTCCTGGGGACTGGCGCTGCTGGTGGTGGGCAGATCTCCTGATCTTGGTCCTGATCTCATTCTTTTGGGAGGGACGGTTTCCTCCGAGGACTCGGACTCTGATCCACTATCCTCCACTGGCTCCTATTCCAAACCAGAATTGGATGATGGGAGCTCCCCGCTGCTCTCATCATCCGACATGGTAAGAAGGGCATATGCCTCTTCAGGTGTGTAAACCCCGACCGTATGGTAGTGCTTTTTGGAGGGCCTATGTAATGGTACTGCTGGTGGTAGTGGTGGTGCAGATGTGGTATTAGTGGCGGGCCTGTGTGTGGTACAGGTGGCGGTACGGGTGGTGGTGGTGGCGGTACGGGTGGTGGTGGCGGTACGGGTGGTGATACTGGTAGCAGGCCTGTGTGGCGGGCCTGTGTGGTGGTATAGATGGTGGGCCTGATGGCGGTACCGATGGCGGGCTGATGGCGGAACTGGCGCTGGTACTGATGGCGGTACTGGTAGCCTGTGTGGCGGTACCAATGGCGGTACTGATGGCGGTACCAATGGTGGGCCTGATGACGGAACTAGCGGTGGTACCGATGGCGGTACTGGTAGCCTGTGTGGCGGTACCAATAGCGGTTGTCCTGTGACAGATGATTGACAGATGGGTTGATTGATTGAGAGATGGGCTGATTGACAGATGGGCTGATTGATTGGCTGGGCTGATTGATCAGATGGGCTGATTGACAGATGGGCTGATTGAGAGATGGGCTGTGTGACAGGTCCTCTTTATTGAGGGGGGGTCATGTTGTGCACAGTAGTATAGTACAGACAATACACTGATCTCACTTACTGATCCCTGCTCTCTCCTCACACGATCGTGTGTGAGGAGAGAGCAGAGATCAGATGGTAACTGCTCCTCCGTGTTTACATTTGTGACCGGCTGTGATTGGACACAGCTGGTCACGTGGTAAACAGCCAATTTCATTGGCTGTTTACCCTGATGGGGGGAAGCGCTGTGTCCAAGGGACACCGCCTTCCTCGATCCCTGCCCTGCAGTCCTCTGGCGGCGCGCACGGAGCGCGCCGCTGAGTTTGTTATGACGTGATTGGCTGTGACTTTGACACAGCCGATCACATGGTAAACAGCCAAATTCACTGGCTGCTTACCATGATCGGGGAAGCGCTGTGTCCGAGGGACACACGCTGTCCCCGATCAGGGTGCTGCGAGCCCCCACTGGCGCGCGCTAGGGGGTTATCCTGCTGGACGTCATATGACGCCCAGTCATGATAACACAACCACCGCCCGGCCGTCAATATGCTATAGGCCGGGAAGTGGTTAAAGTTCAAAGTTCAGCCTTGTCTGCACTTACAATGCTTTAAGGAGTCCTATCAAGGCCTCATTTCTATCCTATAGAATTGGCAACACTCTGCAATCTAACCCTGAAGACCGTATTTCTGGTTGGAACAGCCTCTGTGAAAAAGGGTGTCAGAACTGCAGGCTTTGTACTCAAGGAGCCTCACTTAAAGTGGTGTTCCACCCAAATTTTGAACATTATTGCCCCGTACACACGGTCGGACTTTGTTCGGACATTCCGACAACAAAATCCTAGGATTTTTTCCGACGGATGTTGGCTCAAACTTGTTTTGCCTACACACGGTCGCACAAAGTTGTCGGAATTTCCGATCGCCAACAACGCGGTGACGTACACCACGTACGACGAGACTAGAAAAGGCCGGTTCAGAACCAAGCGCGGCACCCTTTGGGCTCCTTTTGCTAATCTCGTGTTAGTAAAAGTTTGGTGAGAGACGATTCGCGCTTTTTCAGACTCGTGGCTTTCAGATCGTTTTCTGCCGCTCAGTTTGTGCTTGTGGGTTTGTATCTGCTCTTCAGTGCGTGCAGTCAGTTCGTATCGGAGTTTTCTATGTGATCTTGCCTGCTCGTTGCTGTTTTTCAGGTCGCTCTTCACAGGCCTTGCTGTTCTTCAGTGCGTTCTGTTACTTCGTTCTGAGCAGCCGACCGTTTTCTAGCCATGTTTCGTATGCGTACTCCTCGTAGAGTTCGTGCTGTGCGGGGGCTTGGTGTTGGGGTCCTGACCTTGACACAAGTCCAGTCCATGAACAGGGTGGGGAGGAGTTAATGGACCAAGAATTGGTTGCTTCAGCATGACCAGTTCTCTCATATGCCTTTGCTCCGTGAGATCCGTGAGAATAATCCTGATGATTTCAGGAACTTTCTCAGGATGACGGACCCCGTGTTTCACCGTCTGTTGGCTTCGCTGACCCCCTATATCAGCAGGCAGGATACCTGCATGAGGCAAGCCATCACTCCGGAGCAGAGGTTGGTCGCTACCTTGCGGTATTTGGCCACAGGGAGAAGCCTGCAAGACAGTTCTCGACAGGCATCTCCCCCCAGGCTCTGGGGATCATTATCCCAGAGACCTGTTCTGCCATCATACAGGTCCTGCAGAAGGAGTATATGAAGGTAAGATTTTTATCCTTTTATATCACATTTTATTGTATTTAATGTTTGATAATATCTTGTATTTCTTCCCTCATTCCCTAATTACCATGATTATAATATGCTGTGAATGTCCCCTTTGTCCTCATGCATGCTGGATTGTTATGTAATTATTATGTTAGGTCCTTCATACATATTTGCCCTTCAATAACCTCTCCAGCATGGTGTCTCCTGCCCTATATTCACCTCATGTAGTCACTTAACAATGTATTTTATCAGCTCTATAGTAGTGCTTTACCCCAAACACCCCCTAAAATGTTTGGAAATGTGATTTTTGATTTCAATTCAGGCAGAGTGCCAGAGGGTTTTTTTTGTGGTGTCCCCCAAATTTTTTTAACCCTCCCTCCCCCAACTGCTAAGTCAGCTGATCCCAATTCTCTATCTATCCTCAATCATCTATCTGCTGACTTTGCCAAACAAATACACACTATACCCATCTCTTTACTGGTCAGATGTATGGATGAATTCCCCAAAGCATGTAGTGCAAGGGCCTGCCTGTATACTTTCCAATGGTACTGTTTAAAGTTTTGTTATTCTATTATTATCTTGATAGGTAATAGCAGAATGTCCAAATGTCCTCAAATGTGTACAGTGTGTATTTATATCTTTGTATTCTGACACTTCTTACCTGTCCAGTGGGCTGCCAATAGTGTAACTAAGGAGGGGCTGTTACAAGTAATACCCTGTATTTAGGCATTCATCTCTCAATGAAGTGAAGAGGGTTACCTGTCCAAGAGTTCCCCCCCCCCCCTATAATGTTAGAAATGGCCCATGAGAGGGGGGAGGGGGAATATGATAGGTGTACCTTATACTTTGGCCTTGTTAAATTCCCCTTAGTAAATGCTATCTGGAGGTTGCCCCATAATGTTTGTGTCTAATCTGCTTGCCATGTATCTTAGAAAAAATAGTAATGTTTATTGTTTTTTCCTCAACAGTTTCCTTCAACGCCACAGGAATGGCAGACTGTGGCCTCCCACTTTGCCCAGCGGTGGGACTTTCCTAACTGCGGAGGGGCAATTGATGGGAAACACGTCCACATCGTCCCACCACCCAACTCGGGGTCGTACTATTATAATTACAAAGGGTTTAATAGTATAGTGATGTTGGCGGTGGTGTCGGCTAATTACGAGTTCTTATATGTGGACGTGGGGAAGAATGGCCGGATGTCCGATGGTGGAGTGATCGCCCAGACGGAGTTCTACAGGCGTCTCCAGAATGGCAGCTTGGACTTGCCACCTCCAGAGGACAATGTTGAAGGTCTCCCATTTGTGTTCGTTGCTGATGAAGCATTTGCGCTGGGGGACCACCTGATTCGGCCATTCCCGATGAGGACCCTCACCCCGGAACAGAGGGTTTTTAATTACCGGCTGGCCAGAGCCCGAGGAGTGGTGGAGAACACATTTGGAATCCTGGCCAGCCGGTTCCGATTATTTCTGACACCCATCCATATGGCGGAGTATAAACTGAACCATATAATACTTGCCTGCTGTGTTCTCCATAATTTTTTAAGAAAACATTCAGCCAACTATGCTGGCTCAGTTGGGCCTGAGACCGGAATCCCAAATCCATCAACACTGACGGCGCTTGAAAGTGGCCGTCCTGGCTTGCCCTCCCTGAATGCCTGTGATGTTCGGTTACGCTACCTGGAGTCCTTTGCGGGTAGGGGGCTATCAATATGCCAGACAATCTGTGACACCTTTTTCAAATAAAAAACAACCAAAAGAAAATCTTTGTGGACATTTACTGCTTGTGTTTGTTTTAGCTGACCCTGACAGAAATGTGTTGAGTGCAGAAAATGTCGTGATTGGGTAACCTTATAAAAAACACTGTTGGCTGGTACTTCCTAAATGCAAAAACACATTTCACTACAAGTGCACTTGCAACTGCACTGAACCTGCACTTGTAGTGCAAAGTGTATTTGCCCTTAGGAAATAACTCCCATTTTTGCATAAAACAGCAATTACATCACCCCAAAAGTGTTGTAGTGTTGAGACAATAATCCACACATTCTTGAGTAAGGCACTTTTTTATACCTGCACAATCACATGTGCATTTCCCAAAGGTTTTTAAAACAAACCAACATGTTTGTTGTATAACAATGTTTGCAGTAGCATTCTCAAAAATCGAAATATCCATTTCAGATAAAACAGGCCTGTGTAAAACCAACAAGAAAGCCAAAAAACTTGAACTTACAAAGTTCACATATGGTAAAACCTGAAGGCTATATCAGACATGAGTATTTAGGAACTGGGTTTGATATAGCGTTCAGATGGGGGGAAATCACCCCTGGAAAAGCCAAATTTGGAAGATGCACACCAATTTACGAATGTCAACATGTGCTATCTGTCATCAGGGGGGATCAAGGGACGTGTTTTGGGGGAGCAAGCCCTTCCTCAATGCGACTTTATAATTGAGGAAGGGGTTGCACCCCCAAAACGCGTCCATTGATCTCCCGTGATGGCAGATAGCACATGTTGGCACACTGTGTGCATCCTCCAAATTTGGCTTTTCTAAATATTGTAAACATTTTCGTAAGATAAAACAGGTGATTTTGTGGGGTCTAAATTCGCCCCAAAACATCAATGATGTTATTTTTTTTTTTTAATAACATCAGTGATTTGTTGCTGGATGTTTTGCAATTGGAGATTACACCCCATGATCTCCCCGATGAGTATCTGGGCACTTTCAGATGTAAGGCGTTCTGGATCACGATCACCTAAAAAGAGATAAAGAACAAAAAAAAGGTCTCAAAAATCTGCCAACATCCATCTCTTTTACCTGAGCCTGTGGTCGCAGACACTCACCTGTTGTGGTGCCAATCTCCACCACGTCTTCTTCTTCCTCCTGCTCAGCTTCTTGGGTTGGTATTTCCCCTTCTTCCAGAGGGGGGGGGCTCTGGTCTCCTCGGATGAGGGGTGTCCGAGTCTTTTCTCCCCTATGTAAAACAAAAATGGTATACTTAGCACACAGATATTTGATGGCAGAACAAGAAATAGGAAACATTGCTTGGAAGTGGGGTACAATTGTCTATTTTAGCAGAGTTCCAAGATGTATCTTTTTTAGTGTCCTTTGTCAAGCTGCAATACTTTACCTGTTTGGTACAAGCTTCACAGATGTAGCCCCCCCTATAGTATACACTGGAGCACCTGTGTGGCCCCCCTAATAAAAAGGGTGTTCTGGGATCCAACACTAGTGCTCCAGTGTCCAGATGTGAAAACAGCTGCTCAGTGTCCTCTCCTTACACACAATCTAGTTTGCATTTCATTTTAGTAACAAATCCATCTACACAAACAAATATTTGGCATCCAAGTAGGCCCAAAAAAATGTGTGAAAATGCATATGGCCTAAACAATGGTGTTCTAGAGGCCGAAAGAAAAATGTTTGATACGAACGAATAATGGGCCCATGAACATTAAAGTTGACCTTTTTAAACGTTACAATTAATAAAAGCATGTGGAGCACAACGAACTGAATAAAGACAGAAAGAATAGGAACACAGCACAACTACTTACTTTTTTGCAGCACTCTCCGGATCTTTCGGTACTGCTCTGGCTCTCTCAACTTCAGGTCCGACCACTGCTTCCTGAGCTGATCTTTCGATCTTCGGACCCCGAAATTCCGCTCAAGACTCCTGACCACTTTCGCCATGATCTTGGCCTTTCGGATGTTCGGGTTGGGGTAAGGCCCATATTTTCCGTCATAGTCGGACTTCTTCATGATGTCGACCATCTCCAACATCTCCCCAAACGACATATTTGTGGACTTAAAACGTCTCCTTCTGGATCGGGACGTGCCTGGATCTGGGCTTTCCTCCTCCTCCTCCTTGTTGTTAGAATTATCACGCACCTGTTGTAACTCCGCCATCATGCTCTTCCCCCACTGCACCGAACGAAAAGGGGCGGGGAATACACTAGAAAGAACATCAGGGGCGGGCGGAGTTACACGCATGCGCAGTGTGTATAAAGCGTAACACGCGTGCGTATTACGTACGATCTGTGAGCGGAGGAGCATTGGACACGCCGATCGTAAGAACGAAGGTAAGAGACAAACTTGTGCCTATACTGCTTCTAGATTGAGGCCTATATTGTAACAAGATTAGGAGAGTTTTGTGTGACATTAGGCTTTGTCTTGTGTTGTGTCTTGCAGTGAACATGGATATCTTAATGAAAGATAATGACTTCATGTCAGTATTCATAGATATGCTAAGTGAGCTGCCCTGTCTGTGGGAGATTACCCACCCCCATTTCAAGAACCAAGCAAAGAGGAAGGCAGCACTGGAGCAATTGTGTGAAATTGTGAAGCAGGTGATCCCCACGGCAGACATCACTTATTTAAAGATTTTCATTGGTGGCCTGAGGAGCACATATCTGAGGGAGTGCAAGAAAGTCCTGGATTCACAGAGATCCGGAGCAGCAGATGACATCTATGTCCCCAGGATATTGTACAACGACAGGCTGCACTTTCTGGCAGGCCAGACTGAACCCAGGTCATCCCTCTCCAGTCTTCCTTCCACGCTTCCTTCCCCCCCAGCTGAGGCTTCTGACGCCCAACCTGGGTCTTCCAGGCCACATGTGGAGGAGCCCAGATTGAGCCAGGTATAGCATTCCTCTAAATATTTCTGCTTGTCCAATCAATGATGTTAACTAGATGTTAGTTGGGAGTACTAATTTAGGATTGTGATTGATGATGCAAAAACTAAAACTATGTCCCTTTTTCATACACAGGGAAGTCTCAGCCAGGAGGTGGCCGGGCCGAGCCGGCTGGCTGATATCAAGGTCCCTCCAACCCCCCTGAAAACAGAAAGTGGCAGTAGGAGGAGTACCCTAGAGGAGGCGGCTATAGCATTCTTTTGGAGGGCTACAGAGGTCCTGGGAGCACCACACACCAGGCAGGAGAACATTGCTGCCTTCATAGCATATAAAATGCAGAGGATGGAGGAGGGCCAAAAAGCCATGTGTGAGGCCCTCATATCGGAGGCTCTGGAGAAAGGTATGAGGGGCCAAATTACACCTCACACACATCTTTGGGATGGTCCTCCTCCTCCTCCTGCAGGTCCTCCTCCTCCTCCTCCTTCTCCTCCAGGTCCTCCCAGTCCTCCTCCTCCTGCAGGTCCTCCTCCTCCTCCTCCTCCAGGTCCTACTCCTCCTCCTGCCACATCTCCAACTGCACAGCCACAGCCCGGAAGTAAGCGTGAAAGGAAGACCAGAAAGTGAGGACCCTGGATTCAGTCTGGTCGGCCAAAAAATGCAGCCTCTTGTGGTACCACAGCCTGGGGACACACATGTCATCTGCTGCTATCCGAGTCTCTGTGAATCCCGGACCAGACTGCCCTCCCTTACATATGGACTCCTCAGGCCACCAATTTTGATGTTGAAGAATTGATGTCTGCCGTGGGGGTCCCAGGCTTCGCTAATTTCTCATGTTGATCCAGTGTTGCCTTCCTCTTTGTTTGGTTCTGAGCCCTTAATAAAGGATTTTTGTTTTGAATTATACTCTCCTATGTGTTTTACTTCAAAAAGGACAGTTTGTTTGTGAGGATTCAGGTACATTTCAAATATACAATGTGAAATGAACAAGGGACACCAACACCAAACAATCTCCTGGAGATTAAATAATAAAAGATATCAATGGAGTTGGGGTAACTTGACACACAAAACACACCCAAAAATATTCTGGAGTAAAAATAAAAATAACATTGAACAAAGATCAGCCTTGGAAAAAATCCAAACATTAAAGAAAAAAAAAGGCTTAAAATCCAAAATAAAAAAAAATTTAAAAATTTAAAACTGTCAGATGTGACAACTAATAACAATATATTCAGGGAATCCCACTAAAAAAACACAAATAAAAGTTTGTGAGAAGTGTGTGTGAATATGAGCAGCAAAACGACTTAATTCTTGTCACATTATAAAGAAGAAGAGAGTGCGCTGTATTAAACCATTTTGAACATTGCAGCGTGACGAAAATGCTGTATCCATTGCGAACGCTAAGTTTACCAGAACGAGCTGTCCCGTGTCGGAATTTCTTCTGAGCATGCGTGGCACTTTGTGCGTCGGAACAGGCCACACACGGTCGGAATTGACGCGATCGGATTTTGTTGTCGGAAAATTTTATCTCCTGCTCTCCAACTTTGTGTGTCGGAAAATCCGATGGAAAATGTCCGATGGAGCCCACACACGGTCGGAATTTCCGACAACACGCTCCGATCGGACAATGTCCATCGGAAAATCCGACCGTGTGTACGGGGCATAACTCTATGCATTCTCTTCCTTGCCTAGATGCTGACATGCTGTGTAAAAAAATTTTAATCGCCGTAATTACCTTTTTTTTTCTAATCTTCTTAGCACTTCCTGGTTTTCCTCCCATGGGAGTAAGCGTGTTTCTAGCCTCTCCCAGACCTCCCACAGTCCCCTGGGAGCTAGTCTCAGGCTTCCCAGCATGCATTGTGCAACAGCGTCATCACAACATCTCGGTGAATGCTGGGAGCACAGCATTCACCGCATACAGGAAATACATGCTTGTGGGCTTCAAATGCCTACAATGAAGATGGAAACCGCCTTCAGTGAATTTTATAAGTTATTCTTTACAACGAAATCGGACACAGGCGGACTTATTACACAGAACATGTGAGTAGATAATCATGAGAAGAAAAGTTTGTGAATGAACTCCAAAAAAAGAAAACGATAGATAGGTGGACCCCCGCTTTAATGTTCTATCCTGACATAATAGTCCTAAAACTCCAGACTGCTTATCCATGGGGTGTGTTTTTCCTTCCAATTTAACCAGGAAGTCAATTTATCATTTTTCTTGGTTGAGTGAGAGAACCGCATCCCCTGTATATCTAATGCCGCGTACACACGGTCGGACTTTGCAGCATACTTTGCCCGGCGGACTTTGACGGACTTTACGACGGACTTTCTGAATGAACGGACTTGCCTACACACAATCAACCAAAGTCAGACGAATTTGTACGTAATTACGTACGACCGGACTAAAACAAGGAAGTTCATAGCCAGTAGCCAATAGCTGCCCTAGCGTGGCTTTTTGTCCGTCGAACTAGCATACAGACGAGCGGACTTTTCGACCGGACTCGAGTCCGTCGGATAGATTTGAAACATGTTTCACATCTAAGTCCGGCAAACTTTTGAGAAAAAAAAGTCTGCTGGAGCCCACACACGATCGAATTGTCCGACAGACTCTGGTACGCCTGAAAAGTTTGCCGGAAAGGCCGCTCATGTGTACGCGGCATAACTCGGGTGACCTGCTTGCCAAGTACCTTTGAAAGCTGAAATCCGTACTTGGTTCCAGCGTGGCTTAAGACAGCGTCAGTCAGCATCAACACGTACAGTCACCTCCTAGATTGTTAAGGCTTACTCTTCAAAATGCATTCCTGTTTCAGAGGTCTTTTTTTTTTTGTTTTTTTGTTTTTTTTTGCTTTCAGTGGTCTTAAGAGCACATTCAATTTGGGCAGTGCCAGCTCTGTGGACAGCTCAGTGCCGAGTGTCTCCTAAGGCTATTTTCAAGTCAGCAATATGGTCCTCCCAAGACACATTTATTACACTTTAATTAGGTAAACCTGGCTCACGACAGTAAAATTTGGAAATTCATGGTGCATTTACGCTACTGATGACTACAAAATCAGTTCCCATTGTATGCTGCCATGAAGAAGGAGGTGACAACGACGTGCGGGTCCCCCCCAAAATCCATACCAGACCCTTATTCGGAGCATGCAGCCCGGCCGGTCAGGAAAAGGGGTGGGGACGAGCGAGCGCCCCCCCCATCCTGAACCGTACCAGGCCGCATTCCCTCAACATGGGGGGGACGGCCCCCCCCACCCCAAAGCACCTTGTCCCCATGTTGATGAGGACAAGGGCCTCTTCCCGACAACCCTGGCCATTGGTTGTCGGGGTCTGCGTACGGGGGGCTTATCGGAATCCGGGAGTCCCCTTTAATAAGGGGGCCCCCAAATCCTGGCCCCCCACCCTATGTGGATGAGTATGGGGTACATCGTACCCCTACCCTTTCACCTGGGGAAAAAAGTGTCAATAAAAAAAACATACTAGACAGGTTCTTAAAGTAATTTATTAGGCAGCTCCGGGGGTCTTCTTATGACTTCGGGGGTCTCTTCTGACTTCTACGCTCTCTCCGGCCTCTTCTCCCAGTGTCCAGTTCTTCTCATGCTCTTCGGCCTCTTCTCACGTTTTCCGGTTCTTCTGCCGGGCTCCTCCGCTATCTTCTGCTCTTTTGCCGCTTTCTTGCTAGCGTTGGCCCGGTCTTCTGCGTCGTCTTCTTCCCTGTTCTCGTCTTCCGATGTTGACACAACACTCTCTCCCACTGTAATGCCACGTGCGAGGTGCGCAACGACTTATATAGACATGGGGTGTGGTCACCGGGTGATGTCACCCGGTGACCCCGCCCCGTATGACAGCACAGTCCCGGGGCATACTGGGACTGTGCCATCATAAGGGGTGGGGTCACCGGGTGACATCACCCTGAGACCACGCCCCATGCCTATATAAGTCGTTGCGCACCTCGCACACGGCATTACAGTGGGAGAGAGCGTCGTGTCAACATCGGAAGAAGAGAACAGGGAAGACGACGACGGAGAAGAGCGCGTCTGCATCTGAAAGTTTCTGAAAGCAGTGGCGGAAGTATAGGGGTCGCTGAGGTCGCCATGGCTACTGGGCCCCATGCTGCAGGGGGCCCTTGAGGGCCCCCCTGTTTATCTTGATAGGAGGAGCGGCTGAGATCGATCTCCCCGATCGTCGTCCGAACTGTAATCGTCACTGTGCAGGGAGCTTGTCACACTGTTGTAAAGTGAAAGCAGTGTGTGCTGTGCTCTTTGTCTCCCCCTACAGTGCAGTACCCAGCAGGAAGAGGTGAGGTAAAGCACTGCCGTTTTTGAAAAGGCTTTCTGTATGTGTGTGTTCTTATATGTGTGTTTATATGTGTGTTCATGTATGTGTTTGCATGTGTTTATGTGTGTATTTATATATGTATATGTGTTTGTGTGTGTATATACAGTATATGTGTGTGTATATTATGTGTGTTTATCTATGTGTATGTGTGTGTGTGTCATAGTTGCCAACATTGTAAAAAAAAAATGTGGGACACTTTTGTGGCTGTAGGCGGAGCTGTCCAATAATTAGGGGGCGGGGCATTCGTCAGCAGGCGTGGCCTAGCAAAAATAGACAAGTGCGGCGCGCGAAAAATGGGTGTGGTTTACGCTAAATTGTGGGCGTGGCTTAAATGGGCATGGCTCTAGAGGGTGTGGTTAGAGTCTGAAATGAATGAGGGATGGAGAGGGGGAGAGAGGGGGAGAGAGAGGGAAATGACGGGACAGCAGCCCCAGATCCTACACAATAGAAATATGTGTATTCTAGAAAGTTTAACAATCAGCAGATAAAGATACTCCAAACACCTGGTGTTAGCACTTCAATCATCCCCGGCACCATGGTTGTTATGGTGTCAGGATGATTGAAGCGCATTATTTCTATTATTATATTGTAATATAAAATGAAATCATTCAACTCACCATAATGCAGAATCAGTGGGATCCCTGAGCGTGTCACCAGCCACGTCGCCTGCCACCAGCCGTCCGTCCTTGCTTCAGATGTCCGAGCAGAGTCCGTCCTTGCATCAGATGTCCCCAGCGGAGCCCCCTCACACCAGGAGTCCCCGGCGGAGCCCCCCCTCACACCAGGAGTCCCCAGCGGAGCCCCCCTCACACCAGGAGTCCCCGGCGGAGCCCCCCCTCACACCAGGAGTCCCCGGCGGAGCCCCCCTCACACCAGGAGTCCCCGGCGGAGCCCCCCCTCACATCAGGAGTCCCCGGCGGAGCCCCCCCTCACATCAGGAGTCCCCGGCGGAGCCCCCCCTCACATCAGGAGTCCCCGGCGGAGCCCCCCTCACATCAGGAGTCCCCGGCGGAGCCCCCCTCACATCAGGAGTCCCCGGCGGAGCCCCCCCTCACATCAGGAGTCCCCGGCGGAGCTCCCCCTCACATCAGGTGTCCCCGGCGGAGCCCCCCCTCACATCAGGAGTCCCCGGCGGAGCCCCCCCTCACATCAGGAGTCCCCGGCGGAGCCCCCCCTCACAATCAGGAGTCCCCGGTGGAGCTCCCCCTCACATCAGGTGTCCCCGGCGGAGCTCCCCCTCACATCAGGTGTCCCCGGCGGAGCTCCCCCTCACATCAGGTGTCCCCGGCAGAGCTCCCCCTCACATCAGGTGTCCCCGGCGGAGCTCCCCCTCACATTAGGAGCCCCCAGTGCCCCCCTCACATCAGGTGTCCCCAGTGGAGCTCCCCCTCACATCAGGTGTCCCCGGCGGAGCTCCCCCTCACATCAGGTGTCCCCGGCGGAGCTCCCCCTCACATTAGGAGTCCCCAGTGCCCCCCCTCACAATCAGGAGTCCCCGGTGGAGCTCCCCCTCACATCAGGTGTCCCCGGCGGAGCTCCCCCTCACATCAGGTGTCCCCGGCGGAGCTCCCCCTCACATTAGGAGTCCCCAGTGCCCCCCCTCACAATCAGGAGTCCCCGGTGGAGCTCCCCCTCACATCAGGTGTTCCCGGCGGAGCTCCCCCTCACATCAGGTGTCCCCGGCGGAGCTCCCCCTCACATTAGGAGTCCCCAGTGCCCCCCCTCACATCAGGTGTCCCCAGTGCCCCCCCCTCACATCAGGTGTCCCCAGTGCCCCCCCTCACATCAGGTGTCCCCAGTGCCCCCCCCACTCACATCAGGAGTCCCCAGTGCCCCCCCACTCACATCAGGTGTCCCCAGTGCCCCCCCCACATCAGGTGTCCCCAGTGCCCCCCCCACATCAGGTGTCCCCAGTGCCCCTCCCTCACATCAGGTGTCCCCAGTGCCCCCCCCTCACATCAGGTGTCCCCAGTGCCCCCCCTCACATCAGGTGTCCCCAGTGCCCCCCCACTCACATCAGGTGTCCCCAGTGCCCCCCACTCACATCAGGTGCCCCCAGTGCCCCCCCACTCACATCAGGTGTCCCACAGCGGTGCGCACGCTCCCCCCCACCTAGAACCCCCGCCCCTTTCCATATCAGACTGGCAGCGGGGCGGGGGGTAGGCGGGCCGAGGCGGAGCGGGGCGGGCCGAGGCGGAGCGGGGCAGGGGGTGGGCGGCGACGCAGAAGCTTCGTCTAGCGCCCCCCAGCCGTCTTCCTGAACTTCCACAAAATGGCGGCCGGCGGAGACAATGTCCAACGACCTCTAGCGGCGGCGGCGGATTTTTCGGGACATTTCCCGGGACACCACAAATCCGGGAATGAAGTCCAAGTCCCGGGAATGTACCGGGAAATCCGGGACAGTTGGCAGCTATGGTGTGTTTTTAGATGCAGTGGTGGCCCATGCATTAAGGGCGCACGGGCGCCGCCCCCTCTCTCCAGCCACCACTCTATCACCAATAGATAGATTCATGCATTGCATGAACCTATCTATGGCCGCCGCTGCCACCCCCTATTCAGGCGCCCAGCTCCTTTTTGGGCGCAGGGAACCTGAATTTCAGCGGCGGGGGGTGTTTTTGAAGCACCAGATTGGAGTCATAGGCTCTAATAGGCATCAAAAAAGGTGACCTCACAGGCCACTCAGCTGTGTTAGAAAAGCGAATGACTATTCGCTTTCCTAACACTAAACTGCCTCTCCACCAATCAGGTGCTTGGGTCTGTTACCCATCACCTGATTGGCTGAAACGACAGGCGCCACTATTGGGCGCCTATCAGGAGGAGAGGACGGGAGATGTGGACAGCAGGGGACACATGGAGGACCCCACTCGTCGCAGTCACCCGCTGCCCCTCCAAGACAGGGTAAGTGCCGATGAGCGGTCGGGGGGCACACTGGGGGCATTCAAGGGCACACTGGCAGCATTTAATGGGCACACTGGCAGCATTTGATGGGCACACGGGCAGAATTTGTTGGGCACACTGGCTGCGTTTGATGGAACACTGGCAGCATGTAATGGGCACAGTGGCAGCGTTTGATGGCACAGTGGCAGCATTTGATGGGCACACTGGCAGCATTTAATGGGCACACTGGCAGCGTTTGATGGGCACACTGGCAGCGTTTGATGGGCATAGTGGCAGCGTTTGATGGGCATAGTGGCAGCGTTTGGCACAGTGGCTGCAATTGATGGCACAGTGGTGCGTTTGATGGCACAGTGGCAGCATTTAAGTGGCACAGTGGCAGCATTTGATGGGCACAGTGGCAGCAATTGATGGCACAGTGGCAGCGTTTGATGGGCACACTGGCAGCGTTTGATGGGCACAGTGGCAGAGTTTGATGGGCACACTGGCAGCGTTTGATGGGCACACTGGCTGCGTTTGATGGGCACAGTGGCAGCGTTTGGCACAGTGGCTGCGTTTGATGGCACACTGGCAGCATTTAAGTGGCACAGTGGCTGCAATTAATGGCACAGTGGCTGCATTTGATGATTTTTTTTTCAAAAAATGCTTGCGCCCCCAAAAAATTTTGAGCACCAGCCACCACTGTTTAGATGTATGTATGCACATTTTATGTATGCACGTTTAATCCTGACACCCTATATGTGTACAATCAGGACTGATTTTTTTTTTCTTGCTCGTTCAAAGTACCAGCAACAAAATGCTGTTCCTCTGAAAAGCGATCCATGCTCAGATCACTTTTCAATGGCATTTGACAGCCGGAAAAGAGGCAATATGTTGCCTCCTGACCACCTGTTTTAACCCCTTAAAGTGATTGTAAAGGTTTTTTTTTTTAAATAACAAACATGTCATACCTTCATTGTGCAGTTAGTTTTGCACAGAGTGGCCCCGAACACCGACTTCTGGGGTCCCTCGGCGGCTCTCGCGGCTCCTCCTCTTAGACATCCCCCTAGGAAAAGCCCTGTCCAGGGGTCAGGGGGCCCTTCATGATTTCTTGCATCGGGGCCCTGAAGGTTTTAGTTACGCCACTGTCTGAAAGCGCAACTTGCACGCAAGACGAGCGCTTTGCTGTGAGTTTCGAAAATGTGGAAAAACATGTGTCACGCTTGCCTTGCCATTTAGGCTGCATTCCCATCTGCGTGTTTCAGAATGCCCGGCAACTCATACAGAAAATGTGAGCTGTGGACACATGGAAATGCGCGTTGCACTTATGTTGCTATTTAGGCTACGTCCACATCTGCGTGTTTCAGAATGAGCGGTAACTGGCACAGAAAACGCACGCTTTGCTGTGCATTTAGAAAAGACACACAAAAATGCGGATTTCACTTGAGTTGCCATTTAGGCTACGTTTTCATCTGTGCATTTACAAATGTGCAGCAACCCACACAGAAAATGCATGCTTTGCCTGCTTTTTAAAAACATGCGATTTGCAGCGCGTTTCAAAAACCGCAAATCCCTCTTGCATTACCATTCATTTGCATCTGCGCCTTTCTGACTGCATGGCAAGATAACGCATGCTTTACCGTGCATTTTGAAAATATGTGGAAACACGCATCATGCTTGCATGAGCATTAGTTGCATCTGTGCATTTTGGAACACACGACAACCCACAAGAAAATGCATTTGAAAAACATGCGGCCATTTAGGCTGCATTCTCGTCTGCGCATTTCTGAACGAATGGCAACTAGAAAGAAAATGCATGCTTTGCCATGTGTTTTGAAAATGCGTGGCAATGTGTGCCATGCTTATATTACCATTTAGGCAAAATTAGCATCTGTGCATTTTCAAACATGTGGCAACCGACATGAAACGTGTGCTTTCTGAAACTCAGAGCCCGCGTTTGTGTGTTTCTAAAAGCACAACTTGCACAGAAATTGTGCGATTTGTTGGGCGTTTCAAAAACACATGGAAATACGTGTGGACTTCGCATTGCCATTTAGGCTGCATTCACATCTGTGTGGCAACTCACACTAACACGGCCTTTGTTGTGCATTTAAAAAATGCGCAGAAAATGTGCATCACGCTTGTGTTGCCAATTACACTGCATTTGCATCTCTGCGCTTTTGTAAACATGCGGTAACCTGCACAGAAAATGCATGATTTGCCTTACGTTTTGAAAACGTGTGGCAGCACGCATCGTGCTTGTTTTATCATTTATTTGCATGTGCGCTTTTTCAAACACACGACAACCCTCAAGAAAACACACACTTTGCCATGCATTTCAAAAACATGCAGCAATGTGCATCACACTTGTGTTCTCATCTGCACATTTCGGAACGCATGGAAACCCAAAAGAAAATGTACGCTTGCCATGTGCTTTTGAAAATGCGTGAGAATGTGCGTCACACTTGCGTTACCATTTAGGCTACATTAGCATCTACACATTTCCGAATGTGAGGCAACCTGCATGGAAAACACATGCTTTCTGCTTTTCAAAACGCACAGCAAAGCGATATTGTGCAAGTTTTGCTTTCAGAAACGTGTAGATGCAAACGCTGCCTAAATGGTAACACAAGCATTCACATGCATTCGCAGCTGCATATTTCTGAAAGCACAACTCACACAGAAAACATGTGCTTTGCTGCGTCTTTCAAAAAACATGCATCGGGGTTGCATTGTTTAGGCTGCATGCACATCTGTGCATTTCAGAACACTCGGCAACTCACACAGAAAATATGCACTTTGCTGTGCATTCTGAAAAGGCGCAAAAATGCATGTCACACTTGAGTTGTCATCAGGGGTGGACTGACCATTTAGCCACTCGGGCACTGCCCGAGGGCCCTGGGCCACTAGGGGGCCCCATCAGGGTTGCCAGCCTCACTAAAACAAGGGACAGTATGTATAAATCTGTGTTTTTTTTACATCTGTCTGTGTATACTGTGTGTATATGTATGTGTATACTGTGTGATTGTATACTGTGTGTGTGTATACTGTGTGGCCCCATAATCTCTGATTGCCTGGGGGCCCCATAATCTCCTATTGCCCGGGGGCCCCATGAGTTATCAGTCCGCCCCTGGTTGTCATTTAAGCCGCGTTTGCATCTCCATGTTTCCAAACATGCGGCAACCCGCACAGAAAACATGCATTTTGCCCTGTTTTTTTAAAATGCTCGCTTTGCCATATGGTTCAAAAACGCGTGTCCCAGTTACCATTTGTTTGCATCTGCACCTTTTTGAACATATGCAAACCCACAAGAAAAAGCACACTTTGCTGAGTGTTTCGAAAAAGCACAGCAACAGGTGTCACGCTTGCATTAAGTTTGCATCTGTGCGTTTCCAAATGCGTGACAACCCGCACAAAAAATGCACACTTTGTACACATTTCAGAAACACGTAGCGTGTGGCGATACAAGCGTGATGTGCGTTTGCAATCCATTTCTTAAATGCGTGGCAAAGCATGTGTTTTTGGTGTGGGTTGCACGCAGATGTAAATGAAGCCTAATTGTTAATGGCACCCCAATCACGGTTAGCAGATGCGTGTTTTGTCACGCAACAAAACGCACTACAAATGTGCCAAAATGCATGAAGGGTTCATTTCTACTGTCTGTTCTGTAAAATTCCATGTTATTTATTATATTCCTATTATCCGAGATTGACTTAGAATGTGTTTTCTTGTTAGATATGTTTTGACTAATAAGATTAGAATGGCTGTAATGATTGTATTGTTCTGGAACACTTTGCCATGACATATGCAGGACATAACCCAGTGTCTCTTACCAACCTGTTATACATACTCTAAAACCTCTCAAATCCACCACAAGTGACATGACAAGGTTTTTGGAGTAAATAGTCTGACGGCCTTTTATTAACAATTATCATAAATATAATAAATAACTTTTAAATAGCTTTTAAATAACCGTTAACCGACTTTTAAAATATATCCTTTTTTGGGGTCTTCGAGGGCAACGACACACAACCTGGTCAATGCGACCAACTCTTTTAAACTTTAGGCCTCCAGTCGCAAGTCCCTGACTCCGAGACGGTACTCAACCATTCGCAGTGTCCTACCTTTTAACCCTTCCTGGTTAACCCCTCGTTAATCGGTAGGTACCTGAGAACCCCATACCACAGATGGGTCCCAAACATGTTATATGTATATAACAGCCATTTTCTCCTCCTCCAAAGACCCAACACTGCCACTGCGTGCACCTCCACACCTTCAAGCTCGCTGTATGCCTTCCTGCAAACCCAGCGCCCAAAGGTCGGTTCACACGTCATTAAGGTCTACCCCGTCACTCCTAGGATACCTCCAAGTATCCACCTCCAGCTACCGGTGACATATGGCCACTCCTCCATTCCTGATTATGAACCTGCCCACTTCCTTGTTGACTTTTACACGGGCCCTGTTCACCTTTTTTGCTGACCAAGCCCATCGTCGGGACGCCCTGCCCACCCTATCTGACCAAACTATGATCATCCCGGGAAAAGCCAAACGTAAAAAATCTTATTTTACGTCCCATATGAGATCCCTCATAGACCTGGCTCCCATGTTATTCCCCTCCACATGTAGCACCAAAATGTCTGGTGCCCTGTCTAAAAACGGGAGAACCTGTGTACCTCTGTAAGTACCCTGTTCCACAGCATACCCGGAACCCCGATCCATCGGACCTGAGCTTCCTGTCTGGGGATGCCCAACTGCCTACCGTTTGGCCGAACATCAGCTCGTCTGGCCCCCAGTATACATAGGAGTGACCTATGATCCACTCTAGGCCAACCTCTCCCTCTGTAAACAAGAAAATGACAACACAAAACAATAAGCTCCCCCCACGAAACTGCAATATAATGACAGCCCGAAAAAACCATGTTAGACCTAATTCTGAATCAAATGTGGGCTAATATAAAGCTTAAATCTCTCCGAGTCCCACCGCCCGATGCGCTTGACTGCTTCATAACTAAGACCCGCCCTAGAGGCCTCCGTGGCCGCCCCATGCGGAAAGAATGGGAAGCGTAACTTTTTGGGTCGTGGCCGGCCACAGTCAAACACTTTCTAAATACGGCAATGAACTGGAACCTTGACAAGGATGACCCGTCCCTATGTATAAGAAACGAGCCTTCAAACTCAGGACGCATGTCCCGGAAAGACTCCACCACTCTTACCGGACAAATGGGTGACTCTGGGATTCAGAAAACTTCAAGTTGCATGCCCTTACTGGTCTGATCCGTTTTTGAACGTCGTACCCACAGTGCAACCGAGTCCCCCAAATAATCGACCTCATGTACCAGCAGCCTCCCTTTTTCCCGTTTTGAAGGGCTGACTAGCTCACTTATCCGTAACGCCCCAACGAAAGCCAATGCGAAGGCCGCACGGAAAAGAGTACATTCATACTCTAAGCTGCAAACCCTGCCTAAACACGAAAATAAAACTTGTAACATGTCAAACGAAACTGGGCGTTGCCCTTCCCTCTTCTTATGCGCCCTCCTGTACCCCTTTACTGCTTGTTTCACACAGAAATCTTTCATATAATCCTGTTGCCCTTGCAACTTGAAAAGAAAGGCCAAACCTGCCAATTTACAATCAATGACAGCTGCCGAGATACCCTTCTCTAGTCCCATGTTAATAAAATAAAGGACTGCGTGGTTCACCTCTTGACCATCGGGGGCAATCTCAAGCCTATGCAAGCATGCCAACCATTCCTGCCATACCTTCGAGTAGGCATTCCAAGCAGACGTACTCATGGAGCGTTGAACCCACAGTGTTGCGTTTTCAAGGCAATGTCTCACATCCAGTCAGGACAGGTGACCCCGAGCTGCTCCTCGTCAGGTGCCAACTCCCGGGACCTGTCCCACTGAAAATGAGACAAAGCGTCAGCCACAGTGTTGTCAACCCCCAGTAAGTGTACAGTGTAAATGAAGGCATTCAATTGCAAACAGCGCAGTACCAAATGGCGCAGCAACCTGACCACTGGCATGGACGTCGCCGACAAGCGGTTAACCACCTGGACGACCCAAAGGTTGTCACAATTGAGAAGCACTTTCAAGTTGCGGAAGGATTCCCCCCATATTTCCAATGCTACTACAATCGGAAACAGTTCCAGGCGGACTAGGTTCTTCAAGAAACCAGCCTCCCTCCACGCTGGAGGCCACCGTGCTGCGCTCCATTTTTCCCGAAAAACGGCCCCATAGCCTGTGGAGCCCGCAGCATCCGTGAAAAACTCCTATTTACAATTGCTGATGGGTCCAGACATCCATAGAGTGTGCGCATTGAACAACTCCAGGAATTCATGCCACACCCGCAAGTCTTCTCTGTGTTCCCTGTTGAGACCCACAAAATGCGTCGGCGCCTTGACTCCAGCGGTTGCTGCAGACAGCTGGCGACAAAAAACCCTACCCATGGGAATTATTCGGCAAGCAAAATTTAACTTTCCCAATAAAGATTGTAACTGTCACAACTGCAACTTGCGTAGTATGCCCCATTCCATGTGCATCCTAGCAGTCGAAAACTGGATGAACCAGTAAAAGCCGAAAGGCCGAATCGATATCCACTTTCGCTATCAGTGACCCTTGCCCATAACGTCGAACCCATGATACCGCTGCATCAAAAGTGTACATCACTGCACACGCCTCATGAGCAATCTAATTATTGACCGACCCACCCTTAGTGAATCAATCTGAACTTGTTTGGCTCTTTTTTGGGAACTACACCCAATGGAGAGACCACCAGATCTGGAAGAGGAATTGTACTAAAAGGGCCAGACATGCGCCCCAGCTTGACCTCCTTCCCAAGTTTTTCCAAGACCACTGACTGATGCAGCAGGGCCAAATGTAAGTTCTTTGCTATGGGTGAGACGGTTGCCAAAGAGCATGGTATTTTGAAACCCCTAGCGAATCCCGATTCTAATAACTGTGCTGCCTTCTGGTTGGGGTACCTACTGAGGAAAGGAAGCATTCTTTCCACCCACACTTGCCAAGATGGCGAACGCTTGCCACCAGTTTGAAAAAGTTGAGGAATTAACCGATATCTGCATTTTTCCTCATCCTCCTTCTTGCTTTCCTCAGGCTTCAAGCTATCCAGATTGAATTTCTCCAGCGGCAATAATGTGAAGATCTCCACATACTCCCCTTTCCAAATTTTTTCTTTTATGTCAGTTTTAAGATGGGCACCCTGGGGGCCCTCAAAACAGACAAACCTCGCTTTTTGCGGAGTCCACCAACCTAACTGAATCTGTTTCTCTCCTGCCTTTTCCTGGCTGTCCGGAGCCGGAACGTTGACCGGTACTTCAGGAGACACGACTACCTCTGTAACTCCACCCACCACCATAACAAGTGAATCTCCTACAACCCTGGCCGTGACTGTTGACAGTGGTGTGACCATTGCAGCCCGAGCCTTACCTTGTGGCGGGGCCCACACCTGCGCCAGCGACAAACTGGACCCTGTGCCTGGCTCAAAGCGCTGCACTAAGTCACACAAGCCCGTCAGTAGATCCTGAAGGCCTGCCCTGTAAGTATTGTGTCCCATGTCCCTAGGCTGTTCCGTGAGGGGCCTGTCACCTCCTGCCCCCCTTCCATTACCGGGGACCCCTGCTTACTACCCTGACCCAACAAATCTTTTAGTAAAGGAGAGACAGATAAAGAAGAAATACACTCACCGGGCTGCCCCGGACTGGGCCCACCAGCCGCCATTCCGGAATCCCCCACTGACGGATGTCCCTGGTCCTCGTCCCCTTCCAACCCGGACAGTTCACCTTCCAATTTGTCGCTGCACTCATCCGGCCAAACGACCACTGACTGCACCCCAGATGGTCCTGCTCTGGTTGCCGAGGGTCTGCGTTGCTATTCCCTTCCTTCTCTCCGTCCTGACACGCCAGACCCGCTCGCATCGCTGGACTTCTGATCCGTCCCCTGGCCCGGGTATCTGTTGCTCATCCTCCGCCATCGCCCACGACTGTCACAGTGCTCTGCATGGTCCTCCCTCTGGTCACCACGGGTCTGCTAGCCGCCCCGGCAGCCTGGCCAGCATCCTGAGGCACGGCTCTCCCTCGCTGGGCCGACTGGCTGCTCTGTCCCTCTCGTGTAGCCCTGGCTGCATGCTCCTGGCATCTGCAATGAGCAGGGGGTGGCGGAGCCATGTGATGTGCTGGGCTCCTCTACCGTTGAACTCCTGCCTCTGCACTGTGTCCTCCTGCTGTCTCCACTCCCAGATCCCTGGGGGTGCTGTGTGATGGGGGGGTGGAAGGTCTCTGACTGGCCCCTGTTGCCTCTGACCACCAGGAGAGGTGTCAGGGCTTAAGCGATCCGGCGGCCTGGACCACCGACCACGCTCTCCATTCCACGATTATGGCCGCCACCTGTGCCTGCAGCCAGCCCGTTCCTTGTGAAGCTGCAGCCGCTCTTAGCTGGGCTATCACTTGGTTTATTGCTGCCATTGCTGTCTCTGATATGGAGAGCGTGTGAATCTCTCTCTCCACCGCTCACAGACTGACACCACTTCACCCTCTCCTGCTCTTCCTAACCACGCGTGCCTCCCTGCTCTGACCACCCCCCTTTCCTTAAAGGGGACAACTTCCTATACTAATGCATGAATGAGGCTGTCCACATTGTCATGCCACCCCTCCGTCCATCCCTTTCTTCTCCTTACTCCGGGACTCCCTTGACATTTTGACATATGCCTCTCACAGAAAATATGATGAGATTGCACATTATATGGAGAAAAACACCTATTAGAATTGTTATTCTATTTTTCTGTAATCAAGTCCTGAATGTATTGTAACCCATCCTCTTTTATTCCTTTTAAAACAATGGCCGATTGGCCATAATAAACAAGTACATTTTGATTTCATCTTGTGTGCGAGTCAATTTGTACTTCTGGAATTCCAGGGAGAGGTATCCAGCAGATTGAGGTCTGCAGGTATCCAGTCTGATTGAGGGGTATAATGTTAGCAGACCTTCACCTAAGATCGCTCTGAATGATGCACTATGTTCCATGCTAGGAATTCCCCACACGGCTGTTGTTCATATTTGTATAGTATGTAAATATTAGTAGATGTTTCTGTTTAGCTGTGTTGAGTGGCAGATGTACAAGGAGCAGACACCAAAAGGAACAAGTTGACAATATACAGTATCTTGCAGTAAAGTCCCAGCACGGGATACTGGCAAAATCTACAATGTACATACAGTACAAGCATAAATAAAGTGCACTGCCTCTTTAACAATCAATATCCGTGTCATGTGGTGTAAGCCAAATAATAATGTGAGGTGAACAAATTTAAATCATATAAATGAAACAAGTCAAACTAATGGAAAAATAAAGATAAAAATCAATGAAAAAAGTCCTTGATCTCGATCCTCCAATGCATGTTCTGTGTCCTCTTCTGTCCCTCTGGCTGACTGCATCCGACACCTCCTGCTCCAAGTCAAATGTGCCAGGCCGAGGAGGAGGACGGTTTACAGTGCCTTCTCATTGGCTCAGGAGGCAGCAAAAAGTGGACAGTTTTTACAAACTGTGAATTTACAGACGTTTGGAAACCCTGGTCTATACTCAGCCCAAACATTTTGTGTCCTGTACTGTATGACCAAGAAAAGTTATTTGTGGCCAAGTAGTATCCTGAAAATGTACCCTTTGTCTTGAATCCCTCCTTAAAATAGCAGTATACATCCTATATATAAAGCCTTATAGCTGTATGTCTGCAATGTGAGTATGGCACTGAGCCTCTAACTGCTAGTTTCATGAGGTTTGGATTGAGACTTGATGTCCTCACTGTGCTGCTGCCTGTTCTCCTTGCTGGAGAGAAATCTGTACCTGAGGACCTGCAGACAAGCATCTTCCTGCTTCTGTTTCATTCATTCTGTGGATCTTTGCTTTCTGAAACTTCCTCGCTATTGCCCAATTATTTCTCCATCAGCTCCCAGGGAGGCAGCTCTGAGATAAGTAAAGAAGGCCTTTCTTGCTAAGATGGCCAGCTGTACATAGATATGCCGTGAAGAACAAGGCATAGTAAGACAAGAATATCAGCTGCAGGGAGTCCACAGGCAGTACTAGATAACAGAATGCAGGGAGGGGAGGAGAAAAGCACCAGACCACCTGTAGTGCAGTATTGTTTATTCAGACATAATAAAACTTAAAAAGCAAGTATAATACTCATAAAAGTCCCGGTAAGGAGCACATGCAATTCTGACAGGAAATCAAAATTATTTAGTATGAGCATTGGGGTGGCACTGTGAGTGGGGGGGGGGGGGGGGGGGGGCAGGTTAGTTTGCCACCCCCCCCTCCCCCTCATTAAAAAAAAAAGAATTTCCAGCACCTGCCGCCACTGCTCACTGCCATCATTCTGTTGGTCATGCAGGAGTATGGTTTCTTTAGACAGAGTTACAAAACCATCGCCAGAGAGATTTCCATACACAGGGATGACATCGACGACTGCTCTGAGATCCTCAAAATGATTTCAGCATGGCCCATAACATTATTTCTCCCAGTAACACAACCTTAATGGGGCACCTAACTACATCACCACTACAAACATTTTCAAAAGGTGAAGCCTGTTAATATAATGTCTGACTGCACTGATGAAAAACATACAATGTCTGCATTAGTATTAGAGTTTACTTACTATAACACTTTGGCTCAGGATTCCATCCAGTTTTTGTACAAGATGTTGTTCCATAGTGATATTTCTTGTCGGATAGAAACCCAGAATAACAGTTATAATAAAACCAACTATAAAAACCCGGAGTCATTGGAAAATGGTAACTTGACAAATAATCGATATATGCATTTTGAGGATTAGGGCGAGAACATGTTTTGCCTGTAGAAAATAAATAACCTACATTTAGTTTTAGAAGAATACAATAAACCAAAATAATTGTCCTATTATGTAAACATTTATGCAAGCTGTATTTAAACACAATATTTCACATTTCTGATATGTGTCTGCTGTACCATGTACTTGTATGAAAAAATATCCTGTTCTTTGTATTGCTTCCTTTGTATGATATTCCAGGTGTTCCTGACAGTCCCTTTGCTTTCCTATTAAAAACTGACCACACTAAGCATGAGAGCACAGCATGGTCAGTTCTATATGCTATGCTATTCTGAGAACTCAGATTGCTTTGCTCCAATGATCAGGCTTCTGCTGACACGCATGGGAAGACCAGTGTTCTGCAGTCGCCCCCCCCCCCCCCAGCCCAGTTCTCTGAGCTCCTTATGCAGCTGAGAAGAGAGGTTATGTGATCACTTAATAAAAGAGAAAAATGTATTAATGTGTTCATACTGTATGTATACATAAATATATTGCCTTTCATTTCTATTTTAAACAGAATAGGTTGTTTTGCAAGGTGAGGGTTCACATATACAGTACTTAAACTATCTAAAGGTTTGCAGTAACAGTCAAATCTATTCTCCATTACAGCAAACTGTACTTTGGTCTAAAGGTCATTCTTTACATCATTCTTGATGTTCATACAAGAACTGCTAGTTTTTAAGGCATGTCTTGCACATGCTAAAGTTAATGTCTATTTTACAAAAAAAATATTTGTAGTATATTTTTCCTATTAAAAATATTCAAAAGGCAAAAAAAGGAAACGTATATTTACTTATTTATTTTTGTATTTTAATTAATACATCTTTGTGTTTGGGGAACAATGACTGTGTGTTTACAACATCCAGGCATCTCTAAGGCCCCATTCACACTTCGCAATTTGCAACTGCAGCCAGAATGGCAACTCTTATTTGGGTGCCATTATCCTTCAATGGGACCCCAAAAGTGAGAAGATTCTGCCGCAATTGTTGTGTGGTAATTGCGCCAATCTGTCCCTTTAAAAATTGTGTGATGCATATCACCTGAAAAGGAGCAGGAACTAGGCTGGCCCTATGTGACACGCAGAATCACGTAACAATCGCTCTTTGAGGCTAGGTTCACACTGGAGATCACAGCAGCTCACAACAAGAGTCCGGTGCGTCTCCATTCACCATTTCATGCCTGATTTCAGCCCAAATTTTGGGCTGAATTTTTACCTGAAATGGACCAAAAGACGCACAGGGCTCCTGTGCAATTCGCACCAGAGCCCCTCCAGAGATGTAAGAACCAGCTCCAAAGAGAGCCGGTCACAAGCTCCTGAAATGTCAATTGGATGCGGGGGAAACCCGTATCCAATTCGAATAGGTGTTAACTCAGCCTGAAAGTCCCATAACCAGAAAGCTTGTTCCCACTATACAATACGTGAATAGGGCCTTAAACTGTTGGGGACTGATCATTTAGTGTGCATAGCTTCAATTTGCGGGCTTTTTAAAAAATATTTTCTCCTTGCAGTGCTGCAAGGCCAAGTTAAAGGACAATTAACTCCAAATTTAGGTGAACACAAAATCATCAATTTCATGGCAAAATTACTTTTGCTGAAATTTTGGGCTCACCCGATTGTAAAGCGTGATACACGGGGAAAATGTCGGTAGACAGCTGCCGATTTGAAAGAAACCAGCTGACATTCGGCCTGTGTGTATGTCAGTCTGTCCGACAGAAACCAGCCATTTATCCTGCTTCTGTCTTACATGCATGCTGGAAAACCCAGCAGCCAATCGACTCCCGATTAGTGCTCTCAGCCAAAGAGAGAGCTGATCGGAGTGTTGTTGCGTGTGGGGGGGGGGGCTTTGGGCGCCCCCTTATCAGAACACAACAGCCTAGTGGGGGAGATCGCTATACTTAGTGCGAGCCTAAAGCCATGTATTACACACACATTTAGGCACGTCAAGCATTTGAATGTTAATGGATTCCAGTCACCAGAAAATGTATTTATTCTGGCTATTGGAATGAATTAACACTCAAACGCTTGACGCGTCTATCATATAGGTATATATATGCTCTTTAGCTCCTCTCCAGACATGTACGTAGCCAGAATTGCAAATGTAGGACATACATGACAGGGTGTAAGTAACTTACAGAAGGAAAAGGGTTAAGTAAAGTAGGTGGGGTTACAAAGAAAGTATTAGACTTACCAGGATTGGTGTATAAGTCAGTGGGGGAGGAGTGGTAGGTGAAGTCCACGAGGGGTTTGAGACCTGAGGTCAGCAGTTGGAGGAAGAAGGCAGGTGAGAAGTTCAGGGCTGCAGAGGAAGACAGAGATGAGTGGTTTAGACCAGCTTTTAGGACAGCTTGGGGCTGCAGCAGAGATCCATGGCACTGACTGGCTGCAGAGCCAGATTGCTGCATCACTGCAGGGGGTGTCGCAGGGCCCCTCTACACCGGGGCCTGCTCCCACACGGGCTAGGAGGTCCAGGCCTCCTGAGCGCCTTAGCCCAGATAACACACCCGGACTCAACGCGGCTTGGGAGTCCCAGTTGGGCCCCTTCAGGCCCCCCTGCTAAGCAGACCCCCTCGTCAGCGGGCAGGGGGCCTGGAAGGAATCCCCGTCCACGGCAAAGTCCGAGAGGGAGAGACACTCACCGGGCTCCTATGCCGGTCCCCTCCGTCGACGTCCGAGCACAGGTGCATTCGGCTGCCACTTCTGGCGATGCTCCGGTCGGAGTGGTGGCCCAGTGAGGGAGAACGGTGGCATCGGACACCGGCCATGCCTCGTTTGCGGCCGGCAGCTTGCCGGGAGGGGGCGCCATCGTTCCTAGAAGGGGAAGCCATGCTACAGTCCCCCAGCATCAGTCGGGAGGCCCCGCCTCCAGGTCCCTGTCAGGACCTGGGAGGGTTGGCCGGAGAGATGCCTGTGCGCTGGCCGTGTCGGCGGCGCAGCTTGATGATGTCATCGAAGATGGACACAGCAGCGGAGGTCGGAGCCCTTGGGGGGAAGTTAGCTTAACACCGCCAGTCACTCATCCAGGCTCAGGTGCGATGGAGAGAGCAGAAGTGGAGCGGAGTCGGTCGCAGGTCCAAGCAGTGGCAGCAGAGAGCAGCAGTGAAGAGGGTGAGCTAACTGAGGAGCCCCAGGAGGCGGCGGTGGTGACGGGACCGGCGGCTGGAGGGTCTGCTCGCCCAACGCAGCCTGGTAAGCAAGCTGTGCATTTGTCTTCTTCTGTTTTGTCTGTCATGTCTGATGTGAGTGGTGGTACAGGGGTTAGTGAGGTACAGGGTTCTGCTGGGGGCAGCAAGGAAAAGGGGCTTTGGGATTCTTTGAGGGAATTACTTCGCCCTTTTGAAGGCGGTGCATCGCAAGCTTCGGCACCGGTTAGGCCATGGGTGGCACCGATCTCAGGGGCCAGTGAATTGACGGGCATAGTGGCTCCCCCTGTGCAGAAGGCAGTTGTGGGGGCGGGGATTCAGACGGAGAAGGACGTCGCGGGCTCGGCAGCGGCAGTGGTGCAGAAAGACAAGGACGCAGAAAAGGTGCGATTGGCTGATGTGAAGTTTATGTATGCTTCGAGGGACCTTTGGGGGCTCATTTGAAACAGGAGGTGAAGGAAAAAATATGGAAAGACAAATTTGTGGAAATATTTTCCCTGCTCCCGTTAGAGAAGTTTAACCTAGATCGGGTAAAGCCAGATGAAAGTAAGAAGGAGGAAGAAGAAAAGAGGAGATACAGGCTTATTCCGCGGACGCTTGCAAATTGGTTGCAAGCGTTTGCGATATTTGCGAGCGTGATTGGGGAGAAAGCCCCCGAGAATTGCTCGGCTTTATTTTGCTATCTTGAAGCCATCAGTGAGGCACACAGGGTATACGGTGGTTTAGCGTGGCTTCGATATGACGAACAATTTCGTCAGAGGAAGGCCATTTGTCCGTCTATTAGGTGGGACCATAAAGATATCAGCCTGTGGATGAAGTTGATGACTTCATCCAGGGCTGCAAGTCTGTTTTTTCCAGGGGGTGGCGGTGGTGCTTCCTCCGCAGGATCGCCGGCCCTTAGGAAAAAAGGGGTTTGCTGGCAGTTTAATGAAGGAACGTGCCGGTTTGGCAGCTCGTGTCGCTACAAACACGAATGCTCGGGGTGCAGGGGTACACACCCCCTCGTGCGTTGAATTAGGCAAGGAAAAGGGAGGTCTGGGGATGTCGCTGGAAAAAGGGATGACGCCGGTGAGACTGGAAAGGATGCTACCTATTCTAAGTAGGTATCTGGATAGGGCAGTGGCTAGTTTGTTGGAAGCTGGATTTAGGGAAGGTTTTAGAATTCCGAGTACGGTGCGGGAAGTTCCTCCTGTGTCGGGAAATTTGAAGTCAGCACTTCTACATCATGAGGTGGTGTCGGCAAAACTGGGGAAGGAGGTGGCATTAGGTCGGATGTCTGGTCCATTTCCCGCCCCGCCAGTGCCAGACTTGATAGTTTCACCGTTAGGTGTGGTTCCGAAGAAGGAGCCAGAGCAGTTTCGGATGATTCATCATCTGTCTTATCCCAAAGGTAGTTCCGTGAATGATGGTATCGATCCGCAGGTTTGTGCGGTTACCTTTACATCATTCGACTCGGCTATCACGTGGGTTAGGAAGTATGGAAAAGGGGCCCTCATGGCGAAAACTGACGTGGAATCTGCTTTCAGATTGCTACCAGTTCATCCCCAAAGTTGTCATTTGTTAGGATGTTGTTGGCAGGGGTCTTACTTTATAGATCGTTGCCTCCCAATGGGCTGTTCTATTTCTTGTGCCCTGTTTGAGGCATTTAGTTCGTTTTTGAGTGGGCAGTTAGGGAAGTTGCTGTGGTTAACTCCGTCATCCACTATTTGGTTGACTTCTTATGTATCGGCCCTCCGGAGTCCCGTTGTTGCGGGGTGTTGCTAGGCACAGTTCAACACCTGGCTGAGCGGTTCGGTATTCCGTTGGCGGCTGATAAAACGGAGGGACCTACTTCAGAGTTGTTTTTTCTGGGCATCACGATTGATTCTGTGGCTATGGAGTGTAGGTTGCCGGAGGACAAATTGGTGGCCCTCAGGAGGGAGGTGAGTATGGCGCGTGTTCGGAATAAGCTTCGATTGAAGGAGCTGCAATCCTTGTTAGGTAAATTGAATTTTGCTTGCAGGATTATTCCGATGGGTCGCATTTTTTGCAGACGGCTGTCAGCAGCGACATTGGGGGTACGGGTACCCAATCACTTTGTGCGGCTGAACAAAGAGCTTCGGGATGACTTGAAGATTTGGGATGTATTTCTGGAATCTTACAATGGTTGTTCAGTGTAGCAAACAGGGCCAGTCAGCAATGCTGATTTGGTCTTGTTCACAGACGCGGCTGGTTCGGTGGGCTTTGGTGCTTACTGCCAAGGGCGATGGAGTGCTGAACCATGGCCGGAGGTTTGGAGGGAGGCTGGGTTCTTGAAGAATTTGGTTTTGTTGGAACTGTTTCCCATTGTTTTGTCAGTGGAAATTTGGGGGGGAGGTATTGCGGAACAAAAAAGTTAGATTCAATTGTGACAACATGGGTGTAGTATGGGCGATTAATAACATTACAGCTTCCTCCCCACCTGTGATAAGATTGTTGAGGCATTTGGTACTGTGCTGTCTAAGGTTGAATATTTTTATATATGCAGTGCACATTTCCGGGGTGGATAACAAGTTAGCGGATGCTTTATCTCGTTTCCAGTGGGAAGAGGTTCGTTCGCTGGCACCGGAGGCGGAACTCCGAGGGGAGCCATGTCCGCCAAGTTTATGGAAACTTGCTCTAGAGTCGCCGCTGGATTGATCAGGCAATCTCTCAGCGCTGGAACATGGACAGCGTATTCAAAAGTTTGGCAGGAATGGTTTGTGCTTCTGGATGAGGTAGGCGGGTCGGAGGACCCCAAAGATATACAGGCTTGTTTGTTGTATTTTATATGTAGTAACTATTCGAATGGGGTTTCTGGGGCAGCGATTGGGAAAAAGATGGCGGCCCTGGCATTCTTCTTTCAATTAGCAGGTTATGGAGATTTCACAAAATCCTTTGTGGTTAGGAGGGCGTTGAGGGGCTACCGGAAGGGCAGTCACAAACCGGATTCCAGACGTCCGGTTTCCTTTGAGGTGCTAGAAAGCATTCTAGGAAATCTGACAAAAATATGTTCTTCGGCCTATGAGCAGGTTCTCTTTCGGGCGGCTTTTGCGCTTGCCTTTTTTGGGGCGTTTAGAATTGGTGAGCTGGTTTCACCATCCAGGCGGGTAGCCGGGGGCTTGCAGATTGGGGATATACAGTTTTCGGCAGGGGCGGTACAGATTTGGGTCAGTCGGTCAAAAACGGTTCAGCTGGGAAAAGGGATCCAGGTGTCATTATTCAGGGGCTGTTGTGACAAATTTTGTCCATTTGCAGCCTTAGAGCATTTTATGGCTCTTCGACCGCCAGGGGAGGGGGCATTGCTAATACATCTTGACGGATCATGCTTGTCCAGGTTTCAATTTACGGCAGTTTTTTGTAGGTGCCTGCAGGCAGGGGGATTTAGTCCGGAGGAATTTGCAGCCCATTCATTTCATATCGGGCGGCCGCTGGGGCGTCTCGGTGGGGGCTTCCTTCCGAATCCATAAAAAAGATTGGCAGGTGGGAATCCAATAGATACAAGTTGTATGTTCGTCCTCATTTGTTATGATGTGTTTGTGTTTCTTCATGTGTATTGTACGTCCTTTAGGTGTGTGTTGCCCCTGGTGGGGTATGTTTTTTGGTATGTCTTTTCAGATTTTCCCCGATGTCTCATCTGGATCATGGGACATTCTTATGTTTTTTGGGGGGGCTAAGAGGGCTGATGTCAGACCGGAGGGTAGACAGTTGAGGCTGGCATGGGAGGAAGGCAGGATACGGTGGATTGGGATGCCAGGTATGATGTGGCAGAAGGTGGTACCTGAGGTCCATCGCTTTGCACGGTTGGACCAGCCTCCGGATGTTTTGGTCCTTCATGTGGGAGGCAATGATTTATCAATTAGGCCCATGAGACAGGTTATAAAGGACATAAAATGGGACTTTCTCAGGTTGATGACCTCTTTCCCTAAAATGATCATTGTATGGTCAGACATTGTAGCGAGATTGGAGTGGAGGGGTGCCAGGTCCATTGAAAAAATTAATAAGACCCGGATTAAGGTCAACAAGGAGGTGTGTAGGTTTATTGCCCGGAATGGTGGAGTGGTGGTAAGACATTTGGAGTTAGAGGTGGACACTTGGAGGTACTTGCGGGGGGATGGGGTACATCTCAACCCAGTGGGGATTGACCTTTGGGCGTTGGGTTTAGAGGATGGCATTCGCAGAGCACTGCTGGTGTGGCGGCGGGCACAAGTGTAAGGTTTCACACTTGTGCCCCGGTGGCGGTTGGGCCCTTGGCGACAAGCATAAAATACCTGAGGTATTGAGAGAATGGGGACCCATTCTCAGGTTTTGAGTCTTCCCGGTCAGTCTGGTTTTTAAGTTTAGACTATCGGGTAATAAGTTGTTGGGGGTCTGTGGTCAGTTAGTGGTCCTCAAGGCTATTTATGTCGGCTTGGGACAGATGCTAACCATAAGTATTACAGACCAATAAGTGGAAGTGGGGGTCGTCAGGGTCCTGCAACCAAGGAGAGGGATTGGAGCTGGATTGTTTCAGAATAGTTTTTTGAATATTTATGAATAATGTTTGAATAATATGTTATTTATTGGTTTTGATAATAAAAGGCCGAGTAGGCCATTTACATCCAGCAGGTGTCAGTGTCGTTGTTTGTTAGTAGTATTAGTTGTTATACATGTATGTTTGGGGTAGTGAGTTATCTGACTGCCCTAGTCATGAACACACCTTTGGTGTTTATTTCCCAGGATATAAACGTTCCTCTTCTAACCTGTAAACGCCCGTGTGTGCACATGGACACATAGACTTACATAGAGGTGCTTTTACAGGCTGAAAAAAAAAGCCCTTAAGGGGAAATAATATTCCATCATGAACTAGGGGCAGGGAACCCAAGACTAAGAAAAAGCAATCATTCCATAAATAAATAAATAAATAATAAATATTCTGTCATTATTAGTAAGACAAAGAACAGATTGCACAATGCAATTTCCAATAGTAAGAAATAGTTCAGAAACCTCCCTAGTATAACTATTTTTTGGATATGGATACTGCATTTTGTCTTTTTCCTCTTCATTACTTGTAACCCTACTTGTGTTGTTTAACCACTTCTGTACCGAGCCTATTCTGGCACTCCTCTCCTACATGTAAAAATCATCATTGTTTTGCTAGAAAATTACTCAGAACCCCCAAACATTATACCGGTATATGTTTTTTTAGCAGAGGCCTTAGGGAATCAAATAGCGGTTTGTTGCAACTTTTTATGTCACACAGTATGTGCACAGAAATTTTTCATTAAAAAAACAAACAAACACACTAAAGTTAGCCCAATTTTTTGTATAATGTGAAAAATGATGTTATGCCGAGTAAATAGATACCCAACATGTCATTCTTTAAAATTGCGCACACTCGTGGAATGGTGCCAAACTTCGGTACTTAAAAGTCTCCATAGGTGACCCTTTAAATTTTTTTACAGCTTACCAGTTTACAGTTACAGATGAGTTCATGGTCTAGAATTGTTGCTCTCGCTCTAGCGTTCGCGGTGATACCACACATGTGATGTTTGAACACAATTTACATATGTCGGTGCCTTCACCTTTGCATGCAAGCACATGGGGACAAAGATTGTAAACATCCCTTGTAAAAGGAACAGGGCATAACAGGTTCTCTTTATGGAGAGATGTGGGGTCTATAAGACCCCACATCTCTCCTCTAGGCAGGAAAGGCTGAGATAAAAAAAAAAAACTCTTAGCCTTTCCAGCCGAGTACATGGCAGTGTTTACAACTGCCAGACCGGACGTGACATCATAACGTCGCGCCCGGGCCTCCGAAGAGCACAGAGACCATCATAGGGGACTATGTGGTCACCGATATTCTCTAAGGTGAACTTCCGCTGCCGGCGGATTCCTTCCCTGGCTTGTCGGGCGAGCCGGTAGAAGCACCGGAGGGTTGGCTCGGAGGGGGTGGGGGTAGTCCCCTCCCGCAGCCTGTAAAAACGATCAAGCAGCTGAACTGCGGGGAATCGCCAGCTGAAAAAGATCATATCTGAATGATGCCTGTAACGGCAGGCATCATTCAGATATCCCCACTCAAAGTCGAGGACTTCATATAGCGGCCTTGGGCTGGAAGTGGTTAAGCTGAATGCTAGGTACAAACAACCATTTACAGTTCAATAGATAAGTGGTCACCTATCACAGATTCAATCTTGACTGCTGAGGCGCAATGAGAGAGGTACAATTAACTGTAACATAGCTGTATAGACAAACCTTCCCCCTTGCCCCCTCACCCCATTAAATAAACACACTTACAACCAGAGGAGGCTCTAGGCTTTGTGAGGCCTTAGGCAAAACTTAGACATGAGGCCCCACTAACGCCCACAATAGGAAAAATAATTCAAGTGATAAAAATGAACTGTATAAGGAGGGTACAGGGGGAGGGTAAGTGGGCACAGTACAGGGGAAAGGAGGGCACAGTACAGGGGACAGGAGGGGACAGGAGGGCACAGTACAGGGGGAGCAGGATGGCACAGTACAGGGGGAGGGTAAGTGGACACAGTACAGGGGGCAGGAGAGTACAGTACAGGGGGAAGCAGGAGGGCACAGTACAGGGGTAGGGCAAGTGGACATAGTACAGGGGGCAGGATGGTACAGTACAGGGGGGAGCAGGAGGGCACAGTACAGGGGGAGGTTAAGTGGACATAGTACAGGGAGCAGGAGAGTACAGTACGGGGGGGAGCAGGAGGGCACAGCCAGGGGGAGGGTAAGTGGACAGAGTATAGGGGGAAGGAGGGCACAGTACAGGGGGAGGCTAAGTGGACACAGTACAGGGGGCAGGATGGTACAGTACAGGGGGAGCAGGAGGGCATAGTACAGGGGGATTGTAACTGGACATAATACAGGGGGCAAGAGAGTACAGTACAGGAGGGAGCAGGAGGGCACAGTACAGGGGGAGGGTAAGGGGACATAGTACAGGGGACAGGAGAGTACAGTACAGGGGGGAGCAGGAGGGCACAGTACAGGGGGAGGTTACGTGGACAGAGTATAGAGGGCAGGAGGGCACAGTACAGGGGGAAGGTAAGTGGACACAGTACAGGGGGCAGAAGGGTAAAGTACAGGGGGAAGCAGGAGGGCACAGTACAAGGGGAGGGTAAGTGGACATAGTACAGGGGGCAGGAGAGTACAATGCAGGGGGGAGCAGGAGGGCACAGTACAGGGGGAGGGTAAGTGGACACAGTACAGGGACAGTACGGGGGCAGGAGGGTACGGTATAGGTGCAGTAATGTATAATGTGGAGCTGCTCTCGCAGATCCTAGCTATTCTGGCAGGCTGTCACTGGGGAAATGAAAGAAAAGGAAAAGAACATCCATCATATAAGTGTGTACCACAATAAAATACTATAGTGTGATGGATATCAAGAATAGTTAATATATGTACATTCCAAAGTGCTGGTACTATAAATAATGAGCATAAAACATACATGTCACACAAAAAAAATCCAACAAAACTGTGCTGTGATAAACTTGTGCAGATCCACTGCAAACAATTTGCTCTGACTTCAGTTTACCATCACCAAAACAAAGCACATACAATTTGCTTACCAAAAAAAATTGACTCCTTAAACTTATGAGGTCACATGCACTTGTCATCTGCTGGATATTTACAACCACTTCACTCAAACAACAACACTGCAGGTAGAGTAGCTTGGTCCGGTACCAACCACAGGGAACCCTGTAAATGCAAAGAATAAAGCAACACCAGGACAAGTAAACAATAGATGCTGCTACTGTGCCTGCTGGCCCCTCCCCCTGGTCTCACTCGGTCCCTCCCCCTGGTCTCACTTGGCCCCCCCTCTCGCGTACCTCCACTTCACCAACGAGTATGCTGGAATGGAGGAGGTTCTGGTACCGCCCATGTGGGAGGAGATTCTATTGGAGAGAAGCAGTAACTGATTGATGTGCTGAAATGAAGGCCATCGTCTCTCGTCTGCCTTTCATGTAGGAGGAGGAGGAGGAGGGGCCGCGGAAGCTGGTGGAAGTTAGTATGGAGGCAGCAGCTGAAGGTCACAGTGCCCGGCGCTGCATGTTACTGGTCTGATGTCTGTTGTGCTGAGCAGGGCGGTGCCAGCATAAGCACTTGAGGGACCGTCGGCTTCAGTACCGCCCCCTAAGGTCGCTGCCTTATGTGATCCAGAGCTGTTAGGTCCTGTCCCCCGCCCCCTGAGCTGGTCTTAAATGCAGTCCTGTGATCTCTCCGATGAGTGCATTGTAGACCAGCCAGGATTCGGCACTTTTCTGATGGCGGGGAGATCCTTGCTGCCAGCCTCAGAGGCGGCTCTTTAACTAGGTAGATTAGGTGCCCGCGAGCGCGAGGCCCCTGTCCGTGCGAGGCCCTTAGGTGGCCGCCTAATATGCCTAATTAGAGAGCCGCCTCTGCTTACAACCCTTAGGTTGGAAAGGGCAAGACCACAGCTTTATTAAATCCAACACATAACATGTGAACACTTTTCAACCAGTGCCAGTCACAGTTGTACTGTGAGCACACAATTCCAAAAGGGGGGAGGGGGGCCTGTCCTTACCTATAAGTGCTGGACAGGCCACCTACTTCCAATTTCCATCAAGGGCATAGCCCATTACAGCCATTTTATGCTGGCAAGGTCAAGAAACCGCAGCAAGCTGTGACATACCATAGAAAAAAGGGGCGGGAGGGTGGGCAGCTCTTCCAACCACGTTTCTTGAAAGACCCAGAATTCCCTGGGGCATAACTTTTACAGAGCTCAGGCCCAGCCCATCCCCCCTAACAACCAATCCTTGGTGACCACTCAGCCACCTTGTCCGGCACCTGGCCATGCCCCCATCAGCCAAGGCTTTCTTTCCCTAAGGGGCTCAAGAGGCCTTCATGACTGCTGAGGCGCAATGAGCCCAGGTACAATTAACTGTAACATAGCTGTATAGACAAACCTTCCCCTTTGCCCCCTCACCCCATTAAATAAACACACTTACAACCATTAGGTTGGAAAGGGCAAGGCCTCAGCTTTATTAAATCCATCACATGACATGTGAACACTTTTCAACCAGTGGCAGTCACAGTTGTACTGTAAGCACACACTTCCAAAAGCGGGGAGGGGGGCCTGTCCTTACTATAAGTGCTGGACAGGCTGCCTACTTCCGACCTACTTTCCATCAAGGGCATAGTTCATTACAGCCATTTTATGCTGGCATGGTCAAGAAACCACCGCCCGGCTGTCAGTGGATAACTGACGGGCACCCCACCACAGCCAGCGCCTTCCGGTTCATCAGCCTGTTCAATGAGCACCCCCGCAACTGGAGCACTCGTGCTCAAAACGGCACGTGGTGTACCATTTGCAGTGGCTCTCATTGAACAGCCAGCAAATACCCTTTTTTGGGGCAACCGACGCTCCAGAGGGAGCGCCGGACAGGGGCTCAAAGGACGAAGGCCTGTGGGGGCACATAAGCAATAACCACAAGCTACCGTCTTGGCAATCAAAACGAAACTCCTTACGTGCCGCCATTTTTTGGCGAAACTGGGTGTCATAGTGAAACCAACACTGGCCCCCGTAAACCTTATAGGAACCCAAATAAGGTCTAAGTAGCAAAAGAGATGCAGCCAACTCTGGGAACCGCTCACAAAGCACTCCCGCGTAAGCGCAGAACCCTTGCAGCCAGTTCCCGTACGTTCGAGGAAGCTGTTTTGAATTGTCGCCCTGAGCTGCGACGTCAACACGACGAGATTTGTCGATCGTCTCCCTGTCAGGAGAGACGAGCATGAGAAATTCAATAAATTTGCAACGCCAGATCATGCCCTTAACCTCCTTTGTCAGGTGCGTGCCAGTAGCTGCTGGACCCGATACCCCTATACGGGGCAGGACCGATTGGACGACCACAGCTATGCGTTCATCTGGTGGGCCCGATACGGGAGTGGACCTACCCCAAATTAAATCACAGTCATACTCACTGATGCGCGGAGGCAGAGCTGACGAAGGGTGACCAGCAGCAGGTCCAGGCGGAACGTCCGGAGCAGGATCGACCATGGTAGGGTCTGGCAGATGACCGAGACGTCCATCCCCTGGAGGAACGGTGGCGCCTGGCGAGGCAGGAGGGTGATGACTGAAGGACCAGGTCTGAGGATCCCGGGTGGCCAAGGACAGCAGCTGAGCAACAACATGAGCAAAAGTGGACTCCAGGACCCATGGCAGGAGCAGTCGACATCCTGGGACTGGAGTAGGAGTCTCCCGCCCTGCCGGGCGCAGGGAGACGAGGCTGGGTTGTGGCAGCAGGCCGCGGGAACCCCCCATCCAGCCGGGTGCAGGGAAGTGTGGATACGCTGGAGGCCACAGACGGGGGGGCGGCCGGAGCACATAGACCATCTCCCGCCCTGCTGGGCACAGGGAGATGCAGGCATGCATGAGTCAGCTGGAAGGGGTGGGTGGCAGGTGCAGAGCGCCTGTCTCCCGCCCAGCCGGGCGCAGGGAGACCTGGGCAGTCAGGAAACAGAAGCGCTGGGGGGGGCAACATGTAAAGTTTAATGATCTCGCACCCAGCTGGGTGCAGGGAGATTAAGGACAGACAGCACAGGCTGGGCAGAGTGCACTGGCACAATTAAATCTCCCACCCTGCTGGGCGCAGGGAGAGAAGGAGCCACTGGGGGCAGAAGCGCTGATTCAGAGAGAGCAGCGGAACCGACCGCAGGGAGATGTGAGCCGTCAGCCGAAGGGGATGAAACAGAGGCTCCTGAACAGTGACCAGTGGGACAGCTTGACCTGGAAGCGGACACCCGGGCAGATAGGAGTGGAACCCCCCAGCCTCCATTGCCCCATGGTCCGGAGAGGCAGGGGCAGCTCAGGTACGGCAGTGGTGGACACCCACAAGTGCGACGGGGAGAGCAGCAGCTCCTGCCCGGCTGGGCATAGGGAAGCAGCCAGGGGAAGAGGCAGCAGGGGGAGCCCGGGCGTACCGAACCGTGGTTCTAGGGCTCCGGGAGCGGGGATAGCAGGAGGAGACCCGGGCCACAGCAGTCACTGGCGGGGAAGAGACGGCACCCGGTTCCGCAGTGGCTTCGGGGGAGCAGGGAGGGCAGACAGGCATGCAAGTGGCCCTGGAAGGACTGGGACTCAAACGGGATGGGGGGCGGGCCCGCCTCTGGGCCCTGGGAGCCGGAGATCCCGCAGCAGGGACCACAGGTGGAGGGAGGAGGAGAGGAAGCCACCTCAGGGGAGAGGAGGGAGAAGAGCCAGTCTGCCTGACCTTGCAGAGCCAGTTCGTGGACCCTAGCCAACAGGAGCTCGGTGTCCATGGCTGAGGGACAGGGTCAGCGGTTCCAGCTCTTCCAAACACATTTTATGAAAGACCCAGAATTCCCTGGGGCATAACTTTTACAGAGCTCAGGCCCAGCCCATCCCCCCTAGCAACCAATCCTTGGTGACCACTCAGCCACCTTGTCCCACACCTGGCCATACCCCCGTCAAAGCTCTCTTTCCCTAAGGGGCTCAAGAGGCCGTCATTAGTGATTTCCAGTTTTTCAGTGTTCATTATCATTAATAGGTGGCCTATTTGTGCAAGAAGGCACTTATTTCCTATTCTCCTCTGTACCCTGATGAGAAGCACAGCACATAGTTACTGGGAATGCTTTAGCAGTCCCACTATTGTTATTCGATTTTATTAGTGGGACTGCTTTAGCAGTCCCACTATTGTTATTCGATTTAATTTATTAGTGGGACTGCTTTAGCAGTCCCACTATTGTTATTCGATTTTATTTATTAGTGGGAATGCTTCAGCAGTCCCACTATTGTTATTCGTTTTTATTTATTTTTAATTAGTGGGACTGCTAAAGCAGTCCCACTATTGTTATTCGATTTTATTACTGGGAATGCTTTAGCAGTCCCACTATTGTTATTCGATCTTATTTATTTTTATTCCGTACATTTTTTGGCTCTGCGTAACTTCTGCATACTTTCAGCTATTAAAACCATTCAACTATTAAAATGCTTGTCTCTTTCAGCTGATGATGGGACTTTTTCAACTTTTTTTCTACTATTTATACTTTTTAAAATATTAAGCTTTTTAACACTTTTTTTTAACATTGAAGTCAATGGGACCATGCTTGAAATCCTTAAAATCTTCTTCCGCTCCCAAAAGTTTCAGCTCCTTCATACTTTCACCTACAGACGCCAAACAAACTTTAAAATGTTCACAAGATATTCAGCTATCTGGCTATATCTTTTCAGTTTGATATCTTTAACAGTTTTTGTGAAAAAGCTTTTTGTTTAGAGGTCATTTCAGGAAATTTTAGCCATTAATCAGAGTGTACTGTGTTGCTTTTGTTGCCATGGTTACCAAAGCTTCTGTTATACACAGGGGGGCGGTGGCTGGAGCATGTCAGCTCTGATTACAGAGCCCAGGGGAGGGGACAGACACACCATGTACTGATTTATAATAGAGGAATATGATGGGGCAGTTTTGATGGGGCAGTTTTGATGGGGCAGTTTTGATGGTGGCAATATGATGGGGCAGTTTTGATAGGGCAATTCTGATGGGGCAGTTTTGATGGTGGCAATATGATGGGGCAGTTTTGATGGGGCAATTCTGATGAGGCAGTTTTGATGGTGGCAATATGATGGGGCAGTTTTGATGGGGACAATTTTGATGGGGCAAATTTTGATGGGGCAATTCTGATGGGGCAGTTTTGATGGCAATATGATGGGAGCAGTTTTCATGGTGGCAATATGATGGGGCAGTTTTCATGGGGCAATTCTGATGGGGAAATTCTGATGGGGCAGCTTTGATGGCAGTATGATGGGGGCAGTTTTGATGGGGGCCGTTTTAGCAATTCAGCTATTTAGCATTCCCACACATTTTCCCCAGGAAAGGCATTTTCTAGTTTATTTTAATTTTAATTTTATTAGTGGGACTGCTTTAGCAGTCCCACTATTGTTATTCGATTTAATTTATTTTTATTCCGTACGTTTTTTGGCTCTGCGTAACTTCTGCATACTTTCAGCTATTAAAACCATTCAACTATCAAAATGTTCGTCTCTTTCAGCTGATGATGGGAGTTTTTTTTTAACTTTTTTTCTACTATTTATACTTTTTAAAATATTAAGCTTTTTAACACTTTTTTTTAACATTGAAGTCAATGGGACCATGCTTGAAATCCTTAAAATCTTCTTCCGCTCCCAAAAGTTTCAGCTTCTTCATACTTTCACCTACAGACGCCAAACAAACTTTAAAATGTTCACAAAATATTCAGCTATCTGGCTATATTTTTTCAGTTTGATATCTTTAACAGTTTTTGTGAAAAAGCTTTTTTTTTAGAGGTCATTTCAGGAAATTTTAGCCATTAATCAGAGTGTACTGTGTTGCTTTTATTGCCATGGTTACCAAAGCTTCTGTTATACACAGGGGGGGAGGTGGCTGGAGCATCTCAGCTCTGATTACAGAGCCCGGGGGAGGGGACAGACACACCATGTACTGATTTATAATAGAGGAATATGATGGGGCAGTTTTGATGGGGCAATTCTGATGGGGCAGTTTTGATGGTGGCAATATGATGGGGCAGTTTTGATAGGGCAATTCTGATAGGGCAGTTTTGATGGAGCAATACTGATGGGGCAGTTTTGATGGAGCAATACTGATGGGGCAGTTTTGGTGGTGGCAATATGATGGGGCAATTTTGATAGAGCAATTCTGATGGGGCAGTTTTGATGGTGGCAATATGATGGGACAATTTTGATGGGGCAATTCTGATGGGGCAGTTTTGATGGCAATATGATGGAGGCAGTTTTCATGGTGGCAATATGATGGGGCAGTTTTCATGGTGGCAATATGATGGGGCAGTTTTCATGGTGCAATTCTGATGGGGCAGTTTTCATGGTGGCAATATGATGGGGCAGTTTTGATGGGGCAATTCTGATGGTGGCAATATGATGGGGCAGTTTTGATGGGGACAATTTTGATGGGGCAATTCTGATGGGGCAGTTTTGATGGCACTAGGATGGGGGCAGTTTTGATGGGGGCCGTTTTAGCAATTCAGCTATTCAGCATTCCCACGCATTTTCCCCAGGAAATGCATTTTCTAGTTAGTGGGACTGCTTTAGCAGTCCCACTATTGTTATTCGATTTTATTTATTTTTAATTTTAATTTTATTCCGTACGTTTTTTGGCTCTACGTAACTTCTGCATACTTTCGGCTATTAAAACCATTCAGCTATTAAAATGTTCGTCTCTTTCAGCTGATGATGGGACTTTTTCAACTTTTTTTCTACTATTAATACTTTTTAAAATATTAAGCTTTTTAACACTTATTTTTAACATTGAAGTCAATGGGAGCATGCTTGAAATCCTTAAAATCTTCTTCCGCTCCCAAAAGTTTCAGCTCCTTCATACTTTCACCTAGAGACACCAAACAAACTTTAAAATGTTCACAAAATATTCAGCTATCTGGCTATATCTTTTCAGTTTGATATCTTTTACAGTTTTTGTGAAAAAGCTGTTTGTTTAGTGGTCATTTCAGGAAATTTTAGCCATTAAACACAGTGTACTGTGTTGGTTTTGTTGCCATGGTTACCAAAGCTTCTGTTATACACAAGGGGGGAGGTGGCTGGAGCATCTCAGCTCTGATTACAGAGCCCAGGGGAGGGGACAGACACACCATATACTGATTTATAATAGAGGAATATGATGGGGCAGTTTTGATGGGGCAATTCTGATGGGGCGGTTTTGATGGTGGCAATATGATGGGGCAGTTTTGATGGGGACAATTTTTATGGAGCAGTTTTAAAGGTGGCAATATGATGGGGCAGTTTTGATGGGGCAATTCTGATGGGGCTGTTTTGATGGGGCAATTCTGATGGGGCAGTTTTGATGGCAAAATGATGGGGGCAGTTTTGATTGGTGCCGTTTTAGCAATTCAGCATTCCCACGCATTTTCCCCACTAAATGCATTTTCTAGTTATTTAATTTTATTCCGTACGTTTTTGGTTCTGCGTAACTTCTGCATACTTTCAGCTATTAAAACTATTCAACTATTAAAATGTTCGTCTCTTTCAGCTGATGATGGGACTTTTTCAACTTTTTTTCTACCATTTATACTTTTTAAAATACTAGCTTTTTATCACTTTTTTTAACATTGAAGTCAACTGGAGCATGCTTCAGATCCTTAAAATCTTCTTCCGCTCCCAAAAGTTTCAGCTCCTTCATACTTTCACCTACAGACGCCAAACAAACTTTAAAATGTTCACAAAATATTCAGCTATCTGGCTATATTTTTTCAGTGAAATTTTTTTGTGAAAAAGCTTTTTGTTTAGAGGTCATTTCAGGAAATTTTAGCCATTAATCAGAGTGTACTGTGTTGCTTTTGTTGCCATGGTTACCAAAGCTTCTGTTATACACAGGGGGGAGGTGGCTGGAGCATCTCAGCTCTAATTACAGAGCCCGGGGGAGGGGACAGACACACCATGTACTGATTTATAATAGAGGAATATGATGGGGCAATTATGATGGGGCAGTTTTGATGGTGGCAATATGATGGGGCAGTTTTGATGGGACAATTCTGATGGGGCAGTTTTGATGGTGGCAATATGATCGGGGAAGTTTTGATAGGGCAATTCTGATGGGGCATTTTTGATGGGGCAATTCTGATGGGGCAGTTTTGATGGGGGCAGTTTTGATGGGGGCAGTTTTGATGGGGGCAATATGATGGGGCAGTTCTGATGGGGCAGTTTTGATGGTGGCAATATGATGGGGCAGTTTTGATGGGACAATTCTGATGGGGCAGTTTTGATGGTAGCAATATGATGGGGCAATTCTGATGGGGCGATTCGGATGGGGCAGTTTTGATGGTGGCAATATGTTGGGGCAATTCTGATGGGGCAGTTTTAATGGTGGCAATATGATGGGGCAGTTTTGATGGGGCAATTCTGATGGGGCAGTTTTGAGGGTGGCAATATGATGGGGCAGTTTTGATGGGAACAATTTTTATGGGGCAATTCTGATGGGACAGTTTTGATGGGGCAATTTTGATGAGGCAGTTTTGATGGTGTCAATATGATGGGGCAAATTTTGATGGGGCAATTCTGATGGGGCAGTTTTGATGGGACAATTCTAATGGGGCAGTTTTGATGGTGGCAATATGATGGGGCAGTTTTGATGGGACAATTCTGATGGGGCAGTTTTGATGGTGGCAATATGATGGGGCAATTCTGATGGGGCAGTTTTGATGGGGCGATTCTGATGGGGCAGTTTTGATGGTGGCAATATGATGGGGCAATTCTGATGGGGCAGTTTTGATGGTGGCAATATGATGGGGCAGTTTTGATGGGGCAATTCTGATGGGGCAGTTTTGAGGGTGGCAATATGATGGGGCAGTTTTGATGGGGACAATTTTTATGGGGCAATTCTGATGGGGCAGTTTTGATGGTGGCAATATGATGGAACAGTTTTGATGGGGCAATTCTGATGAGGCAGTTTTGATGGTGGCAATATGATGGGGCAGTTTTGATGGGGACAAGATAGCTGAATAAAAACTGCCCCATCAGAATTTTGATGGGGCAAATTTTGATGGGGCAATTCTGATGGGGCAGTTTTGATGGTGGCAATATGATGGGGCAGTTTTGATGGGGCAATTCTGATGGGGCAGTTTTGATGGTGGCAATATGAGGGGGCAGTTTTGATGGGACAATTCTGATGAGGCAGTTTTGATGGTGGCAATATGATGGGGCAATTCTGATGGGGCAGTTTTGATGGGGCGATTCTGATGGGGCAGTTTTGATGGTGGCAATATGATGGGGCAATTCTGATGGGGCAGTTTTGATGGTGGCAATATGATGGGGCAGTTTTGATGGGACAATTCTGATGGGGAAGTTTTTATGGTGGCAATATGATGGGGCAATATGATGGGGCAGTTTTGATGGAACAATTTTGATGGGGACAATTTTAATGGAGCAGTTTTAAAGGTGGCAATATGATGGGGCAGTTTTGATGGGGGCAGATTTGATGGGGGTAGTTTTGATGGTGGCAATATGATGGGACAGTTTTGATGGGGCAATTCTGATGGGGTTGTTTTGATGGTGGCAATATGATGCGGCAGTTTTGATGGGGCAATTCTGATGGGGCAGTTTTGATGGTGGCAATATGATGGGGCAGTTTTGATGGGGCAATTCTGATGGGGCAGTTTTGATGGGGACAATATTGATAGGGCAATTCTGATGGTGCAGTTTTGATGGCAATTTGATGGGGCAGTTTTGATAGTAGAAAATAATAGAAACCTTTGCGCCAGTGGTGTCGATAGCAGATAATATATATGAATTACTTATACTGGTGGTACATCTAGTAAGAAAACATTCCCAACAATAAAGAAAATTTGTGAAAATATAAACAATCAGTGTAAGCTGCTCCCCAATTTTTGAATAATCAAAAAAAATAGATAATCAAAAAAAGGAATGTAAGAAAGATAGGGGGCGCTAGATACCATATTATTCAAGTGCTCCAAATAAATATATCTCCTGCATTACCAAAAAAATGGAAATGTAAGAAAGCTAGGGGGCGCTAGATACCATACTATTCAAGTGCTCTAAATAAATATAACTGCTGCATTACCAAAAAAATGAAAATCATAGTATTGACAAATAATAATTAGATTACACATTGAAGTGCCCACAATAGTGAAAAAATATATATATAGTGATTGATTGTCCACATAAAAAAGTGATTGAAGTAGTCGAAGTGATATCTTTCAGAATTATCACAATCCTGTTGCTGTAAACAAAAAGTTTTCCATCACCAAGGGAAAATTAAGAAAAGGAAAACACCTCGAAGTAGTAGATATCTGCTTACCAGATATCAATGACTCCTTTAGTTAAAAAGAGAGTCACTAGCGCTTGTGCAGGGTTGTGCCTGCTCACATGGATGGCTGGACTGTGGTTGGTATTATAGGCATGGATCGTTCCCGTCAAGCTCATTCAAGATAGGATAAGGATACATAGGAAACAAAAACAGTCTCCATAGCATAAAACCATTTATTACAAAAGTAAATAAATTAAAAAGCCAAATGGCCGCTTACATTGGTGGGTGCCTACCCGGCACTGGGGCTGCTTGCATGTCAGGGTGACTCCACAGTCAGAAAAAGCCTTTCATGTCTCCTCCACGCTGGCATGCGTTCCAGCTTACACAGGGGGGCAGCCAAAGGATCCGGATGTTGTTGGGTGATAGGACATGTGACCATGTACCGCTCCGACGTACGTTTCGTAGTGAACGTCTTCAGGGAAGCGTCCCTGAACGCACGCCAGCGTGGAGGAGACATGAAAGGCTTTTTCTGACTGTGGAGTCACCCTGACATGCAAGCAGCCCCAGTGCCGGGTAGGCACCCACCAATGTAAGCGGCCATTTGGATTTTTAATTTATTTACTTTTGTAATAAATGGTTTTACGCTATGGAGACTGTTTTTGTTTCCTATGTATCCTTATCCTATCTTGAATGAGCTTGACGGGAACGATCCATGCCTATAATACCAACCACAGTCCAGCCATCCATGTGAGCAGGCACAACCCTGCACAAGCGCTAGTGACTCTCTTTTTAACTAAAGGAGTCATTGGTAGCTGGTAAGCAGATATGTACTACTTCGAGGTGTTTTCCTTTTCTTAATTTTCCCTTGGTGATGGAAAACTTTTTGTTTACAGCAACAGGATTGGGATAATATTGAAAGATATCACTTCAACTACTTCAATCACTTTTTTATGTGGACAATCAATCACTATATATATATTTTTTCACTATTGTGGGCACTTCAATGTGTAATCTAATTATTATTTGTCAATACTATGATTTTCATTTTTTTGGTAATGCAGGAGTTATATTTATTTAGAGCACTTGAATAGTATGGTATCTAGTGCCCCCTAGCTTTCTTACATTTCCATTTTTTTGGTAATGCAGGAGATATATTTATTTGGAGCACTTGAATAATATGGTATCTAGCGCCCCCTATCTTTCTTACAGTTTTGATAGTAGCAATATGATGGGGCAGTTTTGATGGGGCAATTCTGATGGGGTAGTTTTGATGGTGTCAATATGATGCGGCAGTTTTGATGGTGGCAATATGATGGGGCAGTTTTGATGGGGACAATTTTGATGGTGGCAATATGATGGGGCAGTTTTGATGGGGACAATTTTGATGGGGCAATTCTGATGGGGCAGTTTTGATGGCAATATGATGGGGCAGTTTTGATAGCGGCCGTTTTAGCAATACAGCTATTCAGCATTCCCACGCATTTTCCCTAGGGAAATGAATTTTCTAGTTAGTGGGACTGCTTTAGCAGTCCCACTATTGTTATTCAATTTTATTTATTTTTATTATTCCGTACGTTTTTTGGCTCTGCGTAACTTCTGCATACTTTCAGCTATTAAAACCATTCAACTATTAAAATGTTCGTCTCTTTTAGCTGATGATGGGACTTTTTCAACTTTTTTTCTACTATTTATACTTTTTAAAATATTAAGCTTTTTAACACATTTTTTAACATTAAAGTCAATGGGAGCATGCTTCAGATCCTTAAAATCTTCTTCCGCTCCCAAAAGTTTCAGCTCCTTCATACTTTCACCTACAGACGCCAAACACACTTTAAAATGTTCACAAAATATTCAGCTATCTGGCTATATCTTTTCAGTTTGATATCTTTTACAGTTTTTGTGAAAAAGCTTTTTGTTTAGAGGTCATTTCAGGAAATTTTAGCCATTAATCAGAGTGTACTGTGTTGCTTTTGTTGCCATGGTTACCAAAGCTTCTGTTATACACAGTGGGGAGGTGGCTGGAGCATCTCAGCTCTGATTACAGAGCCCGGGGGAGAGGGGACAGACACACCATGTACTGATTTATAATAGAGGAATATGATGGGGCAGTTTTGATGGGGCAGTTTTGATGGTGGCAATAAGATGGGGCAGTTTTGATAGGGCAATTCTGATGGGGCAGTTTTGATGGTGGCAATATGATGGGGCAGTTTTGATGGGACAATTCTGATGGGGCAGTTTTGATGGTGGCAATATGATGGGGCAGTTTTGATAGGGCAATTCTGATGGGGCAGTTTTAATGGTGGCAATATGATGGGGCAGTTTTGATGGGGCAATTCTGATGGGGCAGTTTTGATGGTGGCAATATGATGGGGCAGTTTTGATGGGACATTCTGATGGGGCAGTTTTGATGGTGGCAATATGATGGGGCAATTCTGATGGGGCAGTTTTGATGGGGCGATTCTGATGGGGCAGTTTTGATGGTGGCAATATGATGAGGCAATTCTGATGGGGCAGTTTTGATGGTGGCAATATGATGGGGCAGTTTTGATGGGGCAATTCTGATAGGGCAGTTTTGAGGGTGGCAATATGATGGGGCAGTTTTGATGGGGACAATTTTTATGGGGCAATTCTGATGGGGCAGTTTTGATGGCAATATGATGGGGCAGTTTTGATGGGACAATTGTGATGGGGCAGTTTCGATGGTCGCAATATTATGGGGCAGTTTTGATGGGGACAATTTTAATGGAGCAATTTTAAAGGTTGCAATATGATGGGGCAGTTTTGATGGGGGCAGATTTGATGGGGGTAGTTTTGATGGTGGCAATATGATGGGGCAGTTTTGATGGTGGCAATATGATGGGGCAGTTTTGATGGGGCAATATGATGGGGCAGTTTTGATGGGGACAATTTTGATTGGGCAATTCTGATGGGGCAGTTTTGATGGCAATATGATGGGACAGTTTTGATGGTGGCAATATGATGGGGCAGTTTTGATGGGGCAATTCTGATGGGGCAGTTTTGATGGTGTCAATATGATGGGGCAGTTTTGATAGGGCAATTCTGATGTGGCAGTTTTGATGGAGGCAATATGATGGGGCAGTTTTGATGGGGCAGTTTTGATGGTGGCAATATGATGGGGCAGTTTTGATGGGGACAATTTTGATGGGGCAATTCTGATGGGGCAGTTTTGATGGCAATATGATGGGGCAGTTTTGATGGCGGCCGTTTTAGCAATACAGCTATTCAGCATTCCCACGCATTTTCCTCAGGAAATGCATTTTCTAGTTTTTATTTATTATTTAATTTTATTCCGTACGTTTTTTGGCTCTGCGTAACTTCTGCATACTTTTAGCTATTAAAACCATTCAACTATTAAAATGTTCATCTCTTTTAGCTGATGATGGGACTTTTTTTAACTTTTTTTCTACTATTTATACTTTTTAAAATATTAAGCTTTTTAACACTTTTTTTTAACATTGAAGTCAATGGGAGCATGCTTCAGATCGTTAAAATCTTCTTCAGCTCCCAAAAGTTTCAGCTCCTTCATACTTTCACCTACAGACGCCAAACAAACTTTAAAATGTTCACAAAGTATTCAGCTATCTGGTTATATCTTTTCAGTTTGATATCTTTTACAGTTTTTGTGAAAAAGCTTTTTGTTTAGAGGTCATTTCAGGAAATTTTAGCCATTAATCAGAGTGTACTGTGTTGCTTTTGTTGCCATGGTTACCAAAGCTTCTGTTATACACAGGGGGGAGGTGGCTGGAGCATCTCAGCTTTGATTACAGAGCCCGGGGGAGGGGACAGACACACCATGTACTGATTTATAATAGAGGAATGTGATGGGGCAGTTTTGATGGGACAATTATGATGGGGCAGTTTTGATGGTAGCAATATGATGGGGCAGTTTTGATGGGACAATTCTGATGAGGCAGTTTTGATGGTGGCAATATGATGGGGCAGTTTTGATAGGGCAATTCTGATGGGGCAGTTTTGATGGGGCAACTCTGATGGGGCATTTTTGATGGGGGCAGTTTTGATGGTGGCAATATGATGGGGCAGTTTTGATGGGGCAATTCTGATGGGGCAGTTTTGATGGGGCAATTCTGATGGGGCAGTTTTGATGGTGGCAATATGATGGGGCAGTTTTGATGGGGCAATTCTGATGGGGCAGTTTTGATGAAGGCAATATGATGGGGCAGTTTTGATGGGGACAATTTTTATGGGGCAATTCTGATTGGGCGGTTTTGATGGCAATATGATGGGTGCAGTTTTGCTGGGGGCCGTTTAGCAATTCAGCATTCCCATGCATTTTCCCCAGGAAATGCATTTTCTAGTTAGTGGGACTGCTTTAGCAGTCCCACTATTGTTATTCGATTTTATTTATTTTTAATTTTAATTTTAATTTTATTCCGTACATTTTTTGGCTCTGCGTAACTTCTGCATACTTTCGGCTATTAAAACCATTCAACTATTAAAATGTTCGTCTCTTTCAGCTGATGATGGGACGTTTTCAACTTTTTTTCTACTATTTATACTTTTTAAAATATTAAGCTTTTTAACACTTTTTTTAACATTGAAGTCAATGGAAGCATGCTTGAAATCCTTAAAATCTTCTTCAGCTCCCAAAAGTTTCAGCTCCTTCATACTTTCACCTACAGACACCAAACAAACTTTAAAATGTTCACAAAATATTCAGCTATCTGGCTATATCTTTTCAGTTTGATATCTTTTAGAGTTTGTGTGAAAAAGCTGTTTGTTTAGTGGTCATTTCAGGAAATTTTAGCCATTAAACACAGTGTACTGTGTTGGTTTTGTTGCAATGGTTACCAAAGCTTCTGTTATACACAAGGGGGGAGGTGGCTGGAGCATCTCAGCTCTCATTACAGAGCCAGGGGGAGGGGACAGACACACCATGTACTGATTTATAATAGAGGAATATGATGGGGCAGTTTTGATAGGGTAATTCTGATGGGGCAGTTTTGATGGTGGCAATATGATGGGGCAGTTTTGATGGGGCAATTCTGATGGGGCAGTTTTGATGGTGGCGATATGATGGGGCAGTTTTGATGGGGACAATTTTTATGGAGCAGTTTTAAAGGTGGCAATATGATGGGGCAGTTTTGATGGGGGCAGTTTTGATGGTGGCAATATGATGGGGGCAGTTTTGATGGGGCAATTCTGATGGGGCAGTTTTGATGGTGGGAATATGACAGGGCAGTTTTGATGGGGCAGTTTTGATGGGGCAATTCTGATGAGGCAGTTTTCATGGTGTCAATATGATGGGGCAGTTTTGATGGGGCAATCTGATGGGGCAGTTTTGATGGGGCAATTCTGATGGGGCAGTTTTGATGGCAAAATGATGGGGGCAGTTTTGATGGCAATATGATGGGGCAGTTTTGATGGGGGCCGTTTTAGAAATTCAGCATTCCCACGCATTTTCCCCAGGAAATGCATTTTCTAGTTAGTGGGACTGCTTTAGCAGTCCCACTATTGTTATTCGATTTTATTCATTTTTATTATTCTGTACGTTTTTTGACTCTGCGTAACTTCTGCATACTTTCAGCTATTAAAACCATTCAACTATTAAAATGTTCGTCTCTTTCAGCTGATGTGTGGACTTTTTCAACTTTTTTTCTACTATTTAAACTTTTTAAAATATTAAGCTTTTTAATATTTTTTTAACATTGAGGTCAATCGGAGCATGCTTGAAATCCTTAAAATCTTCTTCCGCTCCCAAAAGTTTCAGCTCCTTCATACTTTCACCTACAGACACCAAGCAAACTTTAAAATGTTCACAAAATATTCAGCTATCTGGCTATATCTTTTCAGTTTGATATCTTTTACAGTTTTTGTGAAAAAGCTTTTTGTTTAGTGGTCATTTCAGGAAATTTTAGCCATTAAACACAGTGTACTGTGTTGCTTTTGTTGCCATGGTTACCAAAGCTTCTGTTATACACAGGGGGGGAGGTGGCTGGAGCATCTCAGCTCTGATTATAGAGCCCGGGGGAGGGGACAGACACACCATGTACTGATTTATAATAGAGGAATATGATGGGGCAGTTTTGATGGTTGCAATATGATGGGGCAGTTTTGATGGGGCAATTCTGATGTGGCAGTTTTGATGGTGGCAATATGATGGGGCAGTTTTGATGGTGGCAATATGATGGGGACAATTTTAATGGAGTAGTTTTAAAGATGGCAATATGATGGGGGACTGTTTTGATGGGGGCAGTTTTGATGGGGGTAGTTTTGATGGGGCAGTTTTGATAGTGGCAATATGATGGGGCAGTTTTTATGGGGCAAATCTGATGGGGCAGTTTTGATGGTGGCAATATGATGGGGCAGTTTTGATGGTGTAATTCTGATGGGGCAGTTTTGATGGTGGCAATATGATGGGGAAGTTTTGATGGGGCAATTCTGATGGGGCAGTTTTGATGGGGACAATTTTGATGGGGCAATTCTGATGGGGCAGTTTTGATGGCAATATGATGGGGGCAGTTTTGATGGCAATATGATGGGGCAGTTTTAATGGTGGCAATATGATGGGGCAGTTTTGATGGTGGCAATATGATGGGGCAGTTTTGATGGGGCAGTTTGGATGGGGCAATTCTGATGGCAGTATGATGGGGGCCGTTTTAGCAATTCAGCTATTCAGCATTCCCACGCATTTTCCCCAGGAAATGCATTTTCTAGTTAGTGGGACTGCTTTAGCAGTCCCACTATTGTTATTCGATTTTATTTATTAGTGGGAATGCTTTAGCAGTCCCACTATTGTTATTCGATTTTATTTATTTTTATTAATTTTATTCCTTACGTTTTTTGGCTCTGCGTAACTTCTGTATACTTTCAGCTATTAAAACCATTCAACTATTAAAATGTTCGTCTCTTTCAGCTGATGATGGGACTTTTTCAACTTTTTTTCTACCATTTGTACTTTTTAAAATATTAAGCTTTTTATCACTTTTTTTCTAACATTGAAGTCAATGGGAGCATGCTTCTGATCCTTAAAATCTTCTTCCGCTCCCAAAAGTTTCAGCTCCTTCATACTTTCACCTACAGACACTAAACAAACTTTAAAATGTTCACAAAATATTCAGCTATCTGGCTATATCATTTCAGGAAATTTTAGCCATTAATCAGAGTGTACTGTATTGCTTTTGTTGCCATGGTTACCAAAGCTTCTGTTATACACAGGGGGGAGGTGGCTGGAGCATCTCAGCTCTGATTACAGAGCCCGGGGGAGGGGACAGACACACCATGTACTGATTTATAATAGAGGAATATGATGGGGCAGTTTTGATGGTGGCAATTCTGATGGGGCAGTTTTGATAATGGCAATATGATGGGGCAGTTTTGATGGGACAATTCTGATGTGGCAGTTTTGATGGTGGCAATATGATGGGGCAGTTTTAATAGGGCCATTCTGATGGGGCAGTTTTGATGGGGCAATTCTGATGGGGCAGTTTTGATGGGGGCAGTTTTGATGGTGGCAATATGATGGGGCAGTTTTGATGGGGCAATATGATGGGGCAGTTTTGATGGTGGCAATTCTGATGGGGCAGTTTTGATGGTGGCAATATGATGGGGCAGTTTTAATGGGGCAATTCTGATGGGGCAGTTTTGATGGAGGCAATATGATGGGGCAGTTTTGATGGGGACAATTTTTATGGGGCAATTCTGATGGGGCGGTTTTGATGGCAATATGATGGGGGCAGTTTTGCTGGGGGCCATGTTAGAAATTCAGCATTCCCACGCATTTTCCCCAGGAAATGCATTTTCTAGTTGATGGGAATGCTTTAGCAGTCCCACTATTGTTATTCGAATTTATTTATTCTTAATTTTAATTTTATTCTGTACGTTTTTTGGCTGCGCGTAACTTCTGCATACTTTCGGCTATTAAAACCATGCAACTATTAAAATGTTTGTCTCTTTCAGTTGATGATGGGACTTTTTCAACTTTTTTTCTACTATTTATACTTTTTAAAATATTAAGCTTTTTAACACTTTTTTTTAACATTGAAGTCAATCGGAGCATGCTTGAAATCCTTAAAATCTTCTTCCGCTCCCAAAAGTTTCAGCTCCTTCATACTTTCACCTACAGACACCAAGCAAACTTTAAAATGTTCACAAAATATTCAGCTATCTGGCTATATCTTTTCTTTTTTTTTTTTTTTTTTTTTTTTTTTAAATCAAAAAGGTGTTTATTGAACAAATTTCCATACATAGCTTCCATTGTACATACATTGTGCAACAACATACCATTATTTACTGTTACATTTCAATCATCCTGAAATATTTCAATGCTCTATTACTTTATGGTCACTAACCATCAATAAAACCTCATGGGCCCCCCCCGAGACATTGCAATAGTCTTGACATTACCAGCTCCCTAGGACTCAATCCAGGGGTGTCTAACCATGGTGCCCAGATCCTCTCGAATCTATTGGGGCTGCCTCTGTGTTGGTAAATGTGCTTTTCCATAATCAAAGTGTTGCCCATATGAGTAATCCATGATCTCACTGAAGGTGGAGAGGTCGATTTCCAGCCAAGCAGTATAAGCTTGCGTGCCTGGAACAGTGCCCTAGTGATTGCTATTCTAGTCATCTCTTCCGGGACCGTATCCTCTAGGACTCCTAGGATGCAGTGAATTGGGTCAAGGGGAATGGTGGTCTGGAACACTCGGTTGAGTGTTTCCATGACCTCACTCCAATACCTATGGAGCTTCGGACATCTCCACAGTAGGTGGATGAGGTCCCCCTGGTGCCGCTCGCATCTGCCACATAAGGGATCAGTCCTCCTACCCATCTTGTATAGTTTAAGTGGGGTGTAATGCACTCTAAGTATTATATATAGTTGGGATACCTTCTGGGCCACGTTGAGAGAGCACATATTAATAGACTGTAAGATTTCTTCCCATTGCTCTCCCGTAATTGGGCCTACATCTTGCTCCCATAGGGATGGTGCCCTGGTCGGGTGTGCCTTCAAGAGTTGCATCAGTAGCATTTGATAACAATATGAAATGAAACCTTTAGTTTCTGTGCTGGACTGTATCAGATGAAAGATAGGGGTGTTGGACAATGTCCAGGGAATAGCACTACCTTGTGTGTCCACCGCATGTTTGAGTTGGATATATGAATAATACATGTTATTTGGGAGGTTATATTTATTTTGTAGCTCTGAGAACGTCAGCAGCCTGCCATTGCTAAATATGTGTGATAAAAGGATAACACCAAATGAGCGCCATCTGGGGCCCTGTTGCAGCTTTGCCAGCTCTACGTATGAAAGATTCCCCCATATTGGGCTGTATTCTGTGAAGCCTGTTACCTCCTGTAGCTGTCTTCCCTTGTTCCAGATTTTCTGTATTAAAGTAAGAGTGGGCGTTAGTTTATTGGATTTGTGAAACAGTTGTGCCTCAAGGCCTAGCGGGATTGTTTCCGCTCCTGTCCCAATCAGCATTAACTGCGCCGATGAGCCAGGAGGGTCCCGGTTCATGGAGCCCACCAACTGCTGCAACTGAGCTGCTATGTAGTACAACCAAGGGTTGGGTACTGCCAGCCCTCCGCTGTCCTTAGGGTTTTGTAGCTGTTCCAGCTTAATTCTTGGTGTGCCTGAATTCCACAGCAATTTGCGGAAGAGAGTGTTAACCACCCTAAAAATCTTTAAGTGTATTACTATTGGGGAATTGTGTAAAAAGTAAAGTAATTGCGGCATTAAAATCATTTTTATTAAGTTTGCTTTGCCCGCTAGTGACATTTTGAGCCTGTTCCATGTATTGATTTTGTCTCTAAATCTGGATAGCAAGGGGTATATGTTTAGGGGGCAGTATTCTGTTATTTTAGGTGAAATTTGTATGCCTAGGTATTTAAATGATGACGTTACCGGAACCGAGCAGGAGTCCGGTAGATTCACCTCACCCCCCTCGTCTAGCAACATCAAAGCCGACTTAGACCAGTTAATTGTCAGGCCAGAAAAATAGCCGAACCCAGTGATGATTCTTGTCACCTCCGCTAAGGACGTTGTGGTATCCCCCAGGAAAAGCATCATGTCGTCAGCGTACAGCATAATCTTTTCGTGGAGGTCCCCATATTTAAAGCCCGTAATCTGCTGACTTGCTCTTACCACAGCCGCTAGCGGCTCGATAGCAATGGCAAAGAGCAGGGGGGACAGGGGGCATCCCTGCCTTGTGCCCCTGCCCAGAGCAAATGCATGTGACATCCTACCTGACATCCTAATAGTCGCCTTTGGGGAAGCATATAACAGTTTGACCCATGCTATAAACCGACTTCCAAACCCCAGCTTTGATAGAACCGCCCACAGGTATCTCCAACCTACACTGTCAAACGCCTTATTGGCGTCCAAGGAGAGCAGTGCCCTGCTTCCTTTATTATCTGGCTGCAGCTGCATATTTAAAAATAGGCGTCTGAGGTTGGTGGCAGTGGACTTGTGCGGCATAAATCCAGCCTGGTCGGGATGTATTATGGATTCAATGATCCGGTTGACCCTAAGCGCCAGGGCCTTAGCCAGTATTTTAACATCACTTTGCAATAGTGAAATAGGCCTGTACGAGCCCGGGTCAACCGGATCCTTACCAGGTTTCAACAATAAAATTATATTGGCTCTAGTCATGGAGGTCGGCAAACTGCCTTTTTTAAGCGAGTCATTAAACACTTCCAGTAGCTGTGGCATTATCCACTCACCATACTGGGTGAAAACCTCCATGGGGATACCGTCCTCCCCAGGAGCCTTGCACGTAGGGAAGGAACAAGCCGCATGTTGTAGCTCTTCCAATGTCAGGGGTGCTTCCAGTGATTGCCTAGCCTCCTCAGATAGAGAGGGCAGATCAATCCCTGCAAGATATGCCTCTAGCTCGTCATCAGTGTAATCATCCCTCGCTACATATAGATCCTTGTAGAAGGATGCTAGCTCTGATAGAACCCGATCCAGGCCATTAACCACCCTTCCACCGGCCGTGCGAATTGCTCCAACCGCTGGAGACAGCTGCTGGGACCTGGCTATTTTTGCCAGTAGGCGTCCCGTTTTTTCCCCTTCTTCATAGAATGCCTGTTTGCTAAAGAACCTTTTGCGTTCTGCGGCGGAGGATCTCAAGCGGTCCAGTGAATCCTGGGCCGAAATCCACGCCTCCCTCGCAGACTCCGTGGGGTCAGTAACATAGGCAAGCTCCAACTGGCGCACCTGATCTCCAACCTGTTCCAATAGTACCGAGGAATTTCTCTTGACCATTGCTATTTCAGCAATAAATATTCCCCTGAGGTAGGCTTTAAAGGCTTCCCAGGTTTGAATTGTATCTATTAAGTGTTTATGAGAGTTGAAAAATAATTCTATTTGACTAGAAATTCGTTCTGGGGAGTTAAATAATTTCAGCCAGAAAGCATTGAGTTTCCATGGCGCCTTGGGTAGTGAGGTAGGGGGTTGGGCACTCAGCCACACAGCCACAGGTGAGTGGTCAGACACTCCCCGAGGGAAGTATTCTATCTTAGAGATATATTCTAGCAAATTAGGAGTGCCTATACTAAGGTCTATACGGGATAGAGATCCGTGAGTTTTGGAGAAGCATGAAAACTGCTTTGTATTAGGGTTACGGATGCGCCAGAAATCTGTCCAGCCCAGTTCCGTAACCAGGCGGCTGAGCGCCGTGCCCCTCCCACCTCCAGGAGAATGGACTGGGGGGTGCCTATCCAGTTTTGGGTCAAGGTAGCAGTTAAGGTCTCCCATGATTAACAGTGGGACATCAGGTTTGCCCGCCAGGTACATCAACAAAAGCTGTAGCACCTCCCGTGAGAACGGGGGTGGGATATATATAAAGGCTATAATCAGTGTTAAGGTGTACACTTTACAGTAAATGAAAACATATCTACCAGCACCATCCACCAGTGAGTCCAGTTCCTGGTATGCCAGAGCTTTGTGTATCAATACGCTCACCCCACGAGAGTAGGCGGTGTGAGTGGAGTGATAAGATTTGCCCACCCAGGCATACTGCAGGCAGCCCACATTATCCCCCAGGAGATGTGTCTCCTGGAGGGCAATAATAGCCGGATGGAATTTGCGCAAACCAGAGGAGATCATGACCCTTTTTAAGGGGTCATTCACTCCGCGCACATTCCATGATACTATGGGCGTGGATACCATTGCAAATATTCAAAGATACATTTAAAGGATATTCTTCTGGAAGTCAGAGCTGATCTGGTTATATGGTTACCCATGAGCATTAGAACGTGATTCATCAAAAAACATTTTTTCATTGAAAAATTGTCCCAATGGAAGCTAGGTGTTCTTGAAGGGTGGATAATCTCGCGCAACTGCGCGGCAAAACAGTGAAAAAAAACAAAACAAGAGTAGGAACAGACTGTGTTGAGGGCCCTGGGTCCTGCCACGCTGTGGCGCATACCTCCAGAACCGTCCCGAAACTGCGGGCTACGTGGTCTGTCCTGATTGTGAATGCCAACAGGGCAATACAGCATTAGCCATGTATCCCATGGCTTCAAACATCTTCTGCTTTTTCTGCACAGTGACTTCCCCTGTGAGGGTCTGTGCTGCAAGTGGAAATAACTGGTTGAAAAAAATATAACAATATTTCCAGTGGTAGTCACTCGCTGCGTAAGCAATTGGTAAAGTTCCTCTTCTGAATGAAAAACATGAACAGGAAAATGGACGCCCTGCTTTTTCTCGCATTTCTTCTGTCTTCTCTGGTTTAACCGGCTCCTTCTTCTCGACCCTGGTGGCGTATAGCTTGCTCATTCTGGTCTAACCAGGATGTTGCATCTTGCGCATTTTCAAAAAAGTGGTTCTGTCCGTTTGCCGCTACTCTCAACTTAGCCGGGAACATCATTGCGTAGGATAGCTGCAGCCTTTGTAGCCTCTTTTTCACTTCCATAAATTTTGACCTCCTGCGTTGTACCTCGGCGGAGAAGTCCGGGTAAAAGGATACTTTAGTGCCATTGTGTTTAATGCTGCCTTTTTCCCTGGCCAGTCTCAGTATCACCTCACGGTCCTTGTAATTCAGGAGCCTGGCCAGCGGCTATATCTTTTCAGTTTGATATCTTTTACAGTTTTTGTGAAAAAGCTTTTTGTTTAGTGGTCATTTCAGGAAATTTTAGCCATTAAACACAGTGTACTGTGTTGCTTTTGTTGCCATGGTTACCAAAGCTTCTGTTATACACAGGGGGGGAGGTGGCTGGAGCATCTCAGCTCTGATTATAGAGCCCGGGGGAGGGGACAGACACACCATGTACTGATTTATAATAGAGGAATATGATGGGGCAGTTTTGATGGTTGCAATATGATGGGGCAGTTTTGATGGGGCAATTGTGATGTGGCAGTTTTGATGGTGGCAATATGATGGGGCAGTTTTGATGGTGGCAATATGATGGGGACAATTTTAATGGAGTAGTTTTAAAGATGGCAATATGATGGGGGACAGTTTTGATGGGGGCAGTTTTGATGGGGGTAGTTTTGATGGGGCAGTTTTGATAGTGGCAATATGATGGGGCAGTTTTTATGGGGCAAATCTGATGGGGCAGTTTTGATGGTGGCAATATGATGGGGCAGTTTTGATGGTGTAATTCTGATGGGGCAGTTTTGATGGTGGCAATATGATGGGGAAGTTTTGATGGGGCAATTCTGATGGGGCAGTTTTGATGGGGACAATTTTGATGGGGCAATTCTGATGGGGCAGTTTTGATGGCAATATGATGGGGGCAGTTTTGATGGCAATATGATGGGGCAGTTTTAATGGTGGCAATATGATGGGGCAGTTTTGATGGTGGCAATATGATGGGGCAGATTTGATGGGGCAATTCTGATGGGGCAGTTTTGATGGTGGCAATATGATGGGGCCGTTTTGATGGGGCAATTCTAATGGGGCAGTTTTGATGGGGGCAATATGATGGGGCAATTCTGATGGGGCAGTTTTGATGGTGGCAATATCATGGGGCAGTTTTGATGGGGACAATTTTGATGGGGCAATTCTGATGGGGCAGTTTTGATGAAAATATGATGGGGGCAGTTTTGATAGGGGCCGTTTTAGCAATTCAGCTATTCAGCATTCCCACGCATTTTCCCCAGGAAATGCATTTTCTAGTTATTATTATTGGGACTGCTAGCAGTCCCACTATTGTTAATCGATTTCATTTATTTTTATTCCGTACGTTTTTTGGCTCTGCGTAACTTCTGTATACAGTCAGCTATTAAAACCATTCAACTATTAAAATGTTCGTCTCTTTCAGCTGATGATGGGACTTTTTCAACTTTTTTTCTACCATTTATACTTTTTAAAATATCAAGCTTTTTATCACTTTTTTAACATTGAAGTCAATGGGAGCATGCTTCAGATCCTTAAAATCTTCTTCCGCTCCCAAAAGTTTCAGCTCCTTCATACTTTCACCTACAGACGCCAAACAAACTTTAAAATGTTCACAAAATATTAAGCTATCTGGCTATATCATTTCAGGAAATTTTAGCCATTAATCAGAGTGTACTGTGTTGCTTTTGTTGCCATGGTTATCAAAGCTTCTGTTATACACAGGGGGGAGGTGGCTGGAGCATCTCAGCTCTGATTAAAGAGCCCGGGGGAGGGGACAGACACACCATGTACTGATTTATAATAGAGGAATATGATGGGGCAGTTTTGATGGTGGCAATTCTGATGGGGCAGTTTTGATGGTGGCAATTCTGATGGTTCAGTTTTGATGGTGGCAATTCTGATGGTTCAGTTTTGATGGTGGCAATTCTGATGGGGCAGTTTTGATGGTGGCAATTCTGATGGGGCAGTTTTGATAGGGCAATTCTAAAGGGGCAGTTTTGATGGGGCAATTCTGATGGGGCAGTTTTGATGGGGGCAGTTTTGATGGTGGCAATATGATGGGGCAATTTTGATGGGGCAATTCTGATGGGGCAGTTTTGATGGTGGCAATAAGATGGGGCAGTTTTGATGGGGACAATTTTGATGGGGCAATTCTAATGGGGCAGTTTTGATGGCAATATGATGGGGGCAGTTTTGATGGTGGCAATATGATGGGGCAATTTTGATGGTGGTAATATGATGGGGCAATTCTGATGTGGCAATATGATGGGGCAGTTTTGATGGGGCAATCCTGATGGTGGCAATATGATGGGACAATTTTGATGGAGCAATTCTGATGGGGCAGTTTTGATGGTGGCAATATGATGGGACAATTTTGATGGGGCAATTCTGATGGGGCAGTTTTGATGGCAGTATGATGGGGCAGTTTTGATGGCGGCCGTTTTAGCAATTTAGCTATTCAGCATTCCCACGCATTTTCCCCAGGAAATGCATTTTCTAGTTATTATTTATTATTTAATTTTATTCTGTACGTTTTTTGGCTCTGCGTAACCTCTGCATACTTTCAGCTATTAAAACCATTCAACTATTAAAATGTTCGTCTCTTTCAGCTGATAATGGGACTTTCAACTTTTTTTCTAATATTAAGCTTTTTATCCCTTTTTTTTTTTTTTTTTTAAAACACTTTATTGGATTTTCATAAAGTACAGGAGACAGTACAGTGGTGGATTTGCACAGAAGAAGTATTCCACGATCAGTATAAAGTATCACAACTAGGGTAAATTATACGATACTAAGTGAATGAAAACTTCAAACAAAATTACAGAGGTCTACAGTAATCGAGCGTTGTCAAGTACAGTGCATATCACAAGGGTAAAAATGAGAAAGAATAAGAACATTTCCATTGTTTTACACGGTATTCTCTTGTTACGTTTATTGAGCATACTAGGAGTGAGGTGGATTCTCTAGAAATCGCACGAGGTTGTAAGGTAGTTTTCGTTTAATAGCGTGGTATAAGGTATCGGTATCGTAGCAGATCTGGACCCACTGTAATAGCGTCACTCGCTTACTTGGGCACCCCAATGGGGTACAAACTGTGCCCAGTGTAGGTACCGAAATTTGCTTAATAGTGGGGGATGTCGGTATCTTGCATCGTATATAGTGCGAGTCTGTAGAGAGTCAATATAGGCGTCATATAAAAGGGAATAGGTTATGTAATAGGCCTGTACTGACCTGAGGCAGAGGAATGGGGGGAGAGGAGGGTGGTAAGACGGAGGGTCAGGACGATATGATTATTGGTTAGTGTGTTAACGGGCTATCAGGCCGGTGTCACATCCCAAGGTAATGGTAGGTGGGTTGGTTTGCGAGCCGGCGGACTGCTGTGTCCTGAAGTGGGTCCAACATGCCCATGTAGCCTTATAATTGGATGGTGAGTCGGAGGATTGGTGTATGAGGTTCTCCATGTCAGCTATCTTGTCTACTCTCCGAATCCACTCTGAGATCGAGGGGGGTGATGTGCTTCTCCAGTGCACGGGGATGCACAAGTTTGCCGCATTAATAAGATGGAGAGTTAGTGACTTCTTGTATACACGTTGGGGTATCGAGGTATGATGGAGTAAGTATTGCGCTGGTGTATAGTCAGGGGTGTATGTTGTGATCTGAGTGATTAGGTTGTGGATTTCAGCCCAATATGATTGAATGAGTGGGCATTCCCACCATATGTGAAGAAGGGAACCCCGAGCTGCGTTACACCTCCAGCAATTTGGAGATATAGTAGGTAGAAATTTGTTAATTTTATCAGGAGTTCTATACCATTTTGAGTAGATTTTGAACCTACATTCTTGTGTCGCTACGTTGCCAGAACCTTTGTGAATATGGTAGAACACATTCCTCCAATCATCTGTGGTTAAGGTTGTGTTCAGGTCAGCCTCCCATTGACTTAGCAGTGCATCGGTTGTGATGTTTGAGTGTGTGGAGAAAAGTGTGTGGATGGTCGAGATGAGGTGTCTTTGGGGTTCGTTTCTGGAGCAAAGCAGTTCGAAGGATGTAAGTTCCCTATGAATGTTGTCTTTGTGTTGGAGGCTTTGTAGGAAGTGACGGATTTGCAGATAGTTATAGAAGGGTATGTGATATTCCGGGAATTTAGTAGTTAGCTCTGAGTATGGTAATAGAGTTCCTTGGTGGAATAATTGTTGAGCTAGGAGCCGGGGTCTATGTTGTTCCTTGGTTGGGTGGATTAGGTTGACGCCCGGTGGAAATTCCAGGTTATCTTCAATAGGTGTCATGGGTCCCGACGCGGGTTGGAACTTGAGAATTTTGCATGATTTCGTGAAGTTGATTAGGGTGGAATTGATTAGGGGATTCGCAGTGGCGGTTTGTGGAATGAATTTTGGGTTAATCCAGGGGAGGAGTTGCAAAGGGGTTTTGGTAAAAGCATTTTCCAACTGCACCCAATCTTTTTCCTTGCCGTGTACGTGCCAATCCACAATTCTAACTAGATGGCAGACCTGATAGTAGATTCGTAGGTCAGGGACTTGCAATCCCCCTTGTGATTTGGGGGTTGTCAGTCTGTGCCAATTCAATCTAGGCTGTTTGGATAGCCAGATTAATTTTCTACAAATCTTTTTGTACGAGGCAAAGAAGGAGTGTGGGAGCAATATAGGTATGGTTTGTAGAAGGTAGAGCAATCTAGGTAGAACGTTCATTTTCAAGATAGCAATCCTTCCAAACCATGAGAATGGTCCATTCTGCCACCTCTGGAGATCACCCTCGATGGCTTGTAGGATCGGTAAGAAGTTAAGCCTAAATAAATCTGATAAAGCCGTGGGTATGTTAATGCCAAGGTATTTTATGGCTTGCGTTTCCCATCCAAAAGGAAAATTACGTTTGCATTGTGTGACCGTCTCTTGTGTTAGTGAGATGTTGAGTGCCTTGGATTTGGAGAAATTTATTTGTAGGTTTGATAAGGATTTAAAGAGGGCAAAATCTTTGAGTAGATTCGGGATGGTAGTGGTCGGTTCCGTAAGGAAGAGGAGAATATCATCCGCGTAAGCGGCTACTTTGTAGTGTGTTTGGTTGATTTGGACGCCTTTGATGTCAGGATTTTCTCTAATTTTGCGCAACATGGGTTCCAGTGTTAGTACGAAGATCAAGGGGGATAGTGGGCATCCCTGTCTAGTACCGTTGGACACGGAGAAGGCGCCCGACAGTCCACCGTTCACTCGGACTTTGGCTGTGGGAGAAGAGTAGAGGACCATAATCATATTGATGAGTCTCGGCGGGAGGCCTATAAATCTCAGGGTAGCTTCCATGAAATCCCATGCCACCCTGTCGAACGCCTTCTCCGCGTCCAAGGATAGGAAGAAGCCCTTAGTACTAGTGGAATTCAGCCAATGGTGTATATTTAAAGCCTTGGTAGTATTGTCTTTAGCTTCTCTGCCGGGGATAAAACCGACTTGATCTGTGGTGATTAAATTCGGGATCAGGGGTAAAAGGCGATTTGCTATGGCTTTGGCGTATAACTTAACGTCTACGTTAAGTAGAGAAATGGGGCGATAATTGGAGACCAATTTGTCATCTTTCCCTGATTTGGGGATAAGGGTGATATGGGCCTCTAAGAGATCTGAGGGGGCCGTATTGGTAGGGGAGAGGTTGTTAAAGGCTATGACCAGGTGAGGCAATAGTATATCAGGGAATGATTTGTAGTACCCGACCGTCAGCCCATCTGGACCGGGGCTTTTGCCCGGTTTCATCTGTTTTAGTGCAAGAGTTATCTCTTCCGCCGTTAAGGGGACATCAAGAGATGCGGAGTCTTCGGTCAGGATGGGCGAGGGTGCGTATTGGGATAAGAAGTTACGTATTGCCTCGTTCCGGTCTGTCAGAGTGTGAGGCGATTGGGGAGTGCGAATGTTGTAAAGATTGGAGTAGTAGCGCACGAATTGTTCCGCTATGTCATCAGATTTTACCATAGTTTTACCCGAGGGGTCTACGATGGAGTGTATGGTGTGGGCCGCTTTTTTCGCTTGTAATGCTTTAGCCAACATCTTCCCTGATTTGTTGCCGTATTCGTAAAAGCATTTTTGTGTAAGCATGTATTTCCTCTTGATGTTGTTGTGCAACTCTTCTAGGAGTTCGGTTCGTAGTTGTGTCAGTTCAGACATTGCTTCTAGAGCTAGAGATGCCTTATGTTTACGTTCTAAAGCGGAGATACGTGTGGTTAGGTTCTCCAATTTTGCTTTCCTCAGTCTGTTTCTATGCGCGGCCTGTGATAAGAATGTGCCTCTTATGACACATTTGTGTGCAGCCCAGATTATTTCTGGAGCAGTGTCGTCTCGTCCGTTTTCTGCGAAATAGTTATTTAAATGTTCAGAAATCTTGTGGGCAATTTCGGTGTCTGTGAGTAGGGAGTTGTCTAGGCGCCATATGTGAGAGCGGGTAGTTTTATTAGGAACGTGTAGGGTTATAGAGATCGGGTTATGATCTGCAAGTATCATCGGTTCAATTGTGGACTTGTGAAGTGTAGGGAGATCGGCTTGGGAGAGGAAGAAATAATCTATTCTGGAATATTTGGAGTGTGGTGGGGAGAAGAAGGTAAAATCCTTAACTGTGGGATGAAGTATGCGCCAGGCATCGTGTAATAATAGTTCTCTGAATTGTGTTTTGATCGCACGTAAGGCCCTGTAGGTAGAGGATGAGGTGCCGTTGGATGTGTCAAGGTAGGGGTCAAGGGGTACGTTGAAGTCGCCCCCTACTATAAGGCTGCCCGTGCTAAAAGTCGTGAGGAGTTGTAGTGTACGGCGGAAGAACGGTACTTGTTGGGAGTTTGGGGCATATAGGTTGGCGATGGTGAAGGTCTTGTTGTGCAAAGAGCCCTTGAGGAACAAAAATCTCCCCAAAGGGTCACGGTGTACATCAGTGACAACGAATGGGCATTTTTTGGATATGAGGATGCATACTCCTTTTGATTTGGCTTCATTATTGGTTGCGTGATATACAGTTGGGAAGTGTTTGTTCTGCAGTTTGGGGACTGCATCAGATCTAAAGTGTGTTTCTTGAATGAGCGCGATGTGGGTGTTGGATTTTTGCAAAGAGGTGAGTAGGAGAGACCGCTTTTCGGGCGTGTTAAGGCCCCTTATGTTCATGGAGCGTAACGTGAGTGTGGAATGTAGAGGAGCTTGTGTCGCGGTGCAAGTAGTATGGTCCATGGCCTCCGTCAGGGTAGGGGTGGGTATACACTTAGGGATTAAGAGGTGAGGGGGTGTGCTGATCAACGTTTTAGCAGTGGCTTAAATCGTTGCAAACGTGGCACAGGGGAGAAATCGAATAGGCAGCAGAGGGATCGGTACAGTCTGCTGTCTCGTAAGGATAATAGATTCGGACAGATACAGAGCACTGACGGTCCCCAATCCGTGGAATCCGGATTGGCGAGCCTCACCGCAACTGTGTGGGGGTTAGCGAAGACCTGGCACAAGTGAGTTAATGAGTTGTTAAGGTATGGAGACAGGTGTAGCCTGACATCCTATGACCAGTGTAGTTTTAGTAAGGTGGTGCTTGACGTGTGTCGAAATCTCGGTGGAGCGCGTAAGGTCCAATTAGGAGGTAAAATAGGGTCGAGGCAGGGGTCTAGGAGCAGGAGTGGCGTCTATGTATATATATTGGTACCTAGAACGTACGTCTGGAACTCGTGACAGCCACTTCAGTAATAGTGCTTCCGTCAGTAGGAAACTGAAGTTCTGTTTTCCAGCGCAGTCTTCTATATAGGTGACCGTAGGTTGTAGGGCCCATCTCGATGGTCCTTCAGGGGTGTAATGTGAGAGTCTGGGTGTAAGGCCACCTGAGAGGGTCATTTGGGGTGTATGTTGGGGTAGGGGTCAGACAGACCCGAATGTACTGTAGTCGATGCTAGGTACCCTGTATTGCTGCAGGCCGTGTAATAACATTACAAACATTTAGTAATAGATAACCTGAGGTATTAACTTACCCATGAGCAAAACATAACAAAAGCTTAATTCTTAAAAAATAAAATAAAAGTTAATGTAGAGGTAAGATGCACATTAAGTAACGTGCATGGGGCACGTGCGAAAGAGTTCATATAACCTGTAGAGCCATCTGCAGAGCCTCAGAAAGGGGCTGCGGGTGTCAGAGCAGAGCAGAGTGCCTGAGTGGTGTGGGAAAGTCAGACCTTCGTATCTCCCGTCGGGGTAGGTGTTGTCAGGTTAGGACGGAAGGCGTTTCCAGCCTGGAGGGTCCTCTTGCATCAGCGAGCCTGGAGTGTTCTCGTATGAGTGCGCGCCGAGATCGACAGCCGAGCTCCGTTCTTGCGCAAAAGGGCGTGCAGTATGCAAGGTAAAAGTTCCACTGGAGAGCAGCGGGGAGTTGGCAAGCCGTGTAGGGTCTGTCTAAGTCGCTTCAGTCCCTGCTGTCTGAAGTCTGAAGTGGAGGCCGGGCGTGGGGGCCGATGGGGTCAGGTAGGAAGTGGCCCGTGTCCGGTGTTGAAGGCGGGTCGTCAGTGAACCTCGGCATCCGGCGCAGCGAAGATGACAGGTGAAAGAGGTGCCGGAAGGTCACGCCCATGCACCGGAAGGCTCTCGCTATCGCGGTGCAGCCTGGTAGTTGTAGTAAATCAAGGCTGTGTCCGACCTCCGTGTGGAGAGGGAGGATATTAAGTGGTAGTAACCCACGGGCATGGTGGATAGGAAATAGGTTGAATAATCCTGTCGCTTTGCTCCGGGGGGGCAAAAAGCCCGGTATGGCAGTTTGAGAAAAAAGTAAAACGTGAAAGCCTTAGGATCCAAAAAACAATTGAATAAAAGAATTGTGAAAAAAGCTGTGTCTGGGTCATCAATTGTAGAAGCCAGCCCGAGGGAGAGACAGGCAGTGGGGCCCAGACGGTCGCAGCCTACGGCGGGGAGTGTCAGCGTCCCCTCCTGGCTCTCCTGGAGGTGGGAGAGTGGGGGCTATGATCACGGCGATTGGAACGGTGCACACCATGAGGCGGTGTGGTAGAGGGAGATCTTCTTCTCCGTAGGCCAGCGTTAGAGGCTTCCATGGGTTCCTCAGTTGGATGTTCTCTGCGGATTGCGGAACGCCGAAAATCTGCATACCAGTTGGGTACTTCCACTCTCGGTATGTGCAGGGTGTCGCAGAAGGTTGGGAGGTCCTCAGGAACTTTGAGGTAAGCTGTGCGGCCATGTGAGGTGGCGGCTAAGCAGAAAGGAAATTTCCACTTGTAGGCGATGTTGTTAGCGCGCAGAGTATCTAGCAGGGGTTTCAGGTCACGGCGGTGTTGGAGGGTGATGCCCGACAGGTCCTGGTAGATTTGAACAGTCTTCCCCTCGTGTACGATCTGTGGTACGCCTCTGGCCTGCTTAAGTATCTCTTCTTTGACTCGAAAGTCCGTGAGGCAGCAGATGATGTCCCTAGGGGGATCAGTGTCTTTCCCTTTAGGCCGCAGGGCCCTGTGGATCCTCTCAAAGTTAATTGGCATCTGTAATGGTCTGCGTAAGAGGCCGTTGAATAGGCTGGTGGTAGATTGTGCAATCTGGTCGCCTTCTATGGATTCGGGCACTCCTCTGACCCTCAGGTTGTGGCGCCTGCCGCGGTTGTCAAGGTCCTCGAGGTGTCTCTGCATTTCCCTCATTTGAAGTGTGTGAGTGTCGACATGCCTCGTTGTTTTGCGTAGCTGCAGGTCTTGACGGTCCGCCATTTGCTCCGCCGCCTGCACTCTGTCAGAGAGGGCGCGAATGTCAATGCGTAACTCTGAGATAGCGGCTGAGAGGGTGTCTTTGATGTCTGCGGCTATCATTCTTAAGTCCTGAATGTTCAGTTGATGTACTGGACGGTTCTCCGTCGCGTTCTCGGTCGTATGTCTAGACGGTAAGGGCTGTGGTATAGGGCCCTGTTGTGAGGAGATCATGGCCTCTGAGGTGTCGTGGCGGGTAGGCGCCATGTTGCCTCTGCCCGACCGGAACATTTCAGGGATATTGGGATGTCCTGTGGTGCCCGATTGTTCCCTAGGAGAGCGGGATCGGGAGGTCGAGGTATTCCGGGATGCTGTCCCCATGTTTTATCTGCGCCAGGGGTGTCCGTATCACCGATAAGCAGATGAAAGGTCGTCGGATGGCAGGAGCTACTGAGCTAAGCAGCCATCTTCATGCCAGGTCAGGCCACGCCCCCACCATATTTTATCCCTTTTTTTAACATTGAAGTCAATGGGAGCATGCTTCAGATCCTTAAAATCTTCTTCCGCTCCCAAAAGTTTCAGCTCCTTCATACTTTCACCTACAGACACCAAACAAACTTTAAAATGTTCACAAAATATTCAGCTATCTGGCTATATCTTTTCAGTTGGATATCTTTTACAGTTTTTGTGAAAAAGCTTTTTGTTTAGAGGTCATTTCAGGAAATTTTAGCCATTAATCAGAGTGTACTGTGTTGCTTTTCTTGCCATGGTTACCAAAGCTTCTGTTATACACGGGGGGAGGTGGCTGGAGCATCTCAGCTCTGATTACAGAGCCCGGGGGAGGGGACAGACACACCATGTACTGATTTATAATAGAGGAATATGATGGGGCAGTTTTGATGGGGCAGTTTTGATGGTGGCAATATGATAGGGAAGTTTTGATGGGACAATTCTGATGGGGCAGTTTTGATGGTGGCAATATGATGGGGCAGTTTTGATGGGGCAATTCTGATGGGGGCAGTTTTGATGGTGGCAATATGATGGGGCAGTTTTGATAGGGCAATTCTGATGGGGCAGTTTTGATGGTGGCAATATGATGGGGCAGTTTTGATGGTGGCAATATCATGGGGCAGTTTTGATGGGGACAATTTTGATGGGGCAATTCTGATGGGGCAGTTTTGATGAAAATATGATGGGGCAGTTTTGATGGGGGCCGTTTTAGCAATTCAGCTATTCAGCATTCCCACGCATTTTCCCCAGGAAATGCATTTTCTAGTTATTATTAGTGGGACTGCTTTAGCAGTCCCACTATTGTTAATCAATTTTATTTATTTTTATTATTATTATTAGTGGGAATGCTTTAGCAGTCCCACTATTGTTATTCGATTTTATTTATTTTTATTCCATACGTTTTTTGGCTCTGCATAACTTCTGCATACTTTCAGCTATTAAAACCATTCAACTATTAAAACGTTCGTCTCTTTCAGCTGATGATGGGACTTTTTCGACTTTTTTTCTACCATTTATACTTTTTAAAATATCAAGCTTTTTATCACTTTTTTTAACATTGAAGTCAATGGGAGCATGCTTCAGATCCTTAAAATCTTCTTCCGCTCCCAAAAGTTTCAGCTCCTTCATACTTTCACCTACAGACGCCAAACAAACTTTAAAATGTTCACAAAATATTCAGCTATCTGGCTATATCTTTTCAGTTTGATATCTTTTACAGTTTTTGTGAAAAAGCTTTTTGTTTAGAGGTCATTTCAGGAAATTTTAGCCATTAAATAGAGTGTACTGTGCTGGTTTTGTTGCCATGGTTACCAAAGCTTCTGTTATACACAGGGGGGAGGTGGCTGGAGCATCTCAGCTCTGATTACAGAGCCTGGGGGAGGGGACAGACACACCATGTACTGATTTATAATAGAGGAATATGATGGGGCTGTTTTGATGGTGGCAATTCTGATGGGGCAGTTTTGATGGTAGCAATTCTGATGGTTCAGTTTTGATGGTGGCATTTCTGATGGGGCAGTTTTGATGGTGGCAATATGATGGGGCAGTTTTGATAAGGCAATTCTAAAGGGGCAGTTTTGATGGGACAATTCTGATGGGGCAGTTTTGATGGGGGCAGTTTTGATGGTGGCAATATGATGGGGCAGTTTTGATGGGGCAGTTTTGGTGGTGGCAATATGATAGGGCAGTTTTGATGGAGACAATTTTGATGGGGCAATTCTAATGGGGCAGTTTTGATGGTAATATGATGGGGGCAGTTTTGATGGTGGCAATATGATGGGGCAGTTTTGATGGTGGTAATATGATGGGGCAATTCTGATGTGGCAATATGATGGGGCAGTTTTGATGGGGCAATCCTGATGGTGGCAATATGATGGGACAATTTTGATGGAGCAATTCTGATGGGGCAGTTTTGATGGTGGCAATTCTGATGGTTCAGTTTTGATAGTGGCAATTCTGATGGGGCAGTTTTGATGGGGCAATTCTAATGGGGCAGTTTTGATGGCAATATGATGGGGGCAGTTTTGATGGTGGCAATATGATGGGGCAGTTTTGATGGTGGCAATTTTGATTGGGCAATTTTGATGGGGGGCCGTTTTTAGCAATTCAGCTATAAAGCATTCCCACGCATTTTCCCCAGGAAATGCATTTTCTAATTATTATTTAATTTTATTCTGTATGTTTTTTGGCTCTGCGTTACTTCTGCATACTTTTAGCTATTAAAACCATTCAACTATTAAAATGTTCGTCTCTTTCAGCTGATGATGGGACTTTTTCAACTTTTTTTCTACTATTTATACTTTTTAAAATATTAAGCTTTTTAACACTTTTTTTAACATTGAAGTCAATGGGAGCATGCTTCAGATCCTTAAAATCTTCTTCCGCTCCCAAAAGTTTCAGCTCCTTCATACTTTCACCTACAGACGCCAAACAAACTTTAAAATGTTCACAAAATATTCAGCTATCTGGCTATATCTTTTCAGTTTGATATCTTTTACAGTTTTTGTGAAAAAAACTTTTTGTTTAGAGGTCATTTCAGGAAATTTTAGCCATTAATCAGGGTGTACTATGTTGCTTTTGTTGCCATGGTTACCAAAGCTTCTGTTATACACAGGGGGGGAGGTGGCTGGAGCATCTCAGCTCTGATTACAGAGCCCGGGGAAGGGGAAAGACACACCTTGTACTGATTTATAATAGAGGAATATGATGGGGCAGTTTTGATGGGGCAATTCTGATGGGGCAGTTTTGAGGGTGGCAATATGATGGGGCAGTTTTGATGGGGCAATTCTGATGGGGCAGTTTTGATGGTGGCAATATGATGGGGCAGTTTTGATGGGGCAGTTTTGATGGGGCAATTCTGATGGGGCAGTTTTGATGGCATTATGATGGGGCAGTTTTGATGGCGGCAATATGATGGAGCAGTTTTGATGGTGGCAATATGATGGGGCAGTTTTGATGGTGGCAATATGATGGGGCAGTTTTGATGGGGCAATTCTGATGGTGGCAATATGATGGGACAATTTTGATGGGGCAATTGTGATGGTGGCAATATGATGGGGCAGTTTTGAAGGGGACAATTTTGATGGGTCAATTCTGATTGGGCAGTTTTGATGGCAGTATGATGGGGCAGTTTTGAGGGTGGCAATATGAAGGGGCAGTTTTGATGGGGCAATTCTGATGGGGCAGTTTTGATGGCATTATGATGGGGCAGTTTTGATGGCGGCAATATGATGGAGCAGTTTTGATGGTGGCAATATGATGGGGCAATTCTGATGGTGGCAATATGATGGGACAATTTTGATGGGGCAATTCTGATGGGGCATTTTTGATGGTGGCAATATGATGGGGCAGTTTTGATGGGGACAATTTTGATGGGTCAATTCTGATTGGGCAGTTTTGATGGCAGTATGATGGGGCAGTTTTGATGGCGGCCGTTTTAGCAATTCAGCTATTCAGTATTCCCACGCATTTTCCCCAGGAAATGCATTTTCTAGTTTATTAGTGGGACTGCTTTAGCAGTCCCACTATTGTTATTCCATTTTATATGTTTTTATTATTCCATACGTTTTTTGGCTCTGCGTAACTTCTGCATACTTTCAGCTATTAAAACCATTCACCTATTAAAATGTTCGTCTCTTTAAGCTGATGATGGGACTTTTTCAACTTTTTTTCTACTATTTATACTTTTTAAAATAGTAAGCTTTTTAACACTTTTTTTTAACATTGAAGTCAATGGGAGCATGCTTCAGATCCTTAAAATCTTCTTCCGCTCCCAAAAGTTTCAGCTCCTTCATACTTTCACCTACAGACGCCAAAAACTTTAAAATGTTCACAAAACATTCAGCTATCTGGCTATATCTTTTCAGTTTGATATCTTTTACAGTTTTTGTGAAAAAGCTTTTTGTTTAGAGGTAATGTCAGGAAATTTTAGCCATTAATCAGAGTGTACTGTGTTGCTTTTGTTGCCATGGTTACCAAAGCTTCTGTTATACACGGGGGAGGTGGCTGGAGCATTTCAGCTCTGATTACAGAGCCCGGGGGGAGGGGACAGACACACCATGTAATGATTTATAATAGAGGAATAAGATGGGGCAGTTTTGATGGGGCAGTTTTGATGGTGGCAATATGATAGGGAAGTTTTGATGGGACAATTCTGATGGGGCAGTTTTGATGGTGGCAATATGATGGGGCAGTTTTGATAGGGCAATTCTGATGGGGCAGTTTTGATGGGGCAATTCTGAATGGGCAGCTTTGATGGGGGCAGTTTTGATGGGGGCAATATGATAGGGCATACAATAAACAAAATAAGTGCAGCGCAAAAAGAATGATCAAAGGATAATGAATGGTCTGGTCATATATTAGAAATAAAATATTTCATTTGTAATAAGGAATGGCTCTCTTCTGGGGACACTCGTACACAGCTCTAATCCAGGTAGTATGTATGAAAAAAGATTGTGCTTACCAGATCCAGTTGACCCCTTGGTTATAGGGGGTCAAAAACAGCATGAGTGGATCCATGGCAGAACTGCTGGGCTAGCTGTCATCTAAAGAGATCCCCTCAGGTTTATGGTGTGGAGCTGATACACTGCTGTATGTTCTTTCTCAAAGCTTGGCGATATCCATGGGAGAGAGGGGTCAGTTGTCAATGATGTAAAATTAGTGACTTTCTGCAACTTAGTCCTGTTCACTCTACAAACAGTCCACTTCTCACAAGGACAGAAACCTTCTGACCCGGAAATGAGTCATTGTAATCACTCGGAAGTTCCTGTGCTGGTCAGTATCTCCATCTAGGTGGACATGGTGAGGTCCCTCTTTAGCGCTGATTGTCTCTCTATTTTAATATGATAGGGCAATTCTGATGGGGCAGTTTTGATGGTGGCAATATGATGGGGCAATTTTGATGGGGCAATTCTGATAGGGCAGTTTTGATGGTGGCAATATGATGGGGCAGTTTTGATGGTGACAATATGATGGGGCAGTTTTGATGGGGACAATTTTGATGGGGCAGTTTTGATGGGGACAATTTTGATGGGGCAATTCTGATGGGGCAGTTTTGATGGCAGTTTTGATGGGGGCCGTTTTAGCAAATCAGCTATTTAGCATTCCCACGCATTTTCCCCAGGAAATGCATTTTCTAGTTTTTATTAATTTTATTCCGTACGTTTTTTGGCTCTGCGTAACTTCTGCATACTTTCAGCTTTTAAAACCATTCAACTATTAAAATGTTCGTCTCTTTCAGCTGATGATGGGACTTTTTCAACTTTTTTTCTACTATTTATACTTTTTAAAATATTAAGCTTTTTATTACTTTTTTTTAACATTGAAGTCAATGGGAGCATGCTTGAAATCCTTAAAATCTTCTTCCACTCCCAAAACTTACAGCTCCTTCATACTTTCACCTACAGACGCCAAACAAACTTTAAAATGTTCACAAAATATTCAGCTATCTGGCTATATCTTTATATCTTTATCTTTTCTCAGTTTGATATCTTTTACAGTTTTTGTGAAAAAGCTGTTTGTTTAATGGTCATTTCAGGAAATTTTAGCCATTAAATAGAGTGTACTGTGCTGGTTTTGTTGCCATGGTTACCAAAGCTTCTGTTATACACAGGGGTGGAGGTGGCTGGAGCATCTCAGCTGTGATTACAGAGCCTGGGGGAGGGGACAGACACACCATGTACTGATTTATAATAGAGGAATATGATGGGGCAGTTTTGATGGGGCAATTCTGATGGGGCAGTTTTGATGGTGGCAATATGATGGGGCAGTTTTGATGGTGGCAATATGATGGGGCAATTCTGATGGGGCAGTTTTGATGGTGGCAATATGATGGGGCAGTTTTGATAGGGCAATTCTAATGAGGCAGTTTTGATGGGGCAGTTTTGATGGTGGCAATATGATGGGGCAGTTTTGATGGGGCAGTTTTGATGGGGCAATTCTGATGGAGCAGTTTTGATGGGGCAATTCTGATGGGGCAGTTTTGATGGTGGCAATATGATGGGGCAGTTTTGATGGGGCAATTCTGATGGGGCAGTTTTGATTGTGGCAATATGATGGGGCAGTTTTGATTGTGGCAATATGATGGGGCAGTTTTGATGGGGACAATATTGATGGGGCAATTTTGATGGGGGCCATTTTAGCAATTCAGCTATTCAGCATTCCCACGCATTTTCCCCAGGAAATGCATTTTCTAGTTTATTATTCCGTACGTTTTTTGGCTCTGCGTAACTTCTGCATATTTTCAGCTATTAAAACCATTCAACTATTAAAATGTTTATCTCTTTTATCTGATGGGACTTTTTCAATTTATTTTCTACTATTTATGCTTTTTAAAATATTAAGCTTTTTAACACTTTTTTATAACATTGAAGTCAATGGGAGCATGCTTGAAATCCTTAAAATCTTCTTCCGCTCCCAAAAGTTTCAGCTTCTTCATACTTTCACCTACAGATGACAAACAAACTTTAAAATGTTCACAAAATATTCAGCTATCTGGCTATATCTTTTCAGTTTGAAATCTTTTACAGTTTTTGTGAAAAAGTTGTTTGTTTAGTGGTCATTTCAGAAAATTTTAGCTATTAAACAGAGTGTACTGTGTTGCTTTTGTTGCCATGGTTACCAAAGCTTCTGTTATACACAGGGGGGAGGTGGCTGGAGCATCTCAGCTCTGATTACAGAGCCCGGGGGAGGGGACAGAAGCACCATGTACTGATTTATAATAGAGGCATATGATGGGGCAGTTTTGATGGGGCAATTATGATGGGGCAGTTTTGATAGTGGCAATATGATGGGGCAGTTTTGATAGGGCAATTATGATGGGGCAGTTTTGATGAGGCACTTCTGATGGGGCAGTTTTGATGAGGCACTTCTGATGGGGCAGTTTTGATGGGGCAATTCTGATGGGGCAGTTTGGATGAGGCAATTCTGATGGGGCAGTTTTGATGGGGCAATTCTGATGGGGCAGTTTTGATAGCAATATGATGGGGGCAGTTTTGATGGGGGCAGTTTTGATGGGGCCGTTTTAGCTATTCAGCATTCCCACGCATTTTCCCCAGGAAATGCATTTTCTAGTTACTTGCTGTTGCCTAGCTACACTGGATGCTGACAAATCCTTGCAAGTCAGCAAAATAACAGCCAGGGCTGCATGTACACTAATGCCAGTGTTGTGCCTACGGAAGTTTAGTGCCCGCAGTGGCAGGGTACACAGCTCTACTTAGCAATCTATCAAGTCCCTGCAGCGATGACAAAGGAGTTCTCTGCTCCCCTCTCAGTCACTTCCCATACAGTGTCCACAGCACTGCCAGTCTTTGATTCAGTGTACTCATAACAATGCACATTTATAAAGCAGTGAATGTGGCTTTCACCAAACATTCTCTGGTGGAATATCAGTCACTTCCATTTAAAAAACACATGTACCGAGAAGATTCACCTGCAATGAATGTCAGATTCTCTGCTTCATAAATATGCTGCATAATGTGACCAACTCCTTCCACTTGCTGCCACTGATAAGTGGACAAGTGCCTCTAATGACACCACAGATCAGAACTCAATCTACACAAAAGTTTCATTATAGTATGGTCTGTGATATTTTATGGCACCTTAAATGGACGAATACATTTTTTGCTTGGATTGATAAAATTAACCTTTTGTCTACCAAGGTACCTTTATAAACATCATTGTGGTCAATGGATTAAAACAAGCTCAGGATTGCTGCAGCCACGAACTTGCTACTATTTTTTTTCCGCTGGCTTATGACTTTCATGTAAAAGTGCCTGCTTGTTAGCCCCCTTGTTATAGCAAGAATGTTAAATAAATATCAAAGTGTAAAAAAAATTTAAAGAACCCCCATTGCCCTGCGCTCAGATCGGAATGCAAACGCATATGTATGGCAAACACGTGTGAGGTATCGCCCTCAATGTTGAAGTGAGATCAATAATTCTAGTGCCAAATTAGTTAGTGCTTAACTCTAAACTGATAACCTGTTAAAGCATTGAAAAGTGTACACTATGAACAATTTGGGGTACCATCCTTTTTTTCCCCATTTCACAGGTGCACACAATTTTGTTGGGTCATATTTATTCAACGCAACCTTATCTTTTATGCTTTACAAAAAAATTGATATTGTATTTCTGTGCACTAAAACTAATTTTAGTTTATTTTTTCCAGAAAATATATTTTGATAAACAGTTGTGCAAATATCACGCAACATAAAAAATTTACAACTGCCTCTATTTTATCCACTTGCCGACCGCAATGCGTATATATACATGTAGCAGTTTGTAAGTAGTTTACCGGGATTATGGCTGAAGCCATCAGCTATAACTCCAGTATTTCTTTTTTCAGCCGGCAGCTGGCTTTCTCTTGAAAGCGTTCCGAGCTGCTCATGAGCACCTTACCATTTCCATCGGCTCGCCTGAGAAACAATCCAACAGTGCAGCCGGCTGGTCACAAAATGACCTAGGAGGACTGGAGCGACGTCATAATGTCCGGTCCAGGGTAAATGTAAACAAAAGATCAAAATTTTATTTTCCAACCTAATACTTTTAAAGAAAAAAGAGAGATTTGGGGTCTCTTCATAACGAGGACCTGTCATCCTCATTTCTATTACAAGGGATGCTTACATTCCTTGTAATAGAAATAAAAGTGATGGGACAGCATGCAGGTAAAAACCCCTGGTTGTGTCCAGGATGGCAAGTATGTGTGTCCTAGATTCAGGCTATACGCAGATTTGTATCACTAGGGGGAAGTGCTGAGAGTCCTGCATGGGTAGAGTTAATTAGCCCAGCTAAAGTAAGTTGGCTTATTAAGACCTCTACAAAAACACCCAGAATGCTTAGGGAGGTGCTCCATCCTGGAACCAGTTTTGTGCCTGTTGAAACTGGGGAGCGTGATACCTGTGTGTGCGGTGAGACAATGCCTGTGTGGCAAGCCACTTTAGCAGGAAGATATAGATGCTGGGGGCAGCACAAGGCTGCACCTAGCGCATAGCCAGGGAATCTGGGTACGTAGTAAGTGGCCAAGTTGGCAAGGATTTATTTTCATGTTTTTTTGTTTTGCCGTTTTTGACCATTGTATATAGTGTAAATAAACCATACCTTTGTTTTTTCACCTTCACTACTGTTTGCTGTACCTAATTTTTGTGTAGTGAACTCTTCCAGGGGGTCACACACACACCTGCTGCAGAGCTAACCCCCTCACAGTGATGAAAAACATAAATAAAAGGACAGTGTAAAAATTAAATCGAAAATAAATATATTTTTTTTAAAGTGCCCCCATTCCTCTGTGCTCATGCACAGAAGTGAACGCATACGCAGGTTGTGTACACATATGTCAACTATGTTCGTACCACACATGTGAGGTATCGCCGTGAACATTAGAGTGAGAGCAATAATTCTTTAAAAGATTTTTATTGGTTTTGAACAAGAAAATAGACAAGTACAATCTTTTCAAAGTTGCAGTCACATTACTTTATGGCAACAAGCAAGCAAGGGTATTATGGAACAGGATAGTCGACCAGGAGCAGGTGTTTTCAATCTAAAGGACCTAACCTGCACCTCAGGCATTGGAACAGGATTGTGGGGAGAAGACCTCCGGCACCCCTAATGGGAGCTATCTGTGCCTGGAGAAATCCCCCGTCGATCCCAAAGAAGGTTAAAGACCTCGTGGGCAGTAGTTGACGTGGTGCGAGAGCAATAATTCTAGTGCTAGACCTCCTCTGTAACTCTAAACAGGTAACCTGTAAAAAAAAGTGTCGCCTATAGTGATTTTTAGGTACTGTAGTTTGTCGCCATTCTACTAGTGTGTGCAATTTTAAATCGTGACATGGTAGGTATCTATTTACTCGGCGTAACAGCATCTTTCATATATTACAAATAAATTGCAGTATATATTGTGTTTGGTTTTTTTTATTCATTAAAGTGTATTTTTTCCCAAAAAATAATTGTGTTTGAAAAACTGCTGCACAAATACCATGTGACATAAAAAAAAAATTGCAACACTTTCCATTTTATTCCCTAAGGTATCTGCTAAAAAAATAAAAACTTTTTTTTATATATACACATACATATATATATATATATATATATATATATATATATATATATATATATATATATATATATATACATATACATACACACACACACACACACACACACACACACACACACACACACACACACACACACAGTATCTCACAAAAGTGAGTACACCCCTGACATTTTTGTAAATATTTTATTATAGCTTTTCATGTGACAACACTGAAGAAATGACACTTTGCTACAATGTAAAGTAGTGAGTGTACAGCTTGTATAACAGTGTAAATTTGCTGTCCCCTCAAAATAACTCAACACACAGCCATTAATGTCTAAACTGCTGGCAACAAAAATGAGTACACCCCTAAGTCAAAATGTCCAAATTGGGCCAAATTAGCCATTTTCCCTCCCCGATGTCATATGACACATTAGTGTTACAAGGTCTCAGGTGTAAGGCCCCTTTCACACTGGGGCGGTTTGCAGGCGTTATTGCGCTAAAAATACCGCCTGCAAACCGCCCCTAAACAGCCTCCGCTGTTTGTTCAGTGTGAAAGCCAGAGGGCTTTCACACTGAAGCGGTGCGCTGGCAGGAGAAGAAAAAATCTCCTGCAAGCCGCATCTTTGGAGCGGTGAAGGAGCGGTGTATTCACCGCTCCTAAACCGCTCCTGCCCATTGAAATCAATGGGACAGCGCGGCTATACCGTGGCAATACCGCGGCTATAGCCGCGCTATACGAGTGGTTTTAACCCTTTTTCGTCCGCCAGCGGGGGGTTAAAACCGCACCGCTAGCGGCCGAATACCACGGTAAAACAGCGCTAAAAATAGCGCTGTTTTACCGCCGACGCCCCCTACCGCCCCAATGTGAAAGCAGCCTTAATGGGGAGCAGGTGTGTTAAATTTGGTGTTATCGCTCTCACTCTCTCATACTCATACCGGAGCAAAAATGTTTTCATTTTTTTATTGTTATATTAGAGTTTGTTTGTATTTTACGATTTTAGTAGGCATATGTTATATTAGACCAAATATGAATTGAGGGCAGTAGTATTGGTCATTTATTTGTAAATCCTTTGAGCAACGAGGAGTTAATTAGTGAGTAGATGTTTCCGCCCCTTAGCTTGTTTTAGTTTTTCCCACCAAGTTTTAGACTATTTAAAGCGGAGGTATGCTGAAAAAAAAATATTAAAAGCCAGCAGCTACAAATACTGCAGCTGCTGACTTTTCATATATGGACACTTACCTGTCCAGGGAGCCCGCGATGTCGGCAGCCGAAGCAGATCCGTCCTTCGGCTCTCGGCTGCTGCCGCCGCCATCCTGGTTCTGCCGCGCTGTGCTGCGCATCCTCTGGTCCCTGCTGTGTTCTGTGTCACACAGAACAAAGCGGTGGAGGAGAGCGTAGGCGCCCGAAGTGGCGTAGGTCACCGCAAGCTCCGCGGTGATCTATGCCAGGAAGTGGAAGCAAATACCTGTATTAGACAGGTATCTGCTCCCTCCTCCCCCCTGAAAGGTGCCAAATGTGACACCGGAGGGGGGAGGAATCCAAAAAGTGGAAGTTTCATTTTTGGGTGGAACTCCACTTTAAATCTCTATGGTTGCCCATCTCCTTGACTGTGACAAAGCGCAGGAGCACGAAACACATCGTCAAGGCAACACTAAACATAGCTTTTGGACCTGTCACCACGTACCATTATTCATCATCATTTGGGACTCTACATCTCCTGGCAATCAGTGGTAGCTTAGACAGCTTTTTTAGCTTGTCATACTTAGACCTTCCAGCAGAGCTCTACATAGTTTTTTACCATTTATTTTTTTTTTCATTTTTGAGAAGGCATTTCTAATCATTTGCCACATACAGAAGCTTTTGAAATCCGTATGAGGAAGGCATTCTTGCAGTTGCAGGATGCTAAGCAGTATGAACAAACCCAGTGGTGGGATTTAGCATTCCTTAAAAAATATTTAGATCTAAGGATCACACCAAGAGGCCTCCATATCAAGAAGCAGTGCAGCTTCTTGGACGAGGACCTTCACAAGGAATGGAGATCACTAGCAGAATTCTGCACGATCAAATGGATTAATATTCTTATCATCCAAAAGGGAGAGGAAATTAGAAGTAGCACAACAGCAGGCTATAGAGAAAGAAGCCAGCATTCAGGACTATAGTAATTCTTGTTTATATTCTAAATGGCTAAAAGTCCTAAATAAAAGTGTAAAAAAGGATGAGGATAATTTGATACTTAAAAAAACTAATAAACTAGAATGAGACCTTTTTGATTATGGCAATGGCCAAGTTTTTGATTGGAGTCATCCCAAGATACCGACACAACAATACAGAAAACACAAATATTATTATTATTATTATACAGGATTTATATAGCGCCGACAGTTTACGCAGCGCATTACAACATTAGGGCAGACAGTACAAGTACAATACAATTTATTACAGGAGGAATCAGAGGGCCCTGCTCGTTAGAGCTTACAATCTGGGAGGGAGGGTCAAGTTATACAAAAGGGTAATAGCTGTGGGGGATGAGCTAATGGAGAAAATAGTGCAGTTGTTAGATGGAGGCAAGATAGGCTTCTCTGAAGAGGAAAGTTTTCAGGGATCGCCTAAAAGTGGATAAATTTGGAGACAGTCTGACAGATTGGGGTAGGGAATTCCAGAGGATGGGCGAGGCTCGGGAGAAGTCCTGGAGGCGGATATGGGAGTAAACTATAAATAAATAAATCTTAATCCAGGGGTAATAAACCAAACAAACACAAACCAAATAGATCTGAGCACTTGCCATTACCCATTCAGAGGGCTACAGATCATTCTCTAGATAGACCCATCCCGATCTCCACGAATTCTACCATTTTGGTGCGAATTCGGATAGATTGAATGAGGAAACACCAGCCATCGCCATCCTAGATCTCACTCCTTCCCTATCCTCGTCCTCTTATTCCCTATTAGCACCATTAATTCCATCAATCGTGATGCATGAAGCCAATTCGGCTTCTCCACCGATTACCCAATCTCAATTGTTATACAATATAACCACTCACAATAGTTTTAGCCTCTTATCTCGCGACCTAGAGGATTATATCCTATTAGGAGCTAGGCCTATACTTCAGGATATTACTGGGGTTCTGATCAACAGGATGTGAATGGTCATATAATGCCTCCCAATAGTCTAAATTTTCAGACATTACCTCCAAAGGGAGCCTACAAAGAAAAAAGAAAACTAGAAGAGGACGAAGAGGAGGATCCATTAGGAAGAATAAAACAAGAAAGAGATCGGAGTTAACACAGGAATTAGTACAATAAAAATATATGATTTGTCCTCTCATACCCTTACTCCCTCTGAAGAGCTACTGCTCCAAAAGGGTTTAGGTTTCTCCCCTTCTATAGGACCAAATAAATTTGGCCTATTCAAGGATCTACACCACTTTATACGGTCCTTGACTTTAAAACGCCACTATGCTACTAATCCTCAAGCTAGACTTAAAATGAAGAGTGATAATAAAGCTAGTTTGGTGTCTATACCAGAGATTATACCCTCTACTGAACTTGATGAAGAGGCGTTACAGATACTTGAGGATCTATGGGCAGAGGGTCACACAGAGGGTTACGTTCCAACATCTGGATTGGATCCATCTGTTATACATACATCGTTTAGACCCAAATCAATGTTTTTTCCAACTAATTCTACAGGCCCTTATATCGAAAAATATTATCAAGCCGTGTATAAAGATCTCTTATTACTTTGTGACACACCAAACACTCAGAAACATCAAAATCTAAGTAAAGCGGAGAGTCTGTCACCAAAAAATCTAATGGCCAATACAGACATCATAGTTAGGCAAGCTGATAAGGGAGGCAGTCTGGTAATACAAAATCGTGTAGACTATATTAAGGAAGCCAGTCGGTTGCTAGCTGATACAGATACCTATCTGAAATTACGAGCTGATCCCTTACTGGAATTTCAGCAGGAACTCAAGACCTTGGTACAGGAGGCGTGGAATAATGGGGTGCTCACTAAAAAAGAGAGACAATTCATATTGTCATCAGAATGTATCACCCCTTTTTTCTATCACCTCCCCAAGGTGCAAAAATCGTTGGTCAATCCCCCGGGAAGACCAATTGTGGCCAGCACCAACAGTTTTATTAATGGTCTTTCTAAATATATCGATTTTTGTTTACAACCCCTGGTTTGTCAATTGCCCTCATACATTAAGGATTCAAGTGAAGTGATTGATGCTCTTCAACACTACATGTGGGAGGACGGATATCGCTGGGCTTCTCTTGATGTCACCTCCCTGTATACCTCTATACCCCACAAAGTGGGCTTAAAGGCCATACAATATTTTTTGTCTAAAAGTGGAGATTTTAACTCATTACAGTCACAATTCTTGATCCAGGCTACCAAATTTTGTTTAAAATGTAATTATTTTACATTTTGTGAGCAGTTCTATCTACAGCGTAGGGGTACAGCCATGGGGGCAAACTTTGCTCCGGTATATGCCAACTTAACCATGGGTCACTGGGAGGAGGACAATATCTAGGCAACAATCAATTTGCTGAACATATCGTGTATTATGGTCGATACATTGATGATGTTGTACTCGTGTGGAGTGGGGACCCAGAGTTTTTCTTCTCCTTTGTGGCCCATTGCAATGCTAACCCCATGGGTCTGTCCTTTACGCATGTACTTGATCCTGATGAAATTGTATTTTTGGATCCAGTATTATCTCATGACCAAAACAGGATCTTTACAAAAAATCATGTTAAGCCTACCAGTGGCAATTCTTATCTCCACTTTAGAAGCTGCCATCACCCCACATGGAAAAGTAATATTCCTAGTGGACAATTTAATAGACTGAGACTAAATTGTTCGAGAGTGGAGGATTATATGGAACAAGGGGCTTTGATGACACAAAAGTTTGAAGAGAAAGATTATCCACGAGAATTAATTAATAGCGCTTTTTTGTCTAACATGAACCCTCTGCCCAGAAAGAAGGTCTCGAGAGAGGAATCAAATAATAATCATAGTGTGAGATTTGTTTCGACTTTTAATGATAAATTTAAATTTGTTTCCAAAATAATAAAACAACACTATAACATTCTATTGCTAGATCAACGCCTAGCTCCAGTACTACCTGAGGTTCCACAAGTCACTTTCTGTAGAGCTCGCACCCTAAAAAACTTACTGGCACTAGGGATGAGCCGAACACCCCCCCCGGTTCGGTTCGCACCAGAACCTGCGAACGGACCGAAAATTCGCTTGAACTTTAGAACCCCATTGACGTCTATGGGACTCGAACGTTCGAAATCAAAAGTGCTCATTTTAAAGGCTAATTTGCATGGTATTGTCCTAAAAAGGGTTTGGGGACCCGGGTCCTGCCCCAGGGGACATGTATCAATGCAAAAAAATGCCATTTTTTCGGGAGCAGTGATTTTAATGATGCTCAAAGTAAAAAAAAAAAAAGTGAAATATTCCTTTAAATATCGTACCTGGGGTGTGTCTATAGTATGCCTGTAAATTGGCGTGTGTTTCCCGTGTTTAGAACAGTCCCTGCACAAAATGTCATTTTTAAAGGAAAAATCTCATTTAAAACTGCTTGCAGGTTTAATGTAATGTCGGGTCCTGGCAATATGGATGAAAATCAGTGAGACAAATGGCATGGGTACCCCCCAGTCCATTACCAGGCCCTTTGGGTCTTGTATGGATATTAAGGGAAACCCCGCACCCAAATTAAAAAAAGGAAAGGCGTGGGGCCCCAGGCCTTCTGAACAGCAGTATACAGGCGGTGCAAACAAGACACGGACTGTAGGTTTGTTGTTAAGTAGAATCTGTTTGTAATTTTGAACGGGTACATTTTTAACGTGTTTAGCTCCCGCCAAAAAATCTTTTTTAAGCTTTTTGGAAAACATAGGGAAGGGTTATCACCCCTGTGATATTTGTTTTGCTGTCTGTCCTCCTCTTCAGAAGATTTCACCTCACTTTTTGTCCCAATGACAAATGTTTTTTGAAAATTTGGGTTTTTTTGTGGAACAAGGATTGGAAAGCATCAGTGGAAAGGAGAAATGTTTTTCCCATATTAACTCTTACAGGAGAGAATTTCCCTTCCTAGGGGTAGATTTCATCTCACTTCCTGTTGTCTCCTTCCGTTTGCAAGTAGGAGTCGTTTGTAAGTTAGATGTTTGAAAGTAGGGGCCTGCTCTAGAAACTCAGCAGAAATTTGGGCCTTAGGTGTTGTTGTGGCCACAACACTGTAAGCCCTCACAGGGCCCTGCTGTGAAATATTAGATCAAGAATTGTAATTACATGCCCCTGTTGAACAGGGGCAGAAAAATTGGGCCTTTGGTGGTGGTGGTGGTGCTGGTGCCACAACACTGTAAGTCCTCACTCTTGGTGGGCGCAGAAATAGGCCCTGCTGTGAAATATTAGATCAAGAATTGTAATTACATGCCCCTGTTGAACAAGGGCAGAAAAATTGGGCCTTTGGTGGTGGTGGTGCTGGTGCCACAACACTGCAAGTCCTCACTCGCTCTTGGTGGGTGCAGAAATGGGCCCTGCTGTGAAATATTAGATCAAGAATTGTAATTACATGCCCCTGTTGAACAGGGGCTGAAAAATTAGGCCTTAGGCACTGGTGCTGGTGCCACAACACTGCAACCCCTCACAGACACTCTAGTTGGAACGCAGGAACGAGCCCTGCTGCAAAGTATTGCATCAAAAATTGTAATTACATGCCCCTGTTAAACAGGGGCTGAAAAATTGGGCCTTAGGCAATGGTGCTGGTGCCACAACACTGCAACCCCTCACAGATACTCTAGTTGGAACGCAGAAATGAGCCCTGCTGCAAAGTATTGCATCAAAAATTGTAATTACACGCCCCTGTTAAACAGGGGCTGAAAAATTGGGCCTTAGGCACTGGTGGTGGCGCCCAGAACCAAAAATGTTCTTACAAGCTATCAGCGTGATGATTGAGGAGGAAGAGGATAATTACTCAGGGATAGTCACTCAGCATCAGCATAGGCAGTCTTTGAAGGGATCTGAGATTTCAAAAAAAATTATTCGGTTACATCAGCATCAGGTGCTTGGTAGCTGGTGGTGATCCAAGACTGATTCATTTTTATGAAGGTCAGTCGATCAACCGAGTCGGTGGACAGATGCACCCTGTGATCGCTTACAAAGCCTCCAACAGCACTGAATGTGCATTCCAAAAGAACGCTGGATGCAGGACAGGCCAGTAGCTCAATTGCATACTTTGCAAGCTCTGGCCAGTGATCCATCCTCAAGACCCAGTAACCCAGAGGATTTTCGGTGGGAAAGGTGTCCAAGTCTGATCTTGCCCCTAGGTATTCCTGCACCATGTAAAACAGACGCTGGCGATGGTTGCTGGAACCGATCATACCTTGGGGCTGCGGACCAAAAAATTGTCTGATCGCATCGGTCAGACGGCCACCTTCTCCACCGCTTCTTCTTTGACTGACCGAAGCCTCAGCAACACGTTGTCCAAAAACAGGAGTTTGTAACCTCCCAGTGTCTGCCAACGCGTTGCACAGACCTTTCTGCAAGGCCTCCTGAAGATGTTTCATCCTCTGCTCCCTCTGCGATGGCAAGATAAGGTCCGCAACCTTACCCTTGTAACGTGGATCAAGGAGGGTTGCCAGCCAGTATTGGTCCTTCTCCTTGATACCACGAATACGAGGATCCTTACGCAGGCTTTGCAGGATCAGGGAGGCCATGCAGCGTAGGTTTGCTGAGGCATTCGGTCCGGAGTCCTCTGGGTCACTAAGGACGACATGGTCCGCAGCCACCTCCTCCCAGCCACGTACAAGTCCATGTGTTTCTTGGGACTGATCCCTTAAAGACTGCTGCTGATGCTGAGTGCCAGGCTCCACCTCCATACTGACACAATCTTCCTCCTCCTCCTCCTCCTCTTCCTGTGTGATCGGCGGGCACACAGGAACACTGTCTGGATAAAGGGGGCCTTGAGAGCTAAGGAAGTGCTCCTCTTCCTGCCTCTGTTCTGCCTCAAGTGCCCTGTCCATTATTCCACGCAGCGTGTGCTCCAACAGGTGGACAAGGGGGACAGTGTCACTGATGCATGCACTATCACTGCTCACCATCCTCGTGGCCTCCTCAAATGGTGACAGGACAGTGCATGCATCCCTGATCATGGCCCACTGGCGTGGGGAAAAAACCAAGCTCCCCTGACCCTGTCCTGGTGCCATAGTCGCACAGGTACTCATTGATGGCCCTCTGCTGCGTGTGCAGCCGCTGCAGCATGGCCAGCGTTGAGTTCCACCTGGTGGGCATGTCACAGATTAGGCGGTTCTTGGGCAGGTTAAACTCCTTTTAGAGGTCCGCCAGCCGAGCACTGGCATTATATGACCGGCGGAAATGCACACAGACTTTCCTGGCCTGCCTCAGGATATCCTGTAAGCCTGGGTACCTGCCCAAGAACCGCTGCACCACCAAGTTAAGGATGTGAGCCAAACAGGGCACATGGGTCATTTGTCCCTGTCGGAGGGCAGAGAGGAGGTTGGTGCCATTGTCGCAAACCACCATTCTTGCCTTAAGTTGGTGTGGCGTCAAACACCTCTGAACCTGCCCCTGCAGAGCTGATAGAACCTCTGCCCCAGTGTGGCTCCTGTCCCCCAAGCACACCAGCTCAAGCACCGCATGGCATCTTTTGGCCTGCGTACTTGCGTAGCCCCTTGAACGGCTACGGAGCACCGCTGGTTCCGAGGACAAAGCACAGGAAGAGGCCATGGAGGAAGAAGAAGAGGAGGGGGTGGAGGAGAGAGGTGTGTCACAATCATTAGCATTTTGGAGGCGTGGTGGCGGAACAACCTCCAACACTACTGCACCTTGTCCTGCATCCTTCCCAGCTGCCAGCAGAGTCACCCAATGCGCCGTGAAACTTAGGTAACGTCCCTGTCCATGCCTGCTGGACCATGAGTCAGCGGTAATATGCACCTTACCGCTGACCGCCCTGTCCAGCAAGGCATGGACATTGCCTTCCACATGCCGGTAGAGAGCCGGAATCGCCTTCCGTGAGAAAAAGTGGCATTTGGGTACCTGCCACTGAGGAACTGCACATTCCACAAACTCACGGAAGGGGGCAGAGTCTACCAACTGAAAAGGCAGCAGTTGAAGTGCTAGCAATTTTGCCAAGCTAGCATTCAACCGCTGGGCATGTGGATGGCTGGGCGCAAACTTCTTTTGGCGGTGCAGCAGCTGGGGCAGGGAAATTTGCCCGGTACAATCTAAAGTCGGTGTACCAAAAGCAGATTGCCCACAAGTACTTGGCTGTGACACACCTAATTCTACACCTTCATTCCTCGCAGTGCAGGTCTCAGAGAGGACTGAAGGTATAGTGGGGTTGGAGATCTCAGCTGATGAGGAGCAAGGAGAGGTCCTCCTTGTTCTTTGGTGTGGGTCTTTTAGATACGCTTGCCAACGAACTGCATGGCAGGTCAACATATGTCTGGTCAAGCATGTGGTACCCAAGCGGGAGATGTTTTGGACACGCGAGATACGCTTGAGACATATGTTGCAAATAGCAGTGGTGCGATCTGATGCACTCATCTCAAAAAAGGCCCACACCAAAGAACTTTTTGAATAACGCGCAGAGACTGCAGCGCCCTGCACATGTGGAGCTTTGGGGTGTGATGCAGTCAATGTGCTGCCCTTAGGCTGGCCCCTGGAAGGCATCCTGCCTCGTTGGTGATGTGCCGCCTCCTCCTCATCTCTCCTATCAGGCACCCACGTTGAGTCAGTGACCTCATCATCCCCTCCCTCCTCATCACTGGAGCAAACCTGGCAGTATGCTGTAGCAGGGGGAGCATGACTGCCAGATTGCTGTCCTTCTTGGGCACCCCCTCTGTCCGTGCTCATATTACTGTCTTCATTGAGCTCAGTATCATCATCAGAGCCTTCCAAACGCTGGGCATCCTCCTGGAGCATGTACCCAACACTGTGGTCAAACAGTTCGAGGGACTCCTCAGGAGGACATGGTGGGGCTAGGGAAGGAGTCTCTGATGACATTGAGCCGAGGGAAGAGGTCGCTGCCTTGCCAGACAAAGTACCCTGGGCATGGGTGAGAGAGGATGAGGAGGATGAGGACGGCTTGGTCATCCACTCGACCAAGTCTTCCGCATGTTGCGGCTCAATACGGCCAGCTGCCGAAAAAAAGGCCAAGCGTGTCCCACGGCCACGTGCTGATGAGGTTGCACCATCTCCACGACCAGCACTAGACACAGAGCCTGCTTGCCCTCTCTTATTGGCTTGTGACTGTCTGCCTCTCCTGCTTGGCCTTCCAGACATACTAATGGCCTGTAGCTGCACTAAGCTGGGATGTATATATATATATATATACACACACTGATACTGCAGCTAGCAAAATCAACTGCCTGCCTGTAGTATGAGAACACCACCAACCTTCTACAGGTAGCTTTAGCTGAACACTGTGCAAAGCTCGCAAAAAAATAACTTGTAGGTTTAGCTGAAGACTGTGCAGAGGGTCTCTACCCACTAACTTGTAGTTTTAGCTGAACACTGTGAGCAGGACGCACCGCACTAACTTGTAGTTTTAGCTGAACTCTGTGAGCAGGACGCACTGCACTAACTTGTAGCTTTAGATGAACACTGTGCAGAGGTCTCACTACACTAACTTGTAGGTTTAGCTGAACACTGTGGTGGACACACCCCATTAACTTGTAGTTTTAGCTGAACACTGTGAGCAGGACGCACAGCACTAACTTGTAGTTTTAGCTGAACACTGTGAGCAGGACGCACTGCACTAACTTGTAGTTTTAGCTGAACACTGTGAGCAGGACGCACCCCACTAACTTGTAGTTTTAGCTGAACACTGTGAGCAAGATGCACCCCACTAACTTGTAGTTTTAGCTGAACACTGTGAGCAGGACGCACCGCACTAACTTGTAGTTTTAGCTGAACACTGAGCAGGAAGCACCGCACTAACTTGTAGTTTTAGCTGAACACTGTGAGCAGGACGCACAGCACTAACTTGTAGTTTTAGCTGAACACTGTGAGCAGGACACACAGCACTAACTTGTAGTTTTAGCTGAACACTGTGAGCAGGACGCACCGCACTAACTTGTAGTTTTAGCTGAACACTGTGAGCAGGACGCACTGCACTAACTTGTAGCTTTAGATGAACACTGTGCAGAGGTCTCACTACACTAACTTGTAGGTTTAGCTGAACACTGTGAGGTGGACGCACCACACTAACTTGTAGTTTTAGCTGAACACTGTGAGCAGGACACACAGCACTAACTTGTAGTTTTAGCTGAACACTGTGAGCAGGACGCACCGCACTAACTTGTAGTTTGAGCTGAACACTGTGAGCAGGATGCACCCCACTAACTTGTAGTTTTAGCTGAACACTGTGAGCAGGACGCACCCCACTAACTTGTAGTTTTAGCTGAACACTGAGCAGGATGCACAGCACTAACTTGTAGTTTTAGCTGAACACTGTGAGCAGGACGCACCGCACTAACTTGTAGTTTTAGCTGAACACTGTGAGCAGGACGCACCCCACTAACTTGTAGTTTTAGCTGAACACTGAGCAGGACGCACCGCATTAACTTGTAGTTTTAGCTGAACACTGTGAGCAGGACGCACTGCACTAACTTGTAGCTTTAGATGAACACTGTGCAGAGGTCTCACTACACTAACTTGTAGGTTTAGCTGAACACTGAGGTGGACGCACCACACTAACTTGTAGTTTTAGCTGAACACTGTGAGCAGGACACACAGCACTAACTTGTAGTTTTAGCTGAACACTGTGAGCAGGACGCACCGCACTAACTTGTAGTTTTAGCTGAACACTGTGAGCAGGACGCACCCCACTAACTTGTAGTTTTAGCTGAACACTGTGAGCAGGACGCACCGCACTAACTTGTAGTTTTAGCTGAACACTGTGAGCAGGACGCACCGCACTAACTTGTAGTTTTAGCTGAACACTGTGAGCAGGACGCACCCCACTAACTTGTAGTTTTAGCTGAACACTGTGAGCAGGACACACCCCACTAACTTGTAGTTTTAGCTGAACACTGTGAGCAGGATGCACCGCACTAACTTGTAGTTTTAGCTGAACACTGTAAGCAGGACGCACCCCACTAACTTGTAGTTTTAGCTGAACACTGTGAGCAGGACGCACCCCACTAACTTGTAGATTTAGCTGAACTGTGAGCAGGACGCACCGCACTAACTTGTAGTTTTAGCTGAACACTGTGAGCAGGATGCACAGCACTAACTTGTAGTTTTAGCTGAACACTGTGAGCAGGATGCACCGCACTAACTTGTAGTTTTAGCTGAACACTGTGAGCAGGACGCACCCCACTAACTTGTAGTTTTAGCTGAACACTGTGCAGAGGTCTCACTACACTACTACACTAACTTGTAGTTTTAGCTGAACACTGTGAGCAGGATGCACCGCACTAACTTGTAGTTTTAGCTGAACACTGTGAGCAGGACGCACCCCACTAACTTGTAGTTTTAGCTGAACACTGTGAGCAGGATGCACCCCACTAACTTGTAGGTTTAGCTGAACACTGTGAGGTGGACGCACCACACTAACTTGTAGTTTTAGCTGAACACTGTGAGCAGGACGCACCGCACTAACTTGTAGTTTTAGCTGAACACTGTGAGCAGGACGCACCCCACTAACTTGTAGTTTTAGCTGAACACTGTGAGCAGGACACACCCCACTAACTTGTAGTTTTAGCTGAACACTGTGAGCAGGATGCACCGCACTAACTTGTAGTTTTAGCTGAACACTGTGAGCAGGACGCACCCCACTAACTTGTAGTTTTAGCTGAACACTGTGAGCAGGACGCACCCCACTAACTTGTAGTTTTAGCTGAACACTGTGCAGAGGTCTCACTACACTACTACACTAACTTGTAGTTTTAGCTGAACACTGTGAGCAGGACGCACTGCACTAACTGTAAATAGTCTAGCTGCCTGATTGTGGTACTAATAGGATCAAAAGAGCACCAGCAATTTTCTTCAGGTAGCTGTAAATACTGTAACAAGACAAGCCTGCCTGTCAGTAAGAAGATAACAGGAACGGATCTAGCTAAACTGAATACAGTGTATATATATATATATATATATATATATATATATATGCAACACCTGGGATGCATATATATATATATATACACAATAAACTGTAAGTGCAGCTAACTGACTGACTGTTCTGCCTAATCTATCTAACTTAAATCAAATGACACTGTCTCTCTCTCTCTCTATCTATGAACGCCGGAACACACACTACACAGGGCTGCCGTGCAGGCGGCCTTATATAGTGTGGGGCGTGTACTAAATCCCCTGAGCCATAATTGGCCAAAGCCACCCTGGCTTTGGCCAATTACAGCTCTCTCTACTGACGGCGCTGTGATTGGTCAAGCATGCGGGTCATAGTGCATGCTTGGCCAATCATCAGCCAGCAATGCACTGCAATGCCGCAGTGAATTATGGGCCATGACGCGCCACATGAATTTGGCGCGAACGGCCCATAACGTTCGGAATTCGGCGAACGGGCGAACAGACGATGTTCGAGTCGAACATGGGTTCGACTCGAATACGAAGCTCATCCCTAACTGGCACCTAGTAAGATAACAAATAAACCAACTAGATCCCCTCTGGATATTAGGTCATATGTTGATGACAGGAAAGGCATTTTCCAGTGCAAAAAAAAAAAAAAAAAAAAAAAAAAAAAAAAAAAAGGAGGATGCCTGACCTGCCAATTTATTAACCATGGGCCTAACATTATCACTACTAATTCAGGAAGAAATTATGAAATCAGTCAGTTCATTACATGTTCTTCTGATTTCGTGATTTATGTCCTACAGTGCCCGTGCGGCCTTTTCTATGTGGGCCATAGAGGATCACCATAGATTCATCACAAAGGGATGTGATGAGCATAGTGTTCCCCAGGACTTCATCGTTTCCACAACAAAGACATAAAATGCCTGGAGGTTTTTGTGATAGAAACTATTCCAAAAGGAACACTAACTACTAATCAGAGATTTTCTCTTTTATGTAAAAGAAGTGTTCTGGATATACATGTTCGATTCTCTTGCCCCCAAAGGGTTAAATGAAGAATTAGAAACGTGGAGTTTTGTATAGGTTTTTATCTTGAATATATGTGGTATTTTGATTAACTTTTTCTCATTCTCTCTGAACATTAATTAATTGGTAATATGAATTTGTAGTGATTTTTTTCATTTTTTATTGTTATATTAGAGTTTATGTTTTTATTTTATGATTTTAGTAGGCATATGTTATATTAGACCAAAAGTGAATTGAGGTCAGTAGTATTGGTCATTTATGTGTAAATCCTTTGAGCAACGAGGGGTTAATGAGTGAGTAGATGTTTCCGCCCCTTAGCATGTTTTAGTTTTTCCCGCCAAGTTTTAGACTATTTAAATCTCTATGGTTGCCCATCTCCTTGACTGTGACAAAGCCCAGGAGCGCGAAACGCGTCGTCAAGGCAACACTAAACATAGCTTTTGGACCTGTTACCACGTCCCATTATTCATCATCATTTGGGACTCTACATGTCCTGGCAATCAGTGGTAGCTTAGACAGCTTTTTTAGCTTGCCATACTTAGACCTTCCAGCAGAGGGCTCTACATCTCCACAATAGTGACTGAGTACTGGACTGCACAGCGTGAGAAGGTTAGATCTACAGCTGATTCATCACAGCTACGCCGGGCTTTTCCCTTCCTGAGCCAGTGTCTCATCTGGCCTGACGTCACTGGCACTCGTGGGACGGAGCCCTGTGTCACAAATTACACACACCCACGGCGACTAGCTAACCGCGACGTGCATTCCGTGACCAGGGTATATGAGGAACTAAGGGAATAAGGGGGAACTTATACTGAGCATGTAAGACTGGCTGCGGTACTTTCACAGCCTGCACTACATTTGGCCACCACTAGAGGGAGACTCCACTCCAATCCAGCTAGCTGACCACACACAGGCAGATACGAATCTTACATACAATCTGGTGCACTCTAAGGGTTGGGGAGCAATCTAGCAATTACTACACACTTCTAGGGTTCCTCCAGCTATCGAGCAAGCTAGAACCCTGGCGTTAATCACTCTTCCCACTGTCCCCACACCCACACACCAGACACACAATAAATGATAGCCTGCCACCACCCAACAGTTTGTCCACAGACTGGTCTGCTGAGCCACCACACACACAGATCTCCGTCTGGCAGATCTGTTAGCTTACAATCTGCATGCAATCTGCCAACACGCAGTGCAATTGCATACCGATTGGCACGTAACTTAGACAGAGTACTTAGGCACTAAAATACAACAACCTCTCCAGAGATATGAGTCCTAGCTTAGTACACAGAAATCACTTATTAATTTTATCATTTAATATCCCAAAAGTGGGCAGTGCATATAAGATATACAAAGAAAGAGGATTTACCAAAAAAGATACAAAAAATGCAGAAAGACACACAAATTGGCAATTTGCTATGAAAATAAAAAAGGATAAAAACAGAAATAAACTTTACCGAAGTCTATCCGTTAGTAGATGCGTACTGGAACATGTGGGAATTCCCCAGTTTCGAACTGGCTTTGTGGAAGAACAATGTCCATATCTCAGGCTACCCAATTTATTGAAATATAGATGTGGGCTGGACTTTAGCCCTTGGCCAATCAACCCTGGGGGGTGTTCCTGTCTCAGCCCACAGAATGTTTTGTGTTCTGAAATGACCAGAGTCAAATTGGCCCAGAACGGTGCTGATTGCTGGGTCATGGATAGGATTTCCGATACCAGCGCATCAGTCCGATCGCAACAGTACCAATCACTGCCTTTCTGCTGCAATCAAGCGCCATATAACGGTTTTGTGTGGTTCTCTAGGATTCCACACCTGCTAAACATACAGAGTTACATGTACACGTAACCCATCACGTGTACGATCAAAAGGAATTATTTTCATCTCTCTGCCGTTAATATTTTAGTTTTTATGAGAGATAAGATAGGTTCCTTAGATCTCTTGATATTAATCAAAGCTTTCAGACTGGCTGGGGCCTTGCGAATGCCCCCTGCAGATCCGTGTAGCCAAGATGACTAGCAGTTTTCTTTGAGCCTCAGGAAGGTGGCAATCTATGTTTACTCTAATGGGAACTTTTATTGGCATATAGGTGTCACTTTGATCCTAAAAAAACTGTCTCTGTCCTTTTCAAATGCTAATGAAAGAGCATATGTGCATGACTGACATAGAATACTATATTTTTAATAACCCAGAATTAAACTACATCTACAATTACACTACTTCTACAGATCACACCACATCTTGTTAGGGCAAAACTATCCTACGCTTACATTTTCGTCACACCCTGCTCCATTGATTTGCTGCTGGTGTGTTTTACCCCTCTACATGCTGATCTTCATCTGCATGTGGGTGAGCAGGTCCCTGGGGATCACACCCTGACCCAGCAGGGACACAGTCGGCTGTCTCACCTTCCATTGTGCTCATCCTTCCTTTTTTCCCTCTCTCCCGTGATCCGGGAGAACGGCTCTGGTTGGAACTCAGCATAAACCCCTGGTTGCTAAGTGGACTTCAGGTGACTAGGGATGAGCTTCGAGTTCGAGTCGAACTCATGTTCGACTTGAACATCGGCTGTTCGCCAGTTCGCCGAACAGCGAACAATTTGGGGTGTTCGCGGCAAATTCAAAAGCCACGGAACATCCTTTAAAAGTCTATGGGAGAAATCAAAAGTGCTAATTTTAAAGGCTTATATGCATGGTATTGTCATAAAAAGTGTTTGGGGACCTGGGTCCTGCCCCACGGGACATGTATCAATGCAAAAAAAAGTTTTAAAAACGGCCGTTTTTTCAGGAGCAGTGATTTTAATAATGCTTAAAGTCAAACAATAAAAGTGTAATATTCCTTTAAATTTCGTACCTGGGGGGTGTCTATAGTATGCCTGTAAAGGAGTGCATGTTTCCCGTGTTTAGAACAGTCTGACAGCAAAATGAAATTTCAAAAGGAAAAAAAGTCATTTAAAACTACTTGCGGCTATTAATGAATTGCCGGTCCGACAATACACATAAAAGTTCAATGATAAGAACTGCATGGGATTTCCCCACAGGGGAACCCCAAACCAAAATTAAAAAAAAAAAAACTGGCATGGGGGTCCCTCTAAATTCCATAACAGGCCCTTCAGGTCTGGTATGGTTTTTAAGGGGAACCCCGTGCCAAAATTTTTTAAAAAATTGGCGTTGGGTCCCCCCAAAAATCCATACCAGACCCTTATCCGAGCACGCAACCTGGCCGGCCACAGGAAAAGAGGGGGGATGAGAGAGCGCCCCCCCTCCTGAACCGTACCAGGACACATGCCCTCAACATTGGGAGGGTGCTTTGGGGTAGCCCACCAAAGCACCTTGTCCCCAAGTTGTTGAGGACAAGGGCCTCATCCCCACAACCCTTAGCCGGTGGTTGTAGGGGTCTGCGGGTGGGGGGCTTATCGGAATCTGGAAGAACCCTTTAACAAGGGGACCCCCAGATCACGGCCCCCCCGTGTGTGAAATGGTAAGGGGGTACCCCTACATTTAACAAAAAAACTGTCAAAAATGTTAAAAATGACAAGAGACAGTTTTTGACAATTCCTTTATTTAAAGTCTTCTTTTTTCCATCTTCTATCTTCTTTCTTCTATCTTCCTTCAGTTTCTTCCTCCATCTTCATCTTTCTCCGATCCTCTGCTTGTGCCCTGGGGCAGGACCCGGGTCCCCAAACCCTTTTTAGGACAATACCATGCAAATTAGCCTTTAAAATTAGCACTTTTGATTTCGAACGTTCGAGTCCCATAGACTTCAATGGGGTTCTAACTTTCGTGCAAAGTTTTGGTCTGTTCGCAAGTTCTGGTGCGAACCGAACCGGGGGGGTGTTCGGCTCATCCCTACAGGTGACTATATAAGCTTTTCTTTGTTTGATTATTGTGAATGAACAGGACTGTTTTTACTAGCTGCATTTTTAAATAAACTTTCTTATTATTCAACACAAGTTTTTCATCTGCTGCAGACTGTCTTTAACCCATTGAGAGCTGGATTTTTTGTGTGTGTACTGTTTTATCTGTTTCTATCAGTTATGGTGCTTTTTCAGCTGCGCTGGGTTTAAACCCCTCTCTATTGATTTTTTTGCCCTACTTTTTGATTGCTTTACAGGCGTCCACTATTTAGCGCTGGTGTCATTTTGTTTTTATTACACTTAACATACAACACTTCAGTACTAGGCCAACAGCATAGCTCCACGGTCCATATACATCTATAAAATAGTAATGGCATATATATGCCATATCACAACTTTTTCTCAGACTCAGATTCATATTATGCAATTGCTACCAGCTCCCAAATCTAACAGCATTTTATGGCTCCATAGAGATTTAATCAACAAACCCCATATTCAGTACCCATGTGCCCAGCTTACATCCAGAGAAACACTATACAAAGCCCCACAATAACAATATCAGAGCCCACATGTATAGGACATTGCAACTACCCAGAGTTTTACATCGTGCCAGTTAGTCAGAGACAGTAGAGGCACTGTTCGTATACCCGCCTCACACCTTAACGAATGTATTGGGTATGCCCCTGCTAGTGTTTGCGCCTTTATAAAACGGAAGGGCTTTATTGATAAGTGCCTTCCAGGCCTGAGCAAGTAGATTAGCAGAGAGATGGTCTAATCACAGGACAGCTCTGCAAGTATCTTGGAAGGGGGGAGGGGTGCCTTTCCTCCGATCAGCTGTCACACAGTGTATGCCAAGACTCCACTCCCACAGCTGAAGCAGGAAGAAAAAATTCTAACATGATGTTCACTTTCTAAACAGTATATAAAGCTGAAGCCCGCAGATATACATGTAAAACGTATGTAGTGAGATGTGTTTCATCTCTGTGTATCATCTGCGGCTGCTGTTTACTTCACTGGGTATATGAGGATTTACATCCACTTTAACCTTATTCTCATGCAGTAACCCATTCAAAGACATGATATACTTGTACTATGTAATTTTATTCTTGCTATACCCAAAAAAAGAAATACCTGCTTAAAAAATGAATACAAACTTTAAGAAATACTTACTAATACAATTCAGAGGTGGGTTCCATCCATTTGCTGTGCATGTCCTGGGCTCCTCAGGTTTGTGCTCAATTTGATATCCTTCATTGCATGTGAGTGTAACAGTGTCCCCGTCTCTATATGTTTCCTTGGTGTATCGAACTATACCATTTCTCACAGTCTCTTTGTAGCAAACAATGTCTAAAAAAAAAAATAAAAGTTCAATAACATACAAAAAAATTATATAAATTTTAAGCTTTGTAGCCAGTTTTAAAGCTGACAAACCTTGAATGTTGTACAGGAGAGAGATTAACCTTACAAGGGTGAGGTGAAGAGGCACCTGAACATATCTGTAGCAGCTTTCCATACCCCTGCTTCACCTGAACACCTGACAAATTTGACCAGCAAAGTTCTAGGTTTCAGAGTTCACCAGGTCCCTCCATTACTATGATGGAGAGTCTCACTGACCAACAGGAATGCACATAAGGTAACTTTCAGCACTGGGGGAGTGGCCTGACCTAGCAGGAAGATGGATGCTTGACTCCGAAGCTCCCACCACCACAGGATAAAGCAACCCTTTAGCGGAGGTAACCTCACCCTTAAACTCGTCCAAAACATGGGGACAGCTTCCCGTAACTCTTCCGCATCCCGATTCCGCTCCCCCCGGGAACAAAACGGACATCTTAGCCACAGTATTCCTGAGATGTTCCGGACCCCCCGAGGGAACATGGTGTCTTCCCGCCACGGAAACTCACAGATGGCAGCTCCCTCACTGACAGGAACACTGCCTGCTCCCCCGTCAGCTATCTCCACAGGCATGGGAGGCATTGAGGTCTCCCCTCACCCTCCATTGAACACACAGGACCTAAGAACCATTGCTGCGGACATAAAAGATACCCTGGTGTGTAATAGGGGGCGCTAGAGACCTAACAAACATATGCTTCTGCCATTAAGTGCACTCACTAACCAAATCAGTCTCAGTGAACTGAGTAGTGCTGATTGTGCTAAACTAGTGATACCACAAACACATGATTTATGCTACAAAAATAATATAAAATACAATGAAAAAATAATAATTAAAGAATCCAGTGAAAAGAATTTTTTGGACAAAATTAGTGCAAGTGAAATGAATAAATCGTGATGTCTAATAGTCCCAATCCATTGAGAAGATCAGAGCAAAGCAGTTGAAACCAACATCACAGCAGACACATGGATCCTCACAAATGCAACAATTTAAGCGTTGATATAAAGGTTCCGTCACCCAAGAGGAAAAACACCTGAAGGTAATAGATATCTGCTTACCAGATACCAATGACTTCTTTAACTAAAAAGAAAGTCATTAGTGCTTGTACAGGATTGTGCCTGTTCACATGAAGGCTGGAAGGCTGGATGGTACTTTAGGCATTGAACCCTCCCGTCCCATTCATTCAGGATAGGAAATATGAGAAACAAAAAGGAATCCTCATAGCGTAAAACCGTTTAATATATAAAATTAGAGAACAATAAAATAGCCAAATGGCCTCTTACATTGGACGGTGCCTACCCGGCACTGGGACTGCTCGCATGTCAGGGTGAGTAGAGTCAGGAACACTTCGCATCACATCGCACATGCGGCGTGCGTTCCACTCCGTGCGTCTAGCTAACCAGCTAATCCGGAAGTAGGTGGGACGAATCTGGACATGTGACCACGTACCGCTCCGACGTACGTTTCGTTTGTGAACGTCATCAGGGAAGCGTACATTGGTCACTAAGCAACTAGTTTATATAGGAAATGAGGGCGGGTAAATTGGTAACATTACTCCGCCTTTGTGTCAATAAAGTTTATTTGCTGAACACTGTGCACAAACCAACCAGTGGAAACTCCCCCTGGTGGTTATATGTCACGGTGCTCCAGGCAAGGAGAAAATTCTATTTATTACATACCAAATCTGTACAGCATTAAATGGCAGGAAAACAGTGGGAGATGTTATATTAATAGATATTGCTACATAAACTATCACAATATAAATGTTAATTATCTAATTTTTTGGAAAGGACTAGAATTAGTCCCGTCATTCAGAGCAGTCTCAGTCTCGGTTTCACAATAGCTGGTAAATGATAAGCACATTTAAACATATTTCATTGAAACCACAGAATTGTATTAATTAAAAAAAAACTTAAACTATACTTTAATAAAAATAATAGCCACATAACCAGTAACATCAAAGTACAAAGAGTGCATACTGTTGTAATTGTGATTAATCGTTTGTTAAAAAACAATTGAGGTCTATATCTATATTCATCCCATACGGTTGCATACTATGTAACTTGTAAAGCCAATATGTTTCATTTTTGGATACTGTCCTTTTCATATGAGTACCCCTCCAGTCCCTTGTTACTTTATCAATCCCATAAAACGTGCATAATGATGGATCGCTGTTATGGTACATTTTAAAGTGTCTAGAGACACTATGGTTGGGGTAGCCATTTTTTATATTAGCAAGATGTTCACCAATTCTTACTTTGAGTTGACGTGTGGTTCTACCCACGTACTGTAAGGAACAAGGACATTCCAATACATAAGTCACGTGGTCAGAATCGCATGTGATCAATGGTTTAATATTGAACTGTTGTTGGGTGACCACAGAATTGAATTGGGATTTCTTTTTCTTGGAGCCCGGTTTTCTTGTTATTTTGCATGCATTGCACCTAGTGCAGTAATAGAATCCAGATCCGTCCAAGAACGTAGATGGTTTCCTGGGTGGATCCGGTACATTGGGGGCTAGTCGGTTCCTGAGGGTGGGGGCCCTACGGTATATGAATTTTGGTTTCTTTGGTAAAGAGGACTGTAAATCTTTATCTTTTAACAGAATTGGCCAGAATTTCTTGAAAATACCCTCCACTGTTCTATATTGTCGATGGAAGCCTGACAAAAAAGCGCATTCATCTTTATATTCTTTTTTCGGTTTAGAAACCAGCAAAGTTTGTCTATTCATATTTGATACCTGAACTACCAGCTTATCCAAAACATGGGCTGGGTAACCCTTTTCCAGGAATCTGGCAGTAAGGGTATCTGCTTGTGCAAAAAAATCTTTATCATTTTGACAATTGCGCCGTATGCGCATATACTGCCCTTTGGGTACAGCCCCAATCCATTGCGGGTGGTGGCAACTGTGCGTAGGGACATAGGCGTTGCGGTCGGTTTCCTTAAAGAATGTTTTTGTGCTTACAGTGGAACCCTGTTTAAAAAGTGTTAAATCCAAATAGTTGACTGTTGTTAAGTGAAGATCTGCTGTGAATCTTAGATTGTATTCATTATGATTCATACCATCCATAAATTCACCAAAACTTTCCCTAGTTCCCTCCCACAAAATGATGACATCATCTATGTACCTTTTGTACAACAGAAGTGATTTGGGTCTGTTATTAAAAATGGTTTCTGATTCCCATTTGTTCAATGTGATGTTTGCCACACTTGGAGCATAACGAGCTCCCATGGCAACTCCGCCTATTTGGTTATAATACTCATTAAGCGCCCAGAAATAGTTATTCCCCATAGCCATAGACAAACCTTCCAGTAAAAATTCAATTTGCGATTTTTTTAAAGTGGACTTATTTGTAAAGGCCCACCTCACTGCTTCCAACACATCTGTCTGCCGTAGGTTGGTATACAGTGACTCGATGTCTATTGTCACTAATAAAGTTTGGTTAGTGACTACCACAGATTGTAGCAAGGTGATGAGCTCCCTGCTGTCTTTGAGATAGGATTGGCTCTGTGGGACGAGAGGCTGGAGGAAGGTGTCCAGATATTCCCCCACCCTCGAGTACAGAGAGCCAATCCCACTCACTATTGGGCGGCCTGGTGGGTTCTCCTTGTTTTTGTGTATTTTAGGCACAATATATAATACCGGGATTCTGGGTATAGTCAAATCAAGGTAATCTGCTTCCTTCTGATTTAAGATTTTTTTATATGTTCCTTTACTAATCCATGTTAATAGTTCCTTTTTTAATTTTGTGGTGGGGTTGGATTTAAGTAACTTATATGTTGTAGTATCCCTCAGTAATCTTTGCAATTCTTTATTGTAATTTTCTTTGGTTAATATCACCAGCCCTCCCCCCTTGTCTGCGGGTCTTACCACTATCTGTTTATTTTCTTCCAATTTTTTGATGCCTTCCCATATTTTTTGGTTATTTTGTTGTTTGGATGTTTCTATTAGGCGTACCTCATCCTGAACCATGTTCCTAAATACTTCTATGTATTGGTTTGAACCTTTCTTAGGATTAAAAACAGAGTTGTTTTTCAGACTACTATGTACAAATGGGTCTTCCGTCTCTTTAGTGGTAGGGTTGGTTTTATGGCCTGAAAAATGTTTCCTTATATTTAATTTCCTTATATATTTTTCAATGTCTATAAACAAATTGAATTTGTTTATATTTTTGTTTGGTGCAAATTTCAATCCCTGTGATAAGACTTCCAATTCTGACTCAGAAAACTCTAAATTGGTTAAATTAAATAGCCCTGATTTTAGCTGTTTCTCTTCCTTTTTCTTTCGCCCTCTGCCCCTTCTTCCTCTCTTTCTGATTGTTCTGAATAGCCATGTTGGGGATTGGTTGGGATTCTGTATGGTTCTTTCCAGTCCCTCCATTCCCCCCCTCCTTGTGGTGGATAACTGTTATATCCTGGTCTACCCCTAAAATTGCCCCTTTGATGTCCCCTCGGGGGTCTATAGGGATATTGATTACGGTTATGGGTATAGTAACCATAATCAGGGGGTCTATAATCTGTGGGGGCAGTTCTGTTGTAATTTTGTCCCCTATAAGGGGATTGATATACTGGTGGTTGTGTATGGGGATGGGACTTGATTGTATTATTTTGGCTATAGCTTTCCTTTTTGTGGGCCCTCTGGGGTGTACCCGGATCCCTTTTCGTATTTGGTGCCAGATTGGCTACCGTATTGTGCACTTCAATCTCCCTTTCTGCCAATGAGTCCTGGGGGGGACCTGTTTGTAAATTGTCCTGCCATTTATATACCTTGTTGTCTTGGTAGTCCTTAATATCTCTAAAGTATTTTTTAAGTTTTTTATCCTTAATTTCCCCATCATACTTGGCTAAATGGATACTCAGTTCCTTAGCCTTATCTATATATTCTTGAGAGGACATAAATGGTTCCATAGTTGTCCTGAGTTCTTTGATTTTAGATTCCAAAACAACTTTTTTGGCTTCCCGCCTTCTAACCATCATTTGCATTAGTTTCTGTTCACAGGCGTTGAAGAATTGGTACCATTCATCAAGTAGTCTCAAATCCTCAACCCCATCATTTGGACTGACATCCCATCTTAAACTCCTGGGGGTTAGATTTTTGCCTATATACATCTCCAGGGATGCAATATCCCACCACAGCCTTATTTGTTTTTCAGTATCATATTTAAGTTGTTTGAATCCTTTCTCAAGGTCCACACTGGTACTAGCTGTTTGGTGGAAGATTTCTTCCACATTAAATTTTCTAGTTTGCATAAAATTGAATATATCCATGGCTGCGTAAAGTGAACAAACTCAAAACCAAATAAATTGAGCCAAAGTGATAAATAGACAATACTTTCGCGCCTTTGGTAAAAAATAAAAAATAAAAAATAAAAAAATTAAAAAAAATTACAAAGTATATAATGAGTGAATTGGTGAGTGGAAAACCACACACTCAAAAAGCCACAAATACAAGCTGCTCCCCTTAATTTGAATGGAACAATCAAATAAGTAATGGTGTGTAATAGGGGGCGCTAGAGACCTAACAAACATATGCTTCTGCCATTAAGTGCACTCACTAACCAAATCAGTCTCAGTGAACTGAGTAGTGCTGATTGTGCTAAACTAGTGATACCACAAACACATGATTTATGCTACAAAAATAATATAAAATACAATGAAAAAATAATAATTAAAGAATCCAGTGAAAAGAATTTTTTGGACAAAATTAGTGCAAGTGAAATGAATAAATCGTGATGTCTAATAGTCCCAATCCATTGAGAAGATCAGAGCAAAGCAGTTGAAACCAACATCACAGCAGACACATGGATCCTCACAAATGCAACAATTTAAGCGTTGATATAAAGGTTCCGTCACCCAAGAGGAAAAACACCTGAAGGTAATAGATATCTGCTTACCAGATACCAATGACTTCTTTAACTAAAAAGAAAGTCATTAGTGCTTGTACAGGATTGTGCCTGTTCACATGAAGGCTGGAAGGCTGGATGGTACTTTAGGCATTGAACCCTCCCGTCCCATTCATTCAGGATAGGAAATATGAGAAACAAAAAGGAATCCTCATAGCGTAAAACCGTTTAATATATAAAATTAGAGAACAATAAAATAGCCAAATGGCCTCTTACATTGGACGGTGCCTACCCGGCACTGGGACTGCTCGCATGTCAGGGTGAGTAGAGTCAGGAACCCTTCGCATCACATCGCACATGCGGCGTGCGTTCCACTCCGTGCGTCTAGCTAACCAGCTAATCCGGAAGTAGGTGGGACGAATCTGGACATGTGACCACGTACCGCTCCGACGTACGTTTCGTTTGTGAACGTCATCAGGGAAGCGTACATTGGTCACTAAGCAACTAGTTTATATAGGAAATGAGGGCGGGTAAATTGGTAACATTACTCCGCCTTTGTGTCAATAAAGTTTATTTGCTGAACACTGTGCACAAACCAACCAGTGGAAACTCCCCCTGGTGGTTATATGTCACGGTGCTCCAGGCAAGGAGAAAATTCTATTTATTACATACCAAATCTGTACAGCATTAAATGGCAGGAAAACAGTGGGAGATGTTATATTAATAGATATTGCTACATAAACTATCACAATATAAATGTTAATTATCTAATTTTTTGGAAAGGACTAGAATTAGTCCCGTCATTCAGAGCAGTCTCAGTCTCGGTTTCACAATAGCTGGTAAATGATAAGCACATTTAAACATATTTCATTGAAACCACAGAATTGTATTAATTAAAAAAAACTTAAACTATACTTTAATAAAAATAATAGCCACATAACCAGTAACATCAAAGTACAAAGAGTGCATACTGTTGTAATTGTGATTAATCGTTTGTTAAAAAACAATTGAGGTCTATATCTATATTCATCCCATACGGTTGCATACTATGTAACTTGTAAAGCCAATATGTTTCATTTTTGGATACTGTCCTTTTCATATGAGTACCCCTCCAGTCCCTTGTTACTTTATCAATCCCATAAAACGTGCATAATGATGGATCGCTGTTATGGTACATTTTAAAGTGTCTAGAGACACTATGGTTGGGGTAGCCATTTTTTATATTAGCAAGATGTTCACCAATTCTTACTTTGAGTTGACGTGTGGTTCTACCCACGTACTGTAAGGAACAAGGACATTCCAATACATAAGTCACGTGGTCAGAATCGCATGTGATCAATGGTTTAATATTGAACTGTTGTTGGGTGACCACAGAATTGAATTGGGATTTCTTTTTCTTGGAGCCCGGTTTTCTTGTTATTTTGCATGCATTGCACCTAGTGCAGTAATAGAATCCAGATCCGTCCAAGAACGTAGATGGTTTCCTGGGTGGATCCGGTACATTGGGGGCTAGTCGGTTCCTGAGGGTGGGGGCCCTACGGTATATGAATTTTGGTTTCTTTGGTAAAGAGGACTGTAAATCTTTATCTTTTAACAGAATTGGCCAGAATTTCTTGAAAATACCCTCCACTGTTCTATATTGTCGATGGAAGCCTGACAAAAAAGCGCATTCATCTTTATATTCTTTTTTCGGTTTAGAAACCAGCAAAGTTTGTCTATTCATATTTGATACCTGAACTACCAGCTTATCCAAAACATGGGCTGGGTAACCCTTTTCCAGGAATCTGGCAGTAAGGGTATCTGCTTGTGCAAAAAAATCTTTATCATTTTGACAATTGCGCCGTATGCGCATATACTGCCCTTTGGGTACAGCCCCAATCCATTGCGGGTGGTGGCAACTGTGCGTAGGGACATAGGCGTTGCGGTCGGTTTCCTTAAAGAATGTTTTTGTGCTTACAGTGGAACCCTGTTTAAAAAGTGTTAAATCCAAATAGTTGACTGTTGTTAAGTGAAGATCTGCTGTGAATCTTAGATTGTATTCATTATGATTCATACCATCCATAAATTCACCAAAACTTTCCCTAGTTCCCTCCCACAAAATGATGACATCATCTATGTACCTTTTGTACAACAGAAGTGATTTGGGTCTGTTATTAAAAATGGTTTCTGATTCCCATTTGTTCAATGTGATGTTTGCCACACTTGGAGCATAACGAGCTCCCATGGCAACTCCGCCTATTTGGTTATAATACTCATTAAGCGCCCAGAAATAGTTATTCCCCATAGCCATAGACAAACCTTCCAGTAAAAATTCAATTTGCGATTTTTTTAAAGTGGACTTATTTGTAAAGGCCCACCTCACTGCTTCCAACACATCTGTCTGCCGTAGGTTGGTATACAGTGACTCGATGTCTATTGTCACTAATAAAGTTTGGTTAGTGACTACCACAGATTGTAGCAAGGTGATGAGCTCCCTGCTGTCTTTGAGATAGGATTGGCTCTGTGGGACGAGAGGCTGGAGGAAGGTGTCCAGATATTCCCCCACCCTCGAGTACAGAGAGCCAATCCCACTCACTATTGGGCGGCCTGGTGGGTTCTCCTTGTTTTTGTGTATTTTAGGCACAATATATAATACCGGGATTCTGGGTATAGTCAAATCAAGGTAATCTGCTTCCTTCTGATTTAAGATTTTTTTATATATGTTCCTTTACTAATCCATGTTAATAGTTCCTTTTTTAATTTTGTGGTGGGGTTGGATTTAAGTAACTTATATGTTGTAGTATCCCTCAGTAATCTTTGCAATTCTTTATTGTAATTTTCTTTGGTTAATATCACCAGCCCTCCCCCCTTGTCTGCGGGTCTTACCACTATCTGTTTATTTTCTTCCAATTTTTTGATGCCTTCCCATATTTTTTGGTTATTTTGTTGTTTGGATGTTTCTATTAGGCGTACCTCATCCTGAACCATGTTCCTAAATACTTCTATGTATTGGTTTGAACCTTTCTTAGGATTAAAAACAGAGTTGTTTTTCAGACTACTATGTACAAATGGGTCTTCCGTCTCTTTAGTGGTAGGGTTGGTTTTATGGCCTGAAAAATGTTTCCTTATATTTAATTTCCTTATATATTTTTCAATGTCTATAAACAAATTGAATTTGTTTATATTTTTGTTTGGTGCAAATTTCAATCCCTGTGATAAGACTTCCAATTCTGACTCAGAAAACTCTAAATTGGTTAAATTAAATAGCCCTGATTTTAGCTGTTTCTCTTCCTTTTTCTTTCGCCCTCTGCCCCTTCTTCCTCTCTTTCTGATTGTTCTGAATAGCCATGTTGGGGATTGGTTGGGATTCTGTATGGTTCTTTCCAGTCCCTCCATTCCCCCCCTCCTTGTGGTGGATAACTGTTATATCCTGGTCTACCCCTAAAATTGCCCCTTTGATGTCCCCTCGGGGGTCTATAGGGATATTGATTACGGTTATGGGTATAGTAACCATAATCAGGGGGTCTATAATCTGTGGGGGCAGTTCTGTTGTAATTTTGTCCCCTATAAGGGGATTGATATACTGGTGGTTGTGTATGGGGATGGGACTTGATTGTATTATTTTGGCTATAGCTTTCCTTTTTGTGGGCCCTCTGGGGTGTACCCGGATCCCTTTTCGTATTTGGTGCCAGATTGGCTACCGTATTGTGCACTTCAATCTCCCTTTCTGCCAATGAGTCCTGGGGGGGACCTGTTTGTAAATTGTCCTGCCATTTATATACCTTGTTGTCTTGGTAGTCCTTAATATCTCTAAAGTATTTTTTAAGTTTTTTATCCTTAATTTCCCCATCATACTTGGCTAAATGGATACTCAGTTCCTTAGCCTTATCTATATATTCTTGAGAGGACATAAATGGTTCCATAGTTGTCCTGAGTTCTTTGATTTTAGATTCCAAAACAACTTTTTTGGCTTCCCGCCTTCTAACCATCATTTGCATTAGTTTCTGTTCACAGGCGTTGAAGAATTGGTACCATTCATCAAGTAGTCTCAAATCCTCAACCCCATCATTTGGACTGACATCCCATCTTAAACTCCTGGGGGTTAGATTTTTGCCTATATACATCTCCAGGGATGCAATATCCCACCACAGCCTTATTTGTTTTTCAGTATCATATTTAAGTTGTTTGAATCCTTTCTCAAGGTCCACACTGGTACTAGCTGTTTGGTGGAAGATTTCTTCCACATTAAATTTTCTAGTTTGCATAAAATTGAATATATCCATGGCTGCGTAAAGTGAACAAACTCAAAACCAAATAAATTGAGCCAAAGTGATAAATAGACAATACTTTCGCGCCTTTGGTAAAAAATAAAAAATAAAAAATAAAAAAATTAAAAAAAATTACAAAGTATATAATGAGTGAATTGGTGAGTGGAAAACCACACACTCAAAAAGCCACAAATACAAGCTGCTCCCCTTAATTTGAATGGAACAATCAAATAAGTAATGGTGTGTAATAGGGGGCGCTAGAGACCTAACAAACATATGCTTCTGCCATTAAGTGCACTCACTAACCAAATCAGTCTCAGTGAACTGAGTAGTGCTGATTGTGCTAAACTAGTGATACCACAAACACATGATTTATGCTACAAAAATAATATAAAATACAATGAAAAAATAATAATTAAAGAATCCAGTGAAAAGAATTTTTTGGACAAAATTAGTGCAAGTGAAATGAATAAATCGTGATGTCTAATAGTCCCAATCCATTGAGAAGATCAGAGCAAAGCAGTTGAAACCAACATCACAGCAGACACATGGATCCTCACAAATGCAACAATTTAAGCGTTGATATAAAGGTTCCGTCACCCAAGAGGAAAAACACCTGAAGGTAATAGATATCTGCTTACCAGATACCAATGACTTCTTTAACTAAAAAGAAAGTCATTAGTGCTTGTACAGGATTGTGCCTGTTCACATGAAGGCTGGAAGGCTGGATGGTACTTTAGGCATTGAACCCTCCCGTCCCATTCATTCAGGATAGGAAATATGAGAAACAAAAAGGAATCCTCATAGCGTAAAACCGTTTAATATATAAAATTAGAGAACAATAAAATAGCCAAATGGCCTCTTACATTGGACGGTGCCTACCCGGCACTGGGACTGCTCGCATGTCAGGGTGAGTAGAGTCAGGAACCCTTCGCATCACATCGCACATGCGGCGTGCGTTCCACTCCGTGCGTCTAGCTAACCAGCTAATCCGGAAGTAGGTGGGACGAATCTGGACATGTGACCACGTACCGCTCCGACGTACGTTTCGTTTGTGAACGTCATCAGGGAAGCGTACATTGGTCACTAAGCAACTAGTTTATATAGGAAATGAGGGCGGGTAAATTGGTAACATTACTCCGCCTTTGTGTCAATAAAGTTTATTTGCTGAACACTGTGCACAAACCAACCAGTGGAAACTCCCCCTGGTGGTTATATGTCACGGTGCTCCAGGCAAGGAGAAAATTCTATTTATTACATACCAAATCTGTACAGCATTAAATGGCAGGAAAACAGTGGGAGATGTTATATTAATAGATATTGCTACATAAACTATCACAATATAAATGTTAATTATCTAATTTTTTGGAAAGGACTAGAATTAGTCCCGTCATTCAGAGCAGTCTCAGTCTCGGTTTCACAATAGCTGGTAAATGATAAGCACATTTAAACATATTTCATTGAAACCACAGAATTGTATTAATTAAAAAAAACTTAAACTATACTTTAATAAAAATAATAGCCACATAACCAGTAACATCAAAGTACAAAGAGTGCATACTGTTGTAATTGTGATTAATCGTTTGTTAAAAAACAATTGAGGTCTATATCTATATTCATCCCATACGGTTGCATACTATGTAACTTGTAAAGCCAATATGTTTCATTTTTGGATACTGTCCTTTTCATATGAGTACCCCTCCAGTCCCTTGTTACTTTATCAATCCCATAAAACGTGCATAATGATGGATCGCTGTTATGGTACATTTTAAAGTGTCTAGAGACACTATGGTTGGGGTAGCCATTTTTTATATTAGCAAGATGTTCACCAATTCTTACTTTGAGTTGACGTGTGGTTCTACCCACGTACTGTAAGGAACAAGGACATTCCAATACATAAGTCACGTGGTCAGAATCGCATGTGATCAATGGTTTAATATTGAACTGTTGTTGGGTGACCACAGAATTGAATTGGGATTTCTTTTTCTTGGAGCCCGGTTTTCTTGTTATTTTGCATGCATTGCACCTAGTGCAGTAATAGAATCCAGATCCGTCCAAGAACGTAGATGGTTTCCTGGGTGGATCCGGTACATTGGGGGCTAGTCGGTTCCTGAGGGTGGGGGCCCTACGGTATATGAATTTTGGTTTCTTTGGTAAAGAGGACTGTAAATCTTTATCTTTTAACAGAATTGGCCAGAATTTCTTGAAAATACCCTCCACTGTTCTATATTGTCGATGGAAGCCTGACAAAAAAGCGCATTCATCTTTATATTCTTTTTTCGGTTTAGAAACCAGCAAAGTTTGTCTATTCATATTTGATACCTGAACTACCAGCTTATCCAAAACATGGGCTGGGTAACCCTTTTCCAGGAATCTGGCAGTAAGGGTATCTGCTTGTGCAAAAAAATCTTTATCATTTTGACAATTGCGCCGTATGCGCATATACTGCCCTTTGGGTACAGCCCCAATCCATTGCGGGTGGTGGCAACTGTGCGTAGGGACATAGGCGTTGCGGTCGGTTTCCTTAAAGAATGTTTTTGTGCTTACAGTGGAACCCTGTTTAAAAAGTGTTAAATCCAAATAGTTGACTGTTGTTAAGTGAAGATCTGCTGTGAATCTTAGATTGTATTCATTATGATTCATACCATCCATAAATTCACCAAAACTTTCCCTAGTTCCCTCCCACAAAATGATGACATCATCTATGTACCTTTTGTACAACAGAAGTGATTTGGGTCTGTTATTAAAAATGGTTTCTGATTCCCATTTGTTCAATGTGATGTTTGCCACACTTGGAGCATAACGAGCTCCCATGGCAACTCCGCCTATTTGGTTATAATACTCATTAAGCGCCCAGAAATAGTTATTCCCCATAGCCATAGACAAACCTTCCAGTAAAAATTCAATTTGCGATTTTTTTAAAGTGGACTTATTTGTAAAGGCCCACCTCACTGCTTCCAACACATCTGTCTGCCGTAGGTTGGTATACAGTGACTCGATGTCTATTGTCACTAATAAAGTTTGGTTAGTGACTACCACAGATTGTAGCAAGGTGATGAGCTCCCTGCTGTCTTTGAGATAGGATTGGCTCTGTGGGACGAGAGGCTGGAGGAAGGTGTCCAGATATTCCCCCACCCTCGAGTACAGAGAGCCAATCCCACTCACTATTGGGCGGCCTGGTGGGTTCTCCTTGTTTTTGTGTATTTTAGGCACAATATATAATACCGGGATTCTGGGTATAGTCAAATCAAGGTAATCTGCTTCCTTCTGATTTAAGATTTTTTTATATGTTCCTTTACTAATCCATGTTAATAGTTCCTTTTTTAATTTTGTGGTGGGGTTGGATTTAAGTAACTTATATGTTGTAGTATCCCTCAGTAATCTTTGCAATTCTTTATTGTAATTTTCTTTGGTTAATATCACCAGCCCTCCCCCCTTGTCTGCGGGTCTTACCACTATCTGTTTATTTTCTTCCAATTTTTTGATGCCTTCCCATATTTTTTGGTTATTTTGTTGTTTGGATGTTTCTATTAGGCGTACCTCATCCTGAACCATGTTCCTAAATACTTCTATGTATTGGTTTGAACCTTTCTTAGGATTAAAAACAGAGTTGTTTTTCAGACTACTATGTACAAATGGGTCTTCCGTCTCTTTAGTGGTAGGGTTGGTTTTATGGCCTGAAAAAAAAGTTATGGTGTGTAATAGGGGGCGCTAGAGACCTAACAGACATATGCTTCTGCCATTAAGTGCACTCACTAACCAAATCAGTCTCAGTGAACTGAGTAGTGCTGATTGTGCTAAACTAGTGATACCACAAACACATGATTTATGCTACAAAAATAATATAAAATACAATGAAAAAATAATAATTAAAGAATCCAGTGAAAAGAATTTTTTGGACAAAATTAGTGCAAGTAAAATGAATAAATCGTGATGTCTAATAGTCCCAATCCATTGAGAAGATCAGAGCAAGGCAGTTGAAACCAACATCACAGCAGACACATGGATCCTCACAAATGCAACAATTTAAGCGTTGATATAAAGGTTCCGTCACCCAAGAGGAAAAACACCTGAAGGTAATAGATATCTGCTTACCAGATACCAATGACTTCTTTAACTAAAAAGAAAGTCATTAGTGCTTGTACAGGATTGTGCCTGTTCACATGAAGGCTGGAAGGCTGGATGGTACTTTAGGCATTGAACCCTCCCGTCCCATTCATTCAGGATAGGAAATATGAGAAACAAAAAGGAATCCTCATAGCGTAAAACCGTTTAATATATAAAATTAGAGAACAATAAAATAGCCAAATGGCCTCTTACATTGGACGGTGCCTACCCGGCACTGGGACTGCTCGCATGTCAGGGTGAGTAGAGTCAGGAACCCTTCGCATCACATCGCACATGCGGCGTGCGTTCCACTCCGTGCGTCTAGCTAACCAGCTAATCCGGAAGTAGGTGGGACGAATCTGGACATGTGACCACGTACCGCTCCGACGTACGTTTCGTTTGTGAACGTCATCAGGGAAGCGTACATTGGTCACTAAGCAACTAGTTTATATAGGAAATGAGGGCGGGTAAATTGGTAACATTACTCCGCCTTTGTGTCAATAAAGTTTATTTGCTGAACACTGTGCACAAACCAACCAGTGGAAGCTCCCCCTGGTGGTTATATGTCACGGTGCTCCAGGCAAGGAGAAAATTCTATTTATTACATACCAAATCTGTACAGCATTAAATGGCAGGAAAACAGTGGGAGATGTTATATTAATAGATATTGCTACATAAACTATCACAATATAAATGTTAATTATCTAATTTTTTGGAAAGGACTAGAATTAGTCCCGTCATTCAGAGCAGTCTCAGTCTCGGTTTCACAATAGCTGGTAAATGATAAGCACATTTAAACATATTTCATTGAAACCACAGAATTGTATTAATTAAAAAAACTTAAACTATACTTTAATAAAAATAATAGCCACATAACCAGTAACATCAAAGTACAAAGAGTGCATACTGTTGTAATTGTGATTAATCGTTTGTTAAAAAACAATTGAGGTCTATATCTATATTCATCCCATACGGGAAACGAAACGTACGTCGGAGCGGTACGTGGTCACATGTCCAGATTCGTCCCACCTACTTCCGGATTAGCTGGTTAGCTAGACGCACGGAGTGGAACGCACGCCGCATGTGCGATGTGATGCGAAGGGTTCCTGACTCTACTCACCCTGACATGCGAGCAGTCCCAGTGCCGGGTAGGCACCGTCCAATGTAAGAGGCCATTTGGCTATTTTATTGTTCTCTAATTTTATATATTAAACGGTTTTACGCTATGAGGATTCCTTTTTGTTTCTCATATTTCCTATCCTGAATGAATGGGACGGGAGGGTTCAATGCCTAAAGTACCATCCAGCCTTCCAGCCTTCATGTGAACAGGCACAATCCTGTACAAGCACTAATGACTTTCTTTTTAGTTAAAGAAGTCATTGGTATCTGGTAAGCAGATATCTATTACCTTCAGGTGTTTTTCCTCTTGGGTGACGGAACCTTTATATCAACGCTTAAATTGTTGCATTTGTGAGGATCCATGTGTCTGCTGTGATGTTGGTTTCAACTGCTTTGCTCTGATCTTCTCAATGGATTGGGACTATTAGACATCACGATTTATTCATTTCACTTGCACTAATTTTGTCCAAAAAATTCTTTTCACTGGATTCTTTAATTATTATTTTTTCATTGTATTTTATATTATTTTTGTAGCATAAATCATGTGTTTGTGGTATCACTAGTTTAGCACAATCAGCACTACTCAGTTCACTGAGACTGATTTGGTTAGTGAGTGCACTTAATGGCAGAAGCATATGTTTGTTAGGTCTCTAGCGCCCCCTATTACACACCATTACTTATTTGATTGTTCCATTCAAATTAAGGGGAGCAGCTTGTATTTGTGGCTTTTTGAGTGTGTGGTTTTCCACTCACCAATTCACTCATTATATACTTTGTAATTTTTTTTAATTTTTTTATTTTTTATTTTTTATTTTTTACCAAAGGCGCGAAAGTATTGTCTATTTATAAAAGATACCCTGTCAGCCGCCATCTCTGAACTCCGGCTGGACATTCGCGCCCTTTATGACAGAGTGCATGAGGTGGAAAAAGTGACAGAACGCCATGTCACGGTACTCCGTCGGGCCACGCATCGCATTGATACTCACACCCTACAACTAAGGGACATGAATCGCCACATGGAAGACCTCGACAACAGAGGCAGGCGACACAATCTACGGATTAGAGGCCTTCCCAAGTCGATCGAGTGGGGACAGATATCCACGACGATCATCGGCCTGTTTAACGATCTGCTCAATAGACCCCCTCAGTCAGCGATCGAGATGGAGAGGATTCATCGAGCCTTACGACCTAAAGGAAGGGACACGGACCCTCCCAGTGACATTATCTGCTGTATAGTCGGTTTCAAGCTCAAGGAAGAAATTCTGTGACAAGCGAGGGGTCAACCACAACTGACACATGATGGAGTGAACATAAAAATCTATCAAGACCTCTCTGGCATCACATTGCAGCACCGCAGAAACTTAAAACCCCTGCTTGACACCCTGCGTACTAAAGGGATCCAATATAAATGGAAGTTTTCCTCCTGCCTGTCAGCTTCCACACAGGGCCGCATAGCACTACTAAAAAGCGCCAGAAGATTTACCCCACTTCTGTGAAATCTTAGTCATCCCTCTGGTAGATGGTATGCAGACTTTCGCCGCCCCACAGTCAGGAAACCCACGCTACATGAGGAACCTATGGATGTGCAAGACACCCGGTACCGCAGGAGAAGATCTCCCTCAGGACAGAGGCAACATACTTCATCCCACAACCTAAATCGGGATCACAGCCCTTCCAATTCGCCAAGATCCAGGAGAGCCAGATGGACCGCTGAGCCCTCCCCAGGTACTCCCTATTACCCATTTCTCGTTAGCTATGTATTGCTATTTTTGCTATTTTGACTTAAGTTTTATTGTTTCTACAAGTTCACCAAGGCCTGATGCTTCCCTTTTTACCACACACACATCCCGCTCAATCCAGATGCATGACTCACATTTATGCTCAGCCTCCTATTGATGCCTTTATACGCCAGTTGCTACAGGACTGACCAAGTTGTCTGACTAACACGCAAGATGAATACAGCTTGAAATTGAAACCAAACTACAATCCCCACAATGCCTTGCGGTCTTTTGACGCAGAACTGACCGGAAGAGAGGACACTGCAGCTTATTTCCGGCAACATTCCTTTCGGACCAAGACGCTGCAACCAGGCTCCTTAATCCCCGTGTCTCTCACCAAGGAGAAGAAACAGACGCATCGTCATGGGACATCACCTCTTTGGCACCAGCCCAGGCAGACTATGGCATCGGCAGACCTTCCTCAGACTGCCTCCCAATACCCGATGGGTGAGAACGTTGATATGCTCGGATCTCCAGCGGAACTGTACATGTCTCTCATCCTAGGTAACAAACTCTGAGGGCTACCTATGCTACTCTTTCCCCTCTATCCACTTACGCGAGGGTTGCCATACACACGTCAGAACTTGATTTATTCTAAGCCATTTGAACTAGGACAGAGACGCCACCATCCTGCATTTCAACCCCTCTCTGCTCCATACTTTCGGGGCTTATGGAAAGACTAGCCATTACCTGTAGCAACAGCAATAGGCATATCAGAACTCTCGCCTGGCACCCTTAGGAACTGCTAACCGATTTTTTTCCCCTTTTTTTTTTGTTTTTGTTTTTGAGCTCAAACTGCAAGCTTTCCATATGGCTATGAGGTATTTGTAGGTAAAATGCTTCACCCTTCTCACCTTTCAGGTTCTCGACTTATGATTCCTAGGATTGCATCAGTCTTCATTAATAGAAATGTGTAGGTTATGTTGTATTATATGTTATCTTATGTTTATTATGTTTTATGACTCCCTGGTAATACCCAGTCTGTGGACTTCCAGTCGCGAGTCCCCCCGGAGGGCTCCCGATGGAAACTCCGAATCCCACACTACTAATGTGACATGCCGGGGTAATAACACTGCCTTAGACTCGACCTTCCATCAAATAGGCCGGAATTATATATCTGATGACATCCCTCCACTTAACTCACTACCACACATAGAATGCACCCCTGTCCACAACCTTTCCCGAGAGGTTACCCTCCAACACCATCTAAAACTAATGTCCTGTGACGGAGAGCCTCCTTGACTGTATCTCCAACTAATCTTTCTAGTTGGGTACTCGTCAACCCCCACACCGCAGTATGACAAGGTGCGGACACACCTATATGGGTGCCCGCGTTGTTCATCTCCGATACCACGACATATTGAGGTACTGTAAGTGGAGAAGCTCCTCCACACCTCTTCGGTACGTTCTTCAGAGATTACATCTCTCATCTTATACCTACGGTAACTACAGACAAGCGAATAAAAACAATAACATAAAAAAAATATATATTAAACAAAAACTACACATAAAAACGAAATCACACAAACAAATTAACACAACCTAAAACTTAACGCAAAAAACTCCCTCTTTCCTACCCAGATATCCCCTCCCTCCCCACTTCCTTGCCATGGCAGACGACAACCACACACGTGCAACATACCATGACCTGCCGCAAATGCCCATTCAATTCAAACTTTGCTCCATTAATATCCGTGGACTCAACACTCCCGGAAAAAAAGATTACAGTTGCTTTTTACTCTTCAGAATGGCACACATCGCCTTCATTCAAGAAACCTGTTTCAGAACTGACAGCATCCCCAAACTCCACAATCATCACTTCCTGACAGTATACCACGCTTCAAATGATGAAGCCAAATCGAAAAGGAGTATCTATCCTGATATCAAAACACTGCCCCCTTCAGATAACAGAAGTCCTAAGAGATGCTCAAGGCCGTTTCTTGTTTATTAAGGGTACATTGCATGATAAACCTATGACAATAGCGAACCTCTATGCCCCCAAAACACAACAAGTCTCCTTTTTTTTCGCAACACCTTGCAACAACTTACAAGCTTTTAATCAGGCACTCTGCTTGTAGGGGGGGACTTTAATGTTGCTCTAAAGCCCTCCCTAGACACATCAAATGGAGCATCCTTTCTAACATACAGAGCCCTTTGGGCGATAAAAACTCTACTTAGTGATCTAACTTTACATGACACATGGCGCACGCTACACCCGAACGTTAAGGACTTCACTTTCTTCTCCCCTCCACACAACAAATATTCTAGGATTGACCACTTCTTCATCTCCCAGAACGACTTGACCTCCCTCACTGAAACCACAATTGATCCCATGCTGCTTTTCCACGATAACCCGATCTCCATGACTGACGCTCTCGAAAACACACGTTAGATCAAATATATGGCGCCTCGACAACTCTCTTTTAACAGACATGGACATCACACTTAAAATACGTGAGCACCTTTCCCACTATTTCGTGGAAAACACTTTGGAGGAATCCTACCCTGTTACTATCTGGGCTGCCCATAAATGTGTCATCAGGGGTGAACTTATCTCCTTAGCAGCCAAAAGGCACAAACTTGGAAAGGCACACATTGAAAAATTGACAGCACGCATTTGCTAACTTGAACAAGCACACAAATTATCACTGGCTACATCCTCACTCAACGACTTATGACAAGCTCAGGAAGAACTACTAGGTGAATTACACAAAACCCTAAAATGAAAATATGCCTTAACCCAAAAGCTGTTCTATGAGTTTGCCAATAAATCCAGAAAACTACTGGCCAGGGCCCTTCAAGTCAAAAAAGCAGCGCACACTATCCACACCATTAAAGATCCCTCTGGCAACGTAAAAGCCTCCTCTGAAGACATTACAGACCAATTCGTACATTATTTTTCACAACTGTACAAACCCCCACTCCCATCAGTAGCAACCACAGATCGCATGCAACTGATCAATGAATTCCTATCACAATACTGCCCATCACCACTGACCATGACAGAAGCGACAGACTTAGACCTCCTAATCTCGATGGACAAGACACTGAATGCCTTGAAACAGTTGAAAGTGGGTAAAAGCCCAGGCCCAGATGGCCTAACGGTCAGTTATCATTCGCGGACACCCTCGTTCCTCAGTTTGTTCGAGCATTCAATGGTCTCCCAACATCTCCCAGTAAGGATATCCTAGAAGCTCTCATTACCTCATCCCTAAAGCAGGCAAAGACACTACCATAGTTTCAAATTACCGTCCAATATCACTACTTAACGTAGATCTCAAACTTTATGCTAAAGTCATGGCTAACCGCATCCTTCCCTTGTTACCCAGACTGATTTCACTAAACTAGGTGGGATTTGTCCCTGGCAGAGAGGCCAGGGATAATACCATAAAGGCCATTAACATACAGTACACCACTGGCTTTCTACATCTTCCACTAAAGGCTTTTTCCTTTCCCTTGACGCGGAGAAGGCGTTCGACAGAGTGGCCTGGGATTATATGTTGGCCACATTGCAAGCAATGATTTTTCCAAATCGTCTAATTCAGATACTCGCATTATACACTTCCCCTACGGCTAGAATTAGAGTCAACGGTCACCTGTAGAACGCCTTCTCCATCTCAAACGGAACTCATCAGGGTTGTCCATTATCCCCCCTTATCTTTGTACTGACCATGGAACCTATGCTCTGTAAACTGAGAGAGAACCTGGATGTCAAGGGAATAGATATTCATCACAAACATTATAAAATAGCAGCCTATGCTGATGATATCCTGCTTTTTCTCTCCAATCCCATTACCACTAAGCCCAACCTTCTTAAAGATATTTTGCTTTTTAAAACTCTATCGAATCTCTAAATTAACTTTGCAAAATCAAAAGCCCTAAACATCTCACTCCTGACATTGCTAGTGACACAATGCCGAACCAATTTCCCCTTCGGTTGGGAACCACACGCAATCTCATACCTGGGCACCCAAATTCCTACTAAATTGAATGACCTTTTTGCATTGAACTTTCTACCCATTCTACAGAAGATCCAGGGAGAACTTTGCAAATGGCATGCCGGCACTTTCTCATGGTTCGGTAGAATCGCCATATTAAAAATGAATGTTCTCCCCAGACTCCTCTACCTATTCCAGGCTATCCCCATTAAACTCCCACTTCTTTCTTTGCATCCTATAAGAGGATGTGTAGAAACCTAATTTGGACTTCTAAGACCCCAGACTAAGTTTGGAAAGACTGGTGCACCCTAAAACTGAAAGGGGGACTGGGTCTCCCGGATCTCCAAAAATATCATTGGGCATGTCACCTTACCAGAATTGTAGACTTGCATGTACACAGAGGTAGCAAAGATTGGACTCAACTTGAAAACTCCTTTGCGAAGACACCGGTCTCTCACTTACCATGGATCAATCATAAATTCATCCCTAAAACATACGCTGCCCACCCGTTAATAGGACCCACAATGCTGATTTTTAGGTTGGCGTGCAAAACTCTCAGACTTAGCCCCTCGCCCGGTCCCTTGACCCCGCTAGACCAAGACCCAGAACCCCCCCCAGCCTATTCCTGCACAACCCAGGTGACACACCCCCTGCTCCCCTGACTAGAGCTCGACAATTCTTCCACAATGGCGAACTTCTGCCGCACTCAGCAATTTCCGCTAAATTCCCTGATCGACGCATCCCCTTTTTTAAATTCCTACAACTTTGACTTTTCTTCTTCAGTACCACACCTAACGCTCAATGGCACCGTGATCTCACACCCTTCGAGGCAATATGTGACAGCATAGAGCCCCAAAGGCACTTAATCTAAGCTGTGTATGCACTTCTATTCCAAGACTACAACCCAAAACAAGATAAAATCATACGACAATGGGAAAATGACTTAAACATAGACATTCCCAAAGAAGACTGGGAATGCATACACACCTATATCCACAAAGGCTCTCTTAACACCTCTACTCAAGAAAATAGATATAAATAGATATAAAATCTACTCAAAATGGTACAGAACACCTGACCGGATCCATAAATTCCATCAATCCATCTCTCCACTCTGCTGGCGATGCAATTTGGTTAAGGGTTCGTTGCTCCACATATGGTGGGATTGCCCACTCATACAACCTTTCTGGGCGGAAATTCACTGCTTAATTACTCAAGTCACAACATACACCCTGAACTTCACCTCAGCACAATACATGCTCCACCACACTCCCATACCCATTGCATGATATAGGAAATCCCTTACCCTACACCTCATTAATGAGGCCAACCAATGTATACCGACACACTTGAGGAGTACCGACCCTCCTACCATATCAGAATGGGTCCTTAGAGTAGGCAAAATAGCCAAAATGGAAAACCTTATACATCAGGCCAAGGATAATCTGACGAAATACAAGGAAACTTGGGCATGTTGGATTCATTATAGAGACTCCACAAATGCGACAGGTCCGACCACTAATACCGCCACACCCACCTTGGGATGAACGCTTCTAAAACTTTTCAAATTCACCACAGCTTCTCTATCTGGCATATACCCCCCATCCCCTTCAGCACTCAATCATACACGCTTATAGCCCCCTCCCACTCACAGTTTTTGATCCCATTGGGGCGAGTGGGTGATGTGGTGGCGTACTTTGGTATACATATTAATACTGCCTGGAGCCCCACTCATGTACTAAATCCAACCCTCCATCGCAGGCACTTTGGAGACCGCAACTCTACTTCTACCATCACCGTCACTATATCATACTGATAGATACGGAAACGTTCTATTGTTGCGGTTTCACAATAAACTCTTTATTTCTTGATATATACTTTTAAACTATTCCCCACTGTTATGGATGTAATATTTGATATATTTTGTAAGTTGCCGACTACCTTCTGTAACTTTTTCTTTGTGATCTCTGTAATCTTGAAAACTTTAATAAAAATTTCATGGGAAAAAAAACTTTCAGCACTACCCGAATGGGTCAGAGCTTTGCCTGTCAGAATGGCCCGATGTTCTGGTGAAGCAGCACTAAAATCTGCTTAAAGTTGTGTTCCGCTCACCCCTCCAAAAATTTCAAGTCAGCAGCTACACATACTGTAGCTGCTGACTCTTATTATTAGGACACTTACCTGTCTTGGAGTCCAGCGATGTCGGCACCCCAGCCAATGTTTACATCGGCTGTCGGGTGTTGCCACCGCCATTGCCAGTAAGGGAACCCGGCAGTGAAGCCTTGCGGCTACACAGCTGGGTCCCTATGACGCATGCGTGAAGCACGCAGTGCTCCCTTACTGGTCCAAAAGCAGGGAAAGGAGGAGGGAGGAGGAGGGGGCTGGACTTCTAATGTTCCATCTCCCCCATCCCCCAAAAGGTGCCAAATGTGGCACCGGAAGGGGGAGGAAGCAGAATAGCGTAAGTTCCACTTTTGGGTGGAACTTAACTTTAAGGTATGTGCAAGCACCTTTCCCTCTATTCCTATCAGATGTTTTTCCCTCCTGCACTGCCCGAGATCTGCCCTGGTAATGTCTATGCCATCCTTATGAGAACATGAATCTGACACTCATTTCCAGGTGCAGACTGCCAACTCACTTGTATTCCAAACACAACTTTTTGTACAAACTCTACTGTGACGAACCTCTGTCCTCAAACAGGTCTCTGTCCGCCGTAAATGCTTCCTCTGTCCAGAACCAGCACTATCCAAGACCCTTGAGCCCACCTGGTCACCAGACAACACCAGTCTTGGAGTGGCAAACAACAAACTCATTTTTTATCACACATGGACACAGATAAAATAAATCAGAGACTCTTTCCCCCCACCCTTGGAAAACAGGGCGGGTTAGACTGTCCAATGACAATAGACACACAGGTCAGGTGTGTTCAAACTTCTCCTCAGTAAACAGTCTTAGCAGGGGAGCAGACAGACCCCATAGAACATTGGAATACAGCTACACCCTAACCGATCACAGCAAATAGTCTACAACAAAATGAGACAATATACAATATATACATATATACAAGATTGAGTCCGATTAGGACAGATCAGACTGGATTTCTCATTCACCTCGCAAAGAGTATTGTTCCCTTAAAATCCAGGGCCCATAATCGGTCGGCGAGAGGCTTGCATTCAGTCCTCTCCAAAAGCCTCTGTCCTGGCTAGGTCTGTCACATCTACCATCACCATTGCCCGCAACATACGTAACAACCTGGAGAAGGAACATGTCTTTCTTTCTGGTTTAACAGTTCCTCTGGAGAGTATTGAGCATTATTATGGGTCAAATTTGTTGCTACAGGGGAAATTATGTCATTCACTGCAAAATTATAACAATTTAGCCTGGACTGGAAAAGCATCCTTCATTGGGGAGGGGACTGAGAGTTGCCTTGGTTCCTAGTAGAAACCTAGCAGGGGTCCTAGCAGGGACCAGATTAAATTGACCCTTGTATGGGCAGGCTGGTTGTAAAAAAGTCAATCTACCAATCAGGTTTCTTCCAAATGATTAGTGCGCCTGCTATAGCTGCTGGTTGAATGAAAAAAAGATTATTGTAGAGTAAGTCGGTTCTTCCTGTGATTGTGAAGACAACTGTGGGTGTACAGTCTGATGCAGTCAGCTTTTAAGGTACATAGATGAAATGGTTTGTTCAAAATTTTGCATTTTTCTAATGCAGATTATCACTGGAGGTTATTCTTTGGACAAATATATAGTGACTCTTGGGGAGGTCATGTAAAATGCTTTGGGATTGCAATCGTCAGATAATGTCGATAAAGTGCTAACAACTCAGCTGCATTGGACTGTTTGGGGTTAATTCACTAAAGGCAAATAGTCCGTGTACCATGCAAAGTGCAGTTACACTCTGCAAGTGCAGTTGCTCCAGGATAACACTATTTGCTTCTAGGGGCAGAGAATAACGCTCATAAGTAGCTGCTGGGAGCTTAAAAATAAGCTAGTGTGCATGGTGCCTTATGGTCTAAAAGAAGATAAATTGAGCTCTAGGGTGCAGTGGTTTTATAATGATAGAGTTCACAGATCAAAATATAGGTGATAGATATATCTATCCAGTACAATCAAGGAGCCCAGTTATTGATGCTTTTCAGGAAATAGTAGAAGAGAAGTTAAGACAGTTAAAAAATTGCCTAATATTTAATGGCAGCAACATCATCAAGTTAGAATGAATTAACTTTGATTCCCTATGTAATAAAAAAGAGATGGTTGAGGAATTCTGAAAAAGGAGGGCAGTGGTGGTAATAGATTCATGTGGATATCAACTAAGGCTATCAAACAACTGCAAGACCCAGCCACTTATCACATTCTAAGCTCAGACCATACTGTTATTTTTCAGAAAATGCTAAGGGAAATATTATCCTTGGGGGAACAAATAACTATATTTCTCCTTTGAATCATAGGAGTGCACTCCTGCACTCCCGTGGTCCATTTTCAGCTGACAGCGGGCTGATGTCACTGTGCTGCTATTGCTCTTCTGGTGATTTTCATATCATAGGATTGGTGAATTGTTACCTTTTGGACCATTAATTGTTTAGAAGCTAGGCCTCTCTTATTCAAATGCTAACAAACCCATTGAAATGGTTCATGAAGCTCAGAGCAGGAAATTATGCTACAGGAAATAGGGGGAAGGGAAAGAACGTGAACAAGTCATGTGTTGGAAGGCAAAGAAACAGTTGTTTGCAGGAATTCGGAGAAGCAAGAGGCAATCTGGAAGATGACTCCGTCATAATGACTGACAATAGGAACTTTACCTGGGGATGACATGTAGGTGATTTACTAAAGGCAAATAGACTGTGCACTTTTGCACGTGCAGTTGCACTCTGCAAATGCAGTTGAACCCGAGCTTAGCTAGGTAAAGCCTCCCTTTACAAAGAATACTCTAACACATGTAAGAAAAAACAGCATTTTTGCTTGCACATGATTGGCTGATGGAATTCAGCAGAGAATTCCCTCATTTACTAAGTTCTGGAGCAACTGCACTTGCAGAGTACACAGTTGATTTGCCTTTAGTAAACCTCTAAATTTACATCCCAAGTTAAGTAATTTTTAGCGTATCCCTCTTGCATACATTATCAATGCTAATTTGCTGGAAAAGATAAATAGCTTGTGTATATTGTATGCATATTTTGTAATACTTTGTATGCAGAGAATTGTTTTCCCTGCCGTTGTATGTGCAGCCTGTTTAGTAATTCAACATTCATACACTACAGAGGTTTCTAAGCCTTGCCTTACTGTAAAGTGACCTTATTAGACACAAAGCAAAAAATTGGAGGTTCAGCAGGGATTTGCACTAAAGTCCAGCTGAAGCAGACCTGTTTTCTGTGGTGTTTCTGTAGCTTGTGTAGCACTTACCCCCGAAGGAGCTGCTGGTTTAGATTGGGCTTACCGTTACCTCGTGTCTGTCACAGGGGTCGCAATAGTGAGGAGGAAAAAAGAGTATTAAATTATGTCTACACCAAACAGTTTCTTTCGTTGCAATTCTTTTATTCTTTGAATCCAAAAGAATAGGGATGGAGGATTAAGGGAGATTCAGGTACCTTACATTGGGAGTCAGGGTATTTCTAATTATCCAGAGGTCTAACAGTCTCCCAAACTGGATATAGCAATCACCGGATAGGCCTCTCTCACTGACCTAGCAGCCGGGTGCAATGCTTGAACACAGTCTCTGCCACAGATTAGATGGAAAAAAAAAAAACAGAGAATCGTTGCGGTCATACACAATCCTCTGCCACAGGATGGTGTAACCAAACTTTGATTAGATTTAAAGTTTAGCTGCACAGTACCATATTCTTTCAGCCGACCTGGCGATACTGTGAGTTAGATGATCCAGGTTGCATCCCCCGACTGGGTTTCCAGGCTCCTCCTGAGATACCAGCATACTTGGCTCAGTCACCTCTAGAGAAATCCTCCCCTGGTCTCCTCCAAATCGATCGGCTTCTCCCCGCAGGCAAGACAGCACAGGACCAACCTCTGGATCAGCAGGCCCCAGAACTCCTGGGCCTACTTCTGTAGTAACAAGGCCTCGGGCCAGCCGACCCCGAGACAACAGAGCTGCCACGGCACACCCTAGGCCAGGAGGGCCTCCAGGTCGGGAACAACGAACCCCGACCAATTGGCACCTGTACCTTAAGTACCCTTACCCAGAATGCATGGCGAGTGAACCACTCCCACTGGGTTATTTCTGGGTAAAAGGGGTACCCAATGCATCCAGCCTGTTGCACTTCCAACACTTACTGGTGGCCACAGCGACACCCACGGCTAAGTGGAAATTGACACAACACAGCTGAACTGGTACAAATGCCAGGAAATTTACCATAATCAGTCTGAGCTAAACTACAGCTTCAGACAACTTACATTTACATAGATAGCACCTGCCCGTCAGGAGCAGGGCGCTACACTTGTGCTGGGAAAAATGCTGCATAAGCGGTTTAGGAAAATTAAGGCTGTAGAGGGTTCAGGTGCTCAGGAGGAGACATGCACCCTGCCTACCTAGGCCAGAGACAGTAAGTGGATGTCTGTTACAAAGAAGCTTGCTAGGTATGCTTCTCCTTTTAACAGAGCTTGGGGTGATGGAGTCTCAGATTTTTCCTCAGATTTTAGCCTCAAAAGTTTTGGGTTCAGTAAAGAAGAGATGCAGGCAGTAGTTGTGTTTGGTTTTCAGTTCCTGCATGCTTTACATACAGAATCTGAAAGGAGGAAAAGGGCAGAGGCAGAACAAGACTTCTTGAAGGAGCAGCTTGCAATGATGACCGAGTGTTTCGACACTGAAAGCAAGGTAAGGGATTTAGAAAGTAGAACACTCAAAGTGAAACCTGCGATGCTGAAGATTTGAATGAGTGGTCTGCAGTAGGGATGAGCAGAACACCCCCCTGTTCGGTTCGCACCAGAACTTGCGAACAGGCAAAAAATTTGTTCGAACACGCGAACACCGTTAAAGTCTGTGGACACGAACATGAATAATCAAAAGTGCTAATTTTAAAGGCTTATATGCAAGTTATTGTCATAAAAAGTGTTTGGGGACCTGGGTCCTGGCCCTTCAGGTCTGGTATGGATATTAAGGGGAACCCCGGCCAAAATAAAAAAAATGGCGTGGGGTCCCCCTCAAAATCTATACCAGACCCTTCAGGTCTGGTATGGATTTTAAGGGGAACCCCGCGCCAAAATAAAAAAAATTGGCATGGGGTCCCCCAAAAATCCATACCAGACCCTTATCCGAGGACGCAACCTGGCAGGCCGCAGGAAAAGAGGGGGGATGAGAGAGTGCCCCCCCTCCTGAATCGTACCAGGCCACATGCCCTCAACATTGGGAGGGTGCTTTGGGGTAGCCCCCCAAAACACCTTGTCCCCATATTGATGGGGACAAGGGCCTCATCCCCACAACCCTTGCCCGGTGGTTGTGGGGGTCTGCGGGCGGGGGGCTTATCGGAATCTAGAAGCCCCCTTTGACAAGGGGACCCCTAGATCCCGGCCCTCCCCCCTGTGTGAAATGGTAAGGGGGTACCCCTACCATTTCACAAAAAAACTGTCAAAGATGTAAAAAATGACAAGAGACAGTTTTTGACAATTCCTTTATTTAAATGCTTTTTCTTTCTTCTATCTTCTATCTCCCTTCGGTTTCTTCCTCCATCTTCTTCTTCTTCTGGTTCTTCTGGTTCTTCCCCCGGTGTTCTCGTCCGGCATCTCCTCCGTGGGAACCCCGCGCCAAAATTTAAAAAAAAAATGGCGGGGGGGGTCCCCCTCAAAATCCATACCAGACCTGAATCTGGTATGGATTTTAAGGGGAACCCCATGCCAAAAAAAAAAAAAAATGGTGTGGGGCCCCCCAAAAATCAATACCAGACCCTTATCCGAGCACGCAACCTGGCAGGCCGCAGGAAAAGAGGGGGGGACGGGAGAGCGCCCCCCTGAACCGTACAAGGCCACATGCCCTCAACATTGGGAGGGTGCTTCGGGGTAGCCCCCCAAAGCACCTTGTCCCCATGTTGATGGGGAGAAGGGCCCTTGCCCAGTGGTTGTGGGGGTCTGCAGGGGGGGCTTATCGGAATCTGGAAGCCCCCTTTAACCCCCAGATCCCAGCCCCCCTGTTTGAAATGGTAACGGGTACATTGAACCCGTACCATTTCACAAAAAAAGTGTGAAAATGGTAAAGAAAAAAAAAAACACACCGTGGGAGAAGTCCTTTACTAAAAGATAAAACTGTCCCACGTAGTCCATTCACCTCCGCCGACGGACCAAAAAAATAAAGATCTGCCTCGCAGGCGACAGCTCTTTTAAAACTGTGGGCGGGGCCACACAGTGTCATCTTTGCCAGGTGACCCCGCCCCCTCTGATGCACGGAGACATCCCTATGGCTTCCCCGTAGCGTCAGTGGGGGCGAACCGGGTTGCTATAGGGAAGTCCTTGTGCGTCAGAGGGGGCGGGGCCACCCGGCGATGACACCGTATGGCCCCGCCCACAGGTTTAAAAGAGCTGTCACCTGTAAGGACGCGTCATATGGCGTGCGCCTTCCATGGAGGCAGATCTTTATTTATTTTTTCGGTCCGTCGGCAGAGGTGAATGGATTACGTGGGACAGTTTTAATTTTTTATTTTTTAATAAAGGACTTCTCCCACAGTGTGTGTTTTTTTACCGTTTTCACACTTTTTTTGTGAAATGGTACGGGTACAATGTACCTGTTACCATTTCAAACAGGGGGGGGCTGGGATCTGGGGGTCCCCTTGTTAAAGGAGACTTCCAGATTCCGATAAGCCCCCCGCCCGCAGACCTCCACAACCACCGGGCAAGGGTTGTGGGGATGAGGCCCTTCTCCCCATCAACATGGGGACAAGGTGCTTTGGGGGCTAGGAATTTTTTTTTTAATTGTGGTTCGGGGTTCCCCTGTGGGGGAATCCCATGGTATTTTTATCAATTAACTTTTATGTGTATTACCGGGCCGACAATTCATTATAGCCGCGAGTAGTTTTAAATTACTTTTTCCTTTAGAAATGTCATTTTGCTGCCAAACTGTTCTAAACACGGGAAACATGCGCCACTTTACAGGCATGCTATACACACCCCCCAGGTGCAAAATTTAAAGGAATTTAACGGCCATTTTTAAATTATTTTTTTTTTATTGATACATGTCCCCTGGGGCAGGGCCCAGGTCCCCAACATTTTTTTAAGACATTACCATGCATATAAGCCTTTAAAATTAGCACTTTTGATTTTTCATGTTCATGTCCCATAGACTTTAACAGTGTTCGCGTATTCGAACAAATTTTTTGCCTGTTCGCATGTTCGCATGTTCTGGTGCGAACCGAACTGAGGTGTTCGGCCCATTCCTAGTAATAATCACAGCTTTAGCCATAAATTGTCAGGTCCCCCACTGCCTTAATGTTACCAGCCCAAGCATGTCCTTGCCATCATTGTACAAGTCCGCAGGTATGCATTACTTGACATGGCTATCAAAAGTTGCAATAATCTGGCATTTAATTATTTTTACTCTGAATACAGTAATCATACATTTTCCTGGTCTACTGTTTGAATTGACTTTGTATTTGTCCTTATTATAAATATGACTCAGAAATGATTCATTCAAAATCTTGCATTTTCTAATGCAGATTATCATTGGAGGTTAGTCTTAGGGCAATTATATAGTGACTCTTAGGGAGGTCATGTAAAATTCAGTCATCAGATAAGGGCGATAAAGTGCTAACAACTCAGCTGCATTGGACTGGGGTTGATTTACTAAAGGCAAATAGACTGTGCACTTTGCAAAGTGCAGTTACACTCTGCAAGTGCAGTTGCTCCAGGATTACACTGTTTGTTCTTGGGGGCAGAATAAAACCCTCAAAGATAGCTGCTGGGCGCTTAAAAACAAGCTAGTGTGAGGGCGCATGCGCGGCGCGATGAGGAACAGCAGCTCTCCATAACAGCTCCGCCGATCACTCAATCCGCATATTCCACACAGGACACCCGAATTCCATTTGCACCCCTGCAGGATACCCTCGTGCATGCCGTCAGGCAGAAAGGCATGCGGTCGCCAGTCACAGCACTCCCTAACTACTTACTTCGTACTAAAGACAAGATAAGATGTCCCAAGATGGCGCCCGTCCTCAGGCATCCCCTGCTGCCACATCTGCTTCACCAGAGAAAACAACTGCACAGCAAGAAAGTGAGTACTCTCTCAACTTACTAAGGCAGACCTAGATGCCAGTTTATCTGCTATCTATGACAAATTAGCTAACAAGGATCCAGAGTGAACCGCACAAAACAACCAGCACACTAAAGCAGGAGATAGCCTCCCTGGGAGGATGCACAGACATGTTAGAAACTAAACATGACGAACTATCCCTCACACACAATGATTTAAGGGAGGATTTTGAGCTCCTGGCAGATAATTACTCCTATCGTCAAGCTCAAGTAGAAGATTTGGATAAAAGAAGTCGCAGGAACAATTTAAGACTCCGTGCAATTCCAGAGTCAGTCACAGAATTGATGCCTGCTGCTTCCAAGCTGTTTCAATCTCTCCTTCCTGATAATCCTCCATCTTCATTCATGTGTGACAGGATAAACAGAGCCGTTCGCCCTAAACCCCCTCCTGATAAACCACCAAGAGATATCATATTATGCATGAAGGATTTTATCACAAAAGAGAATATCTTAAGAGCCTCAAGAAACTCACACAATATAGAGTTAAATGGCACGAAGATTCAGATATTTCCTGATATTTCTCAAGCCACACTAGAGAGAAGACGCAAGATGAAAAATCACATCTATTCTGCAATCTGCTTATATAAGATACAGATTGGGATTTCCGTTTAAACTAACAGTGCCTCATAATGGAACCACATACACAGTCCTAAACGTTGCTGAAGGCAAAGATCTGCAGGTCAAATTGAGATTACTCGACCCAGAATTAAATCCAAGACCCCCATCCACCCCACACTCATCACCCATCTGAGCCACCCCATCTTCAAGACAAGATTAAAGAAGAGTAAGACAATCCCTAAGAAATGCGTTCCCATAGAAAAAACTACAAGCTAGATTGAAGGCAAAGTCTTTTCCAACTTCAGCAATGAAAGCGAGAGAAATTAAAGAAAATAAACTTTTTCTATTGCCCTATCCAGGACACCAACATTGACCAAAAGTTTATGAAAAGAAAGCTGCAGAATGACCACATTGAAACTTGAATTTTTTTTTACCACCCCCCCCCTCTTTTTTCTTCTCTCTCCAGCACCAAAAATCCCATACCAAAGTTGGAGAACTTGCCAAACTCCTCCCCCTTCCCCCCTTTTTATTTATTTATTTTTTATATACCGTATATATTATTAGTTTGTGTCTTTCGCTAGCTAAATCTATCAATAATAAACACTTATATTAAGTTTTTTTGCAAGTTATCTTATATAAGAAGGTCAACCACAGGTAACTTACAGTTAAGATTGCTATATTCAATGATACAGGTGACAAAATATACGACATCATAGGGAAGAACACATTGATCTTTTTCACATGTCATATAATAATTTTAGTGATGACAATCTCTTCACGTCATCTTACTTGTGTACTTTGCCCCAGGCATTGTGAGCTTTTTCTATCACCCTATAATTATCATTGTTACCTATCAACTAATCAATGGGGCTTAGGGTGATATCTCACAATGCCCAGGGCATTAACTCACCTCAAAAAAGGAAAAAAGCATTCCGTCATAACAAAAGATTGGAGGCTGACGTTATTGTGTTGCAGGAAACCCACTTTGCAACAGAGAGACACCCTACATTTTTTGACAAGAGTTACAGTCAATTTTATTGCACAACATATAATACCAAATCCAGTGGCGCAGCAATTTTTGTAAGGAATTCAGTGGTATTTGAAACCCAAAGTGTCCTTAACCACTTCAGCCCCGGAAGGATTTACCCCCTTCCTGACTAGAGCACTTTTTACAATTTGGCACTGCGTCGCTTTAACTGCTAATTGCGCAGTCATGCAATGCTGTACCCAAACAAAATTTGCGTCCTTTTCTTCCCACAAATAGAGCTTTCTTTTGATGGTATTTGATCACCTCTGCCATTTTTATTTTTTGCGCTATAAACGGAAAAAGACCGAAATTTTTGAAAAAAAATGATATTTTCTACTTTTTGTTATAAAAAAAATCCAATAAACTCAATTTTAGTCATACATTTAGGCCAAAATGTATTCGGCCACATGTCTTTGGTAAAAAAAATGTCAATAAGTGTATATTTATTGGTTTGCGCAAAAGTTATAGCGCCTACAAACTAGGGTACATTTTCTGGAATTTACACAGCCTTTAATTTATGACAGCCTATGTCATTTCTTGAGGTGCTAAAATGGCAGGGCAGTACCCCATTTTGGAAAGTAGACACCCCAAGGAAATTGCTGAGAGGCATGTTGAGCTCATTGAATATTATTTTTTTTTGGCCCAAGCGATTGAATAATGACAAAAAAAATTTACAAAAAGTTGTCACTAAATGATATATTGCTCACACAGGCCATGGGCATATGTGGAATTGCACCCCAAAATACATTCAGCTGCTTTTCCTGAGTATGGGGATACCACATGTGTGGGACTTTTTGGGAGCCTAGCTGCGTACAGGGCCCCGAAAACCAATCACCACCTTCAGGATTTCTAAGGGCGTAAATTTTTGATTTCACTCCTCACTACCTATCACAGTTTTGAAGGCCATAAAATGCCCAGATGGCACAACCCCCCCCCCAAATGACCCCATTTTGGAAAGTAGACACCCCAAGCTATTTGCTGAGAGGCATGTTGAGTCCATGGAATATTTTATATTTTAACACAAGTTGCGGGAAAGTGACAAATTTTTTATTTTTTTTTTTTGCACAAAGTTGTCACTAAATGATATATTGCTCACACAGGCCATGGGCATATGTGGAATTGCACCCCAAAATACATTTAGCTGCTTCTCCTGAGTACGGGGATACCACATGTGTGGGACTTTTTGTTAGCCTATCCGCATACGGGGCTTCGAAAACCAATCACCGCCTTCAGGATTTCTAAGGGCGTAAATTTTTGATTTCACTCTTCACTGCCTATCACAGTTTCGGAGGCCATGGAATGCCCAGATGGCACAACCCCCCCCCCCCCCCCCCCAAATGACCCTATTTTGGAAAGTAGACATCCCAAGCTATTTGGTGAGAGGCATGGTGAGTATTTTGCAGCTCTCATTTGTTTTTGAAAATGAAGAAAGACAAGAAAAAAACTATTTTTTTTTTCAATTTTCAAAACTGTGACAAAAAGTGAGTTCTGCAAAATACTCACTATACCTCTCAGCAAATAGCTTGGGGTGTCTACTTTCCAAAATAGGGTCATTGGGGGGGGGTTGTGCCACCTGGGCATTCCATGGCCTCGAAACTGTGATAGGCAGTGAAGAATGAAATAAAAAATTTACGCCCTTAGAAAGCCTGAAGGCGGTGCTTGGTTTTCGGGGTCCCGTACGCGGCTAGGCTCCCAAAAAGTCTCACACATGTGGTATCCCCATACTCAGGAGAAGCAACAGAATGTATTTTCGGGTTTAATATCACATATTCCCATGACATGTTTGAGCAATATATCATTTAGTGACAACTTTGTGCAAAAAAAAAAAAAAAAAATGTGTCTCTTTCCCGCAACTTGTGTCACAATATAAAATATTCCATGGACTCGACATGCCTCTCAGCAAATAGCTTGGGGTGTTTACTTTCCAAAATGGGGTCATTTGGGGGGTTTTGAACTGTCCTGGCATTTTATGCACAACATTTAGAAGTTTATGTCACATATCACCCACTCTTCTAACCACTTGAAGACAAAGCCCTTTCTGACACTTTTTGTTTACATGAAAAAATTATTTTTTTTTGCAAAAAAATTACTGTGAACCCCCAAACATTATATATTTTTTAAAGCAAATGCCCTACAGAATAAAATGGTGGGTGTTTCATTTTTTTTTTCACACAGTATTTGTGCAGCGATTTTTCAAACGCATTTTTTGGGGAAAAAACACACTTTTTTAAATTTTAATGCACTAAAACACACTATATTGCCCAAATGTTTGATGAAATAAAAAAGATGATCTTAGGCCGAGTACATGGATACCAAACATGACATGCTTTAAAATTGCGCACAAACGTGCAGTGGCGACAAACTAAATACATTTTTAAAAGCCTTTACAGGTTACCACTTTAGATTTACAGAGGAGGTCTACTGCTAAAATTACTGCCCTTGATCTGACCTTCGCGGTGATACCTCACATGCATAGTGCAATTGCTGTTTACATTTGACGCCAGACCGACGCTTGCGTTCGCCTTTGCGCAAGAGCAGGGGGGGACAGGGGTGCTTTTTTTTTTTTCTTTATTATTTTTTTTCTTTTTTATCTTATTTTTAAACTGTTCCTTTCATATTTTTTTTAATCATTTTTATTGTTATCTCAGGGAATGTAAATATCCCCTATGATAGCAATAGGTAGTGACAGGTACTCTTTTTTGAAAAAATTGGGGTCTATTAGACCCTAGATCTCTCCTCTGCCCTCAAAGCATCTGACCACACAAAGATCGGTGTGATAAAATGCTTTTCCAATTTCCCAATGGTGCTGTTTACATCCGGCGAAATCTAAGTCATGAAATGCTCGTAGCTTCCGGTTTCTTAGGCCATAGAGATGTTTGGAGCCACTCTTGTCTCTGATCAGCTCTATGGTCAGCTGGCTGAATCACCAGCTGCATTCTCAGGTTCCCTATTGGGACAGGAGAGCCAGAGAAAAACATGGAAGACAGTGGGGGGGGGGGGCATTCCCTCCCACTGCTTGTAAAAGCAATCTAGAGGCTAATTAACTGCTAGGATTGCCTTTTCATGAAAGCCGACCGCTGGCTGAAAAGAATGATACCAATGTGATACCTAAACCTGCAGGCATCATTCTGGTATAACCACTCAAAGTCCAGCAACATACCAGTACATTGCTGGTCCTTGTTGGGCATATATTGTAATCTTTTTTTTTCATGCAGCCTGTGGGCTGAACGAAAAAAAGAGATTGATTGGTGGGTATGCCCACCATTAGAATACCTCCCTTCATCCACCCACTTCTAATGATGGGCATACATGCACCGTTTATATATGCCGAAGCATGGGGGCATCCTCCCGCAAAAGGTAGGAGCAAATCGTTCCTCTGCCCCTGCTGCCCCCATGCTTCGGCATATATCACCTCCGCTGGAGTCAGGGCTTTATATATCGTGGGAGCAAACACTGTTGCTGTCAAGATAAATAAATCCACGCTGCAGCTGAATGGCGTACCTGAAGACAAAAAAAATGGTTAACAATAAAACACAGTAAACGGTAAAGTATAAAAAATTGCATACCTGAAAAGCAAACATGATAAAACTAATAACAATAAAACATTGCAGAATAGAATACAGTAAAAAAGAGCAGAACAATAGAGAGAGAATAGAGAGAGAACAATAAAATGACAACTATTTTTTTTTTATTTTATATTTTTTTGTGTTTTTTTTTTTTTTTTTTACACTTTTTTTGTAACTGTAACTTTTGTAACTGTAACCGGTTCCAGGTTCGGGTCTCTCAAAATGCGATGGCATCTTGGGAGACCCTGTGAAAGTGTGTCTAGTCTGTGCAATGCTGTACGCTATGCTAATACTCAACTCGTGTATGGTAGCGTTCAAAACATTCACCAATGCAAAGACCAGGATTGTCAGGACAGGAGGGACAATAATAGCGGGTGTCACGCCTATATCCGCTCTTGCTGCAGATACAACATCTTTTTTGGGGGGGTTCGTTGGGTAGGGGTACTCGGGAGGGCATAAAGAAAATGCCTCTCATGCAGCCGACTGCATTTGGTTGGGGATGTGAATGGGGGAAGTACGGGTGCTGCAGAAGTGGTGAGTTCCCAATTAGGATTGGCGAATGCAGCAGGAAGGGCATTATGGGCACGACGGGCCTGTGTTTGTCTTCTTCTTGGTGGCAGCGGGACACTACTTGTGCTTGCCACCTCACCAGCTTGAACTGCACCTATGGGACTCGCCACGTCACCAAGTATTACTGCAGTGCTGGTTTGACTACGACCGGGGTGTACTAGGCCGCTGGTGCTTGCCAGTTCCCCAAATGCTACCAAAAAAACTGTTAGCGACCTCAGGGATCAGGCCTGACTCTGCGAACGCTGCAGTTATGCGTTTAGTGTTTTGCAAGTGACAGTGATCGATCGATACTGAACTTGGGTGGGCTGGGCTGGGCCGGGCGGAGGGGCAAAATGCAGGTGCTAGCAGGTATCTGGGCTGATCCCGCTAACACTGCGTTTTTGGGAACCCTAAACTGCTGGGGACGCTAGTATAGATCTGATCGAATCAGATATTGATCCGTTCAGATACTATACCACTAAGGGAAGTGTATGCTGCGTGCGTGGGTGTTAGCGGTACTGGCGCTAACCTGGCGCTGCCTGGGGTGACGCAGACCTTATCTGACCCTAAAACGTAAGTTATATCACCGCCGGGCGATTAGGGGGCTAAACCTTTATTAGGTAATAAACGGCGGGTGCCCTGACACTATAAAAAATAAACTAACTAAGCAGCGTCACCCATAACAGTTATACGGTGATCACTGGTGAAAGGGTTAACTAGGGGGCAATCAAGGGGTTAAAACCTTTATTAGGTAGTATATGGGTGTCCCTGACGCTATGAAACACTGACGGCGAACCTAAATATTTACCTCCCTAACTAGCGTCACCAGTGACACTAATACAGCGATCAGAAAAATGATCGCTTAGGGACACTGACGTCGGGGGGTGATCAAGGGGTTAAAACTTTATTAGGGGGGGTTAGGGGGGTACCCTAGACCTAAAGGGGGCTAACACTAACTGCCCTACCACACTAACTGTCACAAACTGACACCAATGCAGTAATCAGAAAAAAAAACTGCTTGGTGTCAGTGTGACGGGGGGGGGGGGGTGATCGGGGGGGATGGGGGGGTGTACAGTATGCCTGGCATGTTCTACTGTGTGTGTAGTGTTTGTGCACACATATCGATGTCTTCTCTCCTCGGTGCCGGAACGGAAAATACCGAGCCGAGGAGAGATGACATCACTTCCTCCGCTTCTGTTTACTATGCAGAAGCCGAGGAAGCCTGTCTTTCGCCAGGATCGACCGCGAGGGGGGAGCCACGAATGAGTGGCCTCCCCCTCACCTCTCATCGCTCCTGACGAGAATCCGACCACCGCAGGCACCGGGGGCGGGTCCAATCGGACCCCCCGCCCGCGGGAAGGCAAGGACGTACCTGTAAGTCCTTTTGCCTGCCCGTGCCATTCTGCCGACGTACATCGTCGTGCGGCGGTCGGCAAGTGGTTAAAGACCCAGACAGTCGATATTTGATTTTAACAGGTTCAATAAAAGGACGCTCAGTCACCATTGATTCAGTTTATGCTTCCAACGATGCACAAACAATCTTTTTTACAAAGTTATTTGACACCTTAGGCAAATTCCACTCCCCACATTTAATAGTAGGGGGCGATTTCAATCTAGCAGCACACTCAGCACTAGATAGGAGCAGAGTAGTCCCATCCTCCAAAGCATTCCCCAAATCAATAAATCGGGCATTATACAATCACCAACTAATAGACACATGGAGAGCACACAATGTAGGTATCAAAGCTTACACATTCTCTCACCCACATGATAGCTTCGCACGGCTGGAATATATTTTTAGTACCCCAATCCTTTTAGCCAACTCCTCAAAAGCAGAGATCCACCCATGTCCCTGGTCAGACCACTATATAGTCTCCTTCAATACCTCACATATAGGCCTAGCAGCCACAACACATAAATGGCGAAACAATGATTCCCTGCTACCTGATCAAATAATCACTCAACAAATCTCATCTCGAACAATATTTTGCACTTAACATAGCCCCAGACATGCCACCCACATCTATATGGATGGCACACAAGGCAGGTATGAGAGGCCATTTGATCAACATTGCTTCAAACATAAACAAATCCAAACTAGCAGATAAGATCTCTCAAAGAACTAAATCTCTTATATCACAGGAACAAGCAAAACCCCTCCAGAGATCTTTTTAAACAGATTCATGAAAAATGCACAGCCATGGACACATTACTTACATCAGACATGGAAAAAGCCCTCAGATGGTCTAAAGCTAGATTCTTACTTTATAGCAATTCATAGTCTATGTTTGCTAGAAAACTAAATCAAACTACAAAACCTCCCACACCTATAAACTAAGGAATGCGTCAGGCAATTTAATATCCCATCCCAAAGGAGTTATGAGCATATTTTTTGACTTTTAGAAAACAGACCCTCTTATCTCCTTACCAGATCTGACTAAAACATTAGATATATTTCACGACCTGATAGCCTTAACCTTAAGCGTAAACTTGTCTAAATGCTCAGCTCTACCTATCAATATTCCACCAGCCTTAATATCAACAATTAAAGATCTATTCCCATTCAATTGGCGCACTAATTCATTAAGATACCTAGGAATACATATTACTCCCTCATACAAAACCCTATTCCATGCAAACTACCCACCATTGTTTAACAATATCAAAAATATAATTAAGCTATGGTCATCATAACAAATATCATTCATGGGAAGAATAGTAGCCACGAAAATGATTATTCTACCCAAACTTTTTTTTTTTTCAGATCCCTCCCTCTTATATTACCCAAAAACATGTTATGCCGTGTACACACGAGCAGACTTTTACAGCAAAGGTCCGACGGAACGAATCCGTCGGACAATTCGATCGTGTGTGGGCTGTCGAAAAATCAGACAGACTTTAGAAATAGAACATGTTTTAAATCTTTCCGCCGGGAACTCCGGCGGACCCAGTTCCTATTAAGAAATCCGCTCGTCTGTATGCTGGTCCGACGGACAAAAAATGACACATGCTTTGAAGCAAGTACGAGATGGAAGCGCTCGGTCTGGTAAAACTAGTGTTCATATTGGAGCTGCAAATTCTGTGATTGTTTAATGCAGCACATTATTGTTTTCTTTATAATGCTTGAAGAACGAAGTTGTTTTGCTGCTCATTAGGGATGAGCTTCGTGTTCGAGTCGAACCCATGTTCGACTCAAACATCGGCTGTTCGATCGTTCGTCGAATTGCGAACGATATGGGCCATTCGCGCCAAATTTGTGTGGCGCATCACGGCCAATAATTCACTGCGGCATCGCAGTGCATTGCTTGCTGATGATTGGCCAAGCATGCACTATGACCCGCATGCTTGGCCAATCACAGCGCCGCGTTAACAGAGAGCCGTAATTGGCCAAAGCCAAGGAGGCTTTGGCCAATTATGGCTCAGGGGATTTAGTACACGCCCCACACTATATAAGGCCGCCTGCATGGCGGCCCTGTGCAGTGTGTTCCGGTGTGCTGAGAAATAGAGAGAGAGAGAGACAGTGTCATTTCATTTGAGTTAGCTAGATTAGGCAGGACAGTCAGTCAGTTAGCTGCACTTAAAGTGTATTGTCTATATATATGCATCCCAGGTGTTGCATATATATATATATATATATATATATATATATATATACTGTATTCAGTTTAGCTAGATCCGTTCCTGTTATCTTCTAGACTATTTACATTTGGTGCAGTGCGTCCTGCTCACAGTGTTCAGCTAGATCCGTTCCTGTTATCTTCTTACTGACAGGCAGGCTTGTCTTGTTACAGTATTTTGAAGAAAATTACTGGTGTTCTTTTGATTCTATTAGTTCCACAGTCAGGCAGCTAGACTATTTACATTTAGTGCAGTGCGTCCTGCTCACAGTGTTCAGCTAGATCCGTTCCTGTTCTCTTCTTACTGACAGGCAGGCTTGTCTTGTTACAGTATATAAAGCTACCTGAAGAAAATTACTGGTGTTCTTTTGATCCTATTAGTACCACAGTCAGGCAGCTAGACTATTTACATTTAGTGCAGAGCGTCCTGCTCACAGTGTTCTGCTAAACCTACAAGTTAGTGGGGTGCGTCCACCTCACAGTGTTCAGCTAAACCTACAAGCTAGTGGGGTGCGTCCTGCTCACAGTGTTCAGCTAGATCCGTTTCTGTTATCTTCTTACTGACAGGCAGGCTTGTCTTGTTACAGTAAATACAGCTACCTGAAGAAAATTGCTTGTGTTCTTTTGATCCTATTAGTACCACAGTCAGGCAGCTAGACTATTTACAGTTAGTGCAGTGCGTCCTGCTCACAGTGTTCTGCTAAACCTACAAGTTAGTGGGGTGCGTCCTGCTCACAGTGTTCAGCTAAACCTACAAGTTAGTGGGGTGCGTCCACCTCACAGTGTTCAGCTAAACCTACAAGCTAGTGGGGTGCGTCCTGCTCACAGTGTTCAGCTAGATCCGTTTCTGTTATCTTCTTACTGACAGGCAGGCTTGTCTTGTTACAGTAAATACAGCTACCTGAAGAAAATTGCTGGTGTTCTTTTGATCCTATTAGTACCACAGTCAGGCAGCTAGACTATTTACAGTTAGTGCAGTGCGTCCTGCTCACAGTGTTCAGCTAAACCTACAAGTTAGTGGGGTGCGTCCACCTCACAGTGTTCAGCTAAAGCTACCTGTAGAAGGTTGGTGGTGTTCTCATACTACAGGCAGGCAGTTGATTTTGCTAGCTGCAGTATCAGTACATATATATATATATATATATATATCCCAGCTTAGTGCAGCTACAGGCCATTAGTATGTCTGGAAAGGCCAAGAAGGAGAGGCAGACAGTCATAAGCCAATAAGAGAGGGCAAGCAGGCTCTGTGTCTAGTGCTGGTCGTGGAGACGGTGCATCCTCATCAGCACATGGCCATGGGACACGCTTGGCCTTTTTTTCGGCAGCTGGCCATGTTGAGCCGCAACATGCGGAAGACTTGGTCGAGTGGATGACCAAGCCGTCCTCATCCTCCTCATCCTCTCTCACCCATGCCCAGGGTACTTTGTCTGGCAAAGCAGCGGCCTCTTCCCTCGGCTCAATGTCATCAGTGACTCCTTCCCTAGCCCCACCATGTCCTCCTGAGGAGTCCCTCGAACTGTTTGACCACAGTGTTGGGTACATGCTCCAGGAGGATGCCCAGCGTTTGGAAGGCTCTGATGATGATACTGAGCTCGATGAAGGCAGTAACATGAGCACGGACAGAGGGGGTGCCCAAGAAGGACAGCAATCTGGCAGTCATGCTCCCCCTGCTGCAGCATACTGCCAGGTTTGCTCCAGTGATGAGGAGGGAGGGGATGATGAGGTCACTGACTCAACGTGGGTGCCTGATAGGAGAGAGGAGGAGGAGGAGGAGGAGGAGGCACATCACCAACGAGGCAGGATGCCCTCCAGGGGCCAGCCTAAGGGCAGCACATTGACTGCATCACACCCCAAAGCTCCACATGTGCAGGGCGCTGCAGTCTCTGCGCGTTATTCAAAAAGTTCTTTGGTGTGGGCCTTTTTTGAGACGAGTGCATCAGATCGCACCGCTGATATTTGCAACATATGTCTCAAGCGTATCTCGCGTGGCCAAAACATCTCCCGCTTGGGTACCACATGCTTGACCAGACATATGTTGACCTGCCATGCAGTTCGTTGGCAAGCGTATCTAAAAGATCCACACCAAAGAACAAAGAGGACCTCTCCTTGCTCCTCATCAGCTGAGATTTCCAACCCCACTAGACCTTCAGTCCTCTCTGAGACCTGCACTGAGAGGAATGAAGGTGTAGAATTAGGTGTGTCACAGCCAAGTACTTGTGGGCAATCTGATTTTGGCACACTGATATCAGGTTGTACCAGGCAAATTTCCCTGCCCCAGCTGCTGCACCGCCGAAAGAAGTTTGCTCCCAGCCATCCACATGCCCAGAGGTTGAATGCTAGCTTGGCAAAATTGCTAGCACTTCAACTGCTGCCTTTTCAGTTGGTAGACTCTGCCCCCTTCTGTGAGTTTGTGGAATGTGCGGTTCCTCAGTGGCAGGTACCCAAACGCCACTTTTTCTCACGGAAGGCGATTCCGGCTCTCTACCAGCATGTGGAAGGCAATGTCCATGCCTCGCTGGACAGGGCGGTCAGCGGTAAGGTGCATATTACCGCTGACTCATGGTCCAGCAGGCATGGACAGGGACGTTACCTAAGTTTCAGGGCGCATTGGGTGAGTCTGCTGGCAGCTGGGAAGGATGCAGGACAAGGTGCAGTAGTGTTGGAGGTTGTTCCACCACCACGCCTCCAAAATACTAATGATTGTGACACACCTCTCTCCTCCACCTCCTCCTCTTCTTCTTCTTCCTCCATGGCCTCTTCCTCGGAACCAGCGGTGCTCCGTAGTCGTTCAAGGGGCTACGCAAGTACGCAGGCCAAAAGATGCCATGCGGTGCTTGAGCTGGTGTGCTTGGGGGACAGGAGCCACACTGGGGCAGAGGTTCTGTCAGCTCTGCAGGGGCAGGTTCAGAGGTGGTTGACGCCACGCCAACTTAAGGCAGGAATGGTGGTTTGCGACAATGGCACCAACCTCCTCTCTGCCCTCCGACAGGGACAAATGACCCATGTGCCCTGTTTGGCTCACGTCCTTAACTTGGTGGTGCAGCGGTTCTTGGGTAGGTACCCGGGCTTACAGGATGTCCTGAGGCAGGCCAGGAAAGTCTGTGTGCATTTCCGACGGTCATATAATGCCAGTGCTCGGCTGACGGACCTCCAAAAGGAGTTTAACCTGCCCAAGAACCGCCTAATCTGTGACATGCCCACCAGGTGGAACTCAACGTTGGCCATGCTGCAGCGGCTGCACACGCAGCAGAGGGCCATCAATGAGTACCTGTGCGACTATGGCACCAGGACAGGGTCAGGGGAGCTTGGTTTTTTTTCCCCACGCCAGTGGGCCATGATCAGGGATGCATGCACTGTCCTGTCACCATTTGAGGAGGCCACGAGGATGGTGAGCAGTGACAGTGCATGCATCAGTGACACTGTCCCCCTTGTCCACCTTTAGGAGCACACGCTGCGTGGAATAATGGACAGGGCACTTGAGGCAGAACAGAGGCAGGAAGAGGAGGACTTCCTTAGCTCTCAAGGCCCCCTTTATCCAGACAGTGTTCCTGCGTGCCCGCCGATCACACAGGAAGAGGACGAGGACGAGGACGAGGAGGAGGAAGATTGTGTCAGTATGGAGGTGGAGCCTGGCACTCAGCATCAGCAGCAGTCTTTAAGGGATCAGTCCCAAGAAACACATGGACTTGTACGTGGCTGGGAGGAGGTGGCTGCGGACCATGTTGTCCTTAGTGACCCAGAGGACTCTGGACCGAATGCCTCAGCAAACCTACGCTGCATGGCCTCCCTGATCCTGCAAAGCCTGCGTAAGGATCCTCGTATTCGTGGTATCAAGGAGAAGGACCAATACTGGCTGGCAACCCTCCTTGATCCACATTACAAGGGTAAGGTTGCGGACCTTATCTTGCCATCGCAGAGGGAGCAGAGGATGAAACATCTTCGGGAGGCCTTGCAGAAAGGTCTGTGCAATGCGTTTCCAGAGACTGGGAAGTTACAAACTCCTGTTTCTGGACAACGTGTTGCTGAGGCTTCGGTCAGTCAAAGAAGGAGCGGTGGAGAAGGTGGCCGTCTGACCGATGCGTTCAGACAATTTTTTGGTCCGCAGCCCCAAGGTATGATCAGTTCCAGCAACCATCGCGAGCGTCTGTTTTACATGGTGCAGGAATACCTAGGGGCAAGATCAGACTTGGACACCTTTCCCACCGAAAATCCTCTGGGTTACTGGGTCTTGAGGATGGATCACTGGCCAGAGCTTGCACAGTATGCAATTGAGCTACTGGCCTGTCCTGCATCCAGTGTTCTTTCGGAACGCACATTCAGTGCTGCTGGAGGCATGGTAACCTATCACAGTGTGCGTCTGTCCACTGACTCGGTCGATCGACTGACCTTCATAAAAATGAATCAGTCTTGGATCACCACCAGCTACCAAGCACCTGATGCTGATGTAACCGAATAATTTTTTTTGAAATCTCAGATCCCTTCAAAGACTGCCTATGCTGATGCTGAGTGACTATCCCTGAGTAATTATCCTCTTCCTCCTCAATCATCACGCTGATAGCTTGTAAGAACGTTTTTGGTTCTGGGCGCCACCACCAGTGCCTAAGGCACAATTTTTCAGCCCCTGTTTAACAGGGGCGTGTAATTACAATTTTTGATGTAATACTTTGCAACAGGGCTCGTTCCTGCATTCCAACTAGAGTGTCTGTGAGGGGTTGCAGTGTTGTGGCACCAGCACCAGTGCCTAAGGCCTATTTTTTCTGCCCCTGTTTAACAGGGGCGTGTAATTACAATTTTTGATGTAATACTTTGCAGCAGGGCTCGTTCCTGCGTTCCAACTAGAGTGTCTGTGAGGGGTTGCAGTGTTGTGGCACCAGCACCAGTGCCTAAGGCCTAATTTTTCAGATCCTGTTCAACAGGGGCATGTAATTACAATTCTTGATCTAATATTTCACAGCAGGGCCCTGTGAGGGCTTACAGTGTTGTGGCCACAGCAACACCTAAGGCCCAAATTTCTGCTGAGTATATAGGGCAGGACCCTACTTTCAAACAACTAACTTACAAACGACTCCTACTTGCAAACGGAAGGAGACAACAGGAAGTGAGATGAAATCTACCCCTAGGAAGGGAAATTCTCTCCTGTAAGAGTTAATATGGGAAAAACATTTCTCCTTTCCACTGATGCTTTCCAATCCATTGGGACAAAAAGTGAGGTGAAATCTTCTGAAGAGGAGGAAAGACAGCAAAACAAATGTCACAGGGGTGATAACCCTTCCCTATGTTTTCCAAAAAGCTTAAAAAAGATTTTTTTGGCTGGAGCTAAACACGTTAAAAATGTACCCCTTCAAAATTACAAACAGATTCTACTTAACAACAAACCTACAGTCCCTGTCTTGTTTGCACCGCCTGTATACTGCTGTTCAGAGTATATAGGGCCTGGTGGCCCCACACCTTTCCTTATTTTAATTTGGGTGTGGGGTTCCCCTTAATATCCATACAAGACCCAAAGGGCCTGGTAATGGACTGGGGGGTACCCATGCTGTTTGTCTCACTGATTTTCATCCATATTGCCAGGACCCAACATTACATTAAACCCGCAAGCAGTTTTAAATGAGATTTTTTCCTTTAAAAATGACATTTGGTGCAGGGACTGTTCTAAACACGGGAAACATGCGTCACTTTACAGGCATACTATAGACACCCCTCAGGTACGATATTTAAAGGAATATTTCACTTTTTTTTTTTTTTTACTTTAAGCATCATTAAAATCACTGCTCCCGAAAAAACGGCCGTTTTTAAAAGTTTTTTTGCATTGATACATGTCCCCTGGGGTAGGACCCGGGTCCCCAAACCCTTTTTAGGACAATACCATGCAAATTAGTTTTTAAAATGAGCACTTTTGATTTCGAACATTCGAGTCCCATAGACGTCAATGGGGTTCTAACGTTCGTGCGAACTTTCGGTCCGTTCGCAGGTTCTGGTGCGAACCGAACCGGGGGGTGTTCGGCTCATCCCTACTGCTCATATTCACAGAGTTCTCACAAACAGATTTCTGGATTATTTCTCTTGATCTCATGAATGATATTGTATTTTTTTAAAGCCCGATCTCCATAATAATGTTTACAAATTTATTTTTTGAGTCATCTTATTATTTTTTATTTCATCAAGATCTTTTTTTATGATTATTTAAAAAGTATTTTCTTTTATTATTTTCTCCATAGTTTTTTTTGTGTGTGTCAAGTTACCACAATAACATTAATAATTTTTTTTTTGTGTGTCAAGTTAACACAATAACATTATCTTTTTTTTGTAACCTCGAGGAGGTTGGTGTCCCTTGTTAATTTGACATTGTCTTTTAGAAATGTATTTGAATAAAAACACATAGGCAAGTATTTTCAGTAAATAAAATATCCATTTATTCTGGTTAACAAAATAAAGATGAAGGCAAGCCTTTTGGCCCCAGGGCACACATCAAGTCTGTGGAAAAGAAAATTGGGACCTTGAGGAGTCCATATAATAGGGAGCACAATCTGGTCCAGGAATCCCAGAGAGCAAGACCAGCAGCAGATGACATATATGTTCCCAGGCTGTGGTACTACACCAGCCTGCGTCTTCTATCAGACCAGAATGAACCCAGGTCATCACTTTCTTCTCTTCGTTGCAGCCTTCCCTCCACGCTGCCTTGCAGCCTTCCTTGGAGGCTGTGGCTCTGGTGGTGGACTTGTGGCAGGAGGAGGAAGATGGGCTTGCTCATATATTTGGCTGTTGGGAGTTAACTCACCCCTCAGCCCCTTGTGAAGGGCATCAAAAATAATTCTTCCACAGAGGAGGCGTTGGTCCTTCTCCAATTTGACCAACATGGTCGCTATATAGCAGCCATAGGCCTCTTCAGCGTCGGGGGGCTCGTGAGGACATTCGTAGCTTCTCTAATGAGGCGCAGTGATGCCTCCTCTTTCACCGTCCCCTTCCTGGGCCTCTTTGTATGAAGGAGGAGGGGAGGCACCTGCAATTGGTTGAGGCTCCTACTGGGCCTGGCCACCTCCTGGCTGACACTGGGCACGGCCACCTCCTGCCTGCCACTTTCCACACCTTCCTCCTGGCTGAGCTCATCCTGTGTATAAAAAGGGACATAGTTTTAGTTTTTGGTTCATCAATCACACACAATTTTCAGCTCATGACTTGCAAATTCAGTGTTAATACATATAAAAGAGTATCATTCTGACCCCAGCATTTTTTCAAGCTGGTGACAAACATTTTTTGGCCACTACTGTCAATTGATATGTATACAAATTTTGGATAAAATCCTTAATAGGTAATCAATTTTAACATCTAGTTAACAACAGTTAATATTAGGACACTAAATGTGTCTAAAAAAAAATATATACCTGGCTCCAGCTGGGCACATCCGATTCTTCCAGGATGGAAGGCCCAGGTTGTTCCTCGTCAGCCTCTGCTGGGGTGGAGGGAAGGCTGCAGGGAAGGGTGGAGGGAAAGGTCAAAAGAGATTCCCTGGCTTCAGTCTGGTCATCAAGAAAACGCAGTTTTACGAAAGTACCACAGCCTGGGTACATACACATCTGCTGATGCTCCTGATCTCAGGGAAGCCTGGATCTTGTTATGCTCCCTCCTATACATATTCCTCAAGATCCCAATTTTACATTCCAAAATCTTCATGGTTGCTTCTGGGATCAAAGTCTGCACAAAGGCCAGAAGTCTCTCCAGCGTTTCCTTCCTTACTGGTTTATTGTAATATGCACTGTGTTTGACCTACCACAGATTCCTCATCTCCCTGTACTTGTCCATAAATTGGGACATGAATTCAAGGTCCTTAAACTTACTATTCATTTCAAGCTTGAAACTCCACCTGTGTCGCCCGCCCCTGACGTTCTTTTTCACGAATATTCCCCGCCCCCTTCTCTACGCACAGAACGTACGTATGGCACATTCGTTTTAGCTTTATATACACTGTGCATGCGTGAAACTCCGCCTGCATCGCCCACCCCTGACATTCGTTTTCACAAATATTCCCTGCCCCTTCTTTCTACTTAGGAGCAAGATGGTGGAGACACAGCAGGTGTTTGGAAATTATTCCAGTAGCGAGGAAAGCCCGGAGCCCGAAACGTCCCGATCCGGGAAGAAGAGATTTAAGGCCTCCAATATGGCCTTTGAGGAAATGGTGGAGATGATGGACATCTTGCGGAGGAACGACTATGATAGGAAGCATGGACTGTACACCCAGCCGAATTTGCGCAAGGCCAAAATCATGTCCAAAGTTGTGAAGACTCTGGAGCAGAATTTTGGGGTACGCCGCTCCAAAGACCAATTAAGGAAATGCTGGTCCGACCTTAAACTGAGGGAGCCGGATCAGTACAGAAGAATAAAGAAAGTACTTCAAAAAAGTAAGTACTTGTGTGTTCCTATTCTGATTATTAACTTGCATGCTGCTCCATGTGCTTTTCTTTATGGTTGTACAGTTTTAAATGGCTACTTTCATGTTCGTAGTAGGAAACATCGTTCTAAAGAAACATCGTTCGAAATAAACATCGTTTGACAATATATAGGATGTATTTCGTTGATACAGGGTTTTAAATACATTTTTGGTCTTGCTAATTTGTCTTATTAAAAGTTTAGGACATTGTTGTCTAGATGTCTTTGAAACTTGAATGAATTGAAAACTTGATTCAGTGGAATGTAAGGAAAGGACACTCAGCAGCTGGACTCAGGAGCACTAGTGTGGGACACCAGAACACATTTTTTAGGGTAACCCACACAGGTGCTCCAGTGGATACTTGGGGTGCCTCCATCTGTGAAATTTGGCCAAAAAGGTAAGTATTACAGCTTGGTAAAAAAGGGAATTTTAATTATGTCTTCAACTTGGATCTCTTCCCAAAAAGACAATTGTACACCAATTCAAAGCAATGTTTCATATTCCTATTTCTGGACTCAAATATCTGTTACCTAAGTATACCTTTTGTTTCATTCTGATAGGGGAGAAAAGACTCAGACAACAGGATCCCAGGGACCCCCGAACTCGACAGCCTGAATGGCAAGTAAGCCCCAGCCCCTCCGAGGATGTGGATGAAGGAGAGGTGGAGGAACTGGGCGACATGGGCACCCCACCAGGTGAGTGTCTGACACCCCAGCTTCAGGTAATCTATGTATGCCTGCATATTTTTAAATACATGTTTTTTCATCAATTTTAGGTGATGTACTGGTTGTGGAAGGGGAAGCGGTGGAACCTTTTTCCACCGACAGCACCCAAAGACTGATTGACCAGATCATGGCCTGGAACGGGGAGATTGATGCCATGTGCAATCAGCTGGACATCATGCAGCAGGAAATTAAGGACATGACCAATGTTTTGGGGAGAATTTAATCCCTTTTTCCCTAAAACTAAAATCGATCATGTTCTCCATTTCCTTTTTAGATGCCCACATTCTGGGATTTTAATTTTTTTAAATTTTAAAAACCAAATTTTGAAGATGCACACGGTTTGTCAACATGTGCTATCTGCCACCAGGGGATCTCAATGTACGCGTTTTGTGGGTGCAACCCCTTCCTCATAGTAGGTGAAAAGAAGGGATTGCACCCACAAAACACGTCCATTGATCCCCCATGATGGGAGATAGCACATGTTGACATTACCCATTTGGAATCCCAATTTGTGTGCACCTTCAAAATTTGGCTTTTACAGGGTAAAATCTGATTTAGGGCAATATCAAGACATTTTTGACACTATAATGTCTGATATTGCCTTAATTTTCTAGATGTTGAACTTTGTAAGTTCCAGAGTTGTGTGTATGTTATGTTTTAAAACATGCCTGTTTGTAAAAAAAAGAAATAGTAAAAAAAAAATATACATTAAAAAAAAAAATATTATAAATGCGTGTGCACAGATTAAAAAGTTTGCTAATCAACAATGTGTGGCTTCTTCTTTCAATGCTCAATACCAGTTTTGTAAGTCATTTTGTGTTTACAGTGACAATGGGGGTTATTTACTAAAGGAAAATCCACTTGGCACTACAAGTGCACTAGGAGAACCTAGGAGACAGCCAAAAAGAAAAGCAAGCAATAAATACATTTCGAGATTTTATCTGATCATTTTTTTATTTATAAAAATCAGACATTGTCTGGCATTGCAATGGCCCCCCTACCCGTAAAATAATTTACATATTTCTCCTTAACTTCACGGGCGCTTTGGGGGGCCAAGCCAGTACGGCCAGTTTCCAGGCCCGTCAGAGGATTGTCTGTAAGTCCGGCCTCAGGCCCAACTGATGCAATATAATTTCTTGCATTTTTTGTTTAAAAAATTGTGCAGGATGCAGCATGCTAGGACAATATGATTAAATTTGTATTCCGCCAGATAGATTGCTGTCAGAAACAGGCGGAACCGGCTGGCCATTATCCCAAAGGCATTCTCCACAACTCTTCTTGGTCTGGTCAGTAGTTAAAAACCCTCCACTCCGGGGTGAGGGTCCTTTGGGGGAATGGCCTCCTCAGGTGCTCGCCCAGCCTGAAGGCTTCATCTGCAATGAAGACAAAGGGGAGTCCTTCCGCATTATCCACATCAGGTGGCATTCCCAGGCCACCACTCTGGAGACGCTGATAGAACTCTGTCTGGACGAAGACTCCTCCATCCGACATCCGGCCATTCTTCTCCACATCCACATACAGAAATTCATATTCATATTGTGCCGACACCACCATTCATATTCATATTGTGCCGATACCACCGCCATTAACACGATACTATGAAACCCTTATAATTAAAATAGTATGACCCCAAATGGGGTGGTGGCACCATGTGGACGTGCTTCCCATCTATAGCCCCTCCACAGTTGGGAACGTCCCAACGGGTGGCGAAATGGGATGCCACAGTCTGCCATTCCTGTGACGTTGAAGGAAACTGGGGAGTAAAAAAAAAAAAAAAAAGTACTTTTGCACATAACATTGCAAGCAGATTACACAAAAAACATTCTTGCCCAACATCAGTATAACATTTATTTTAATTATTGTTTAAAGAATAAAATGTTAAGGCCCACTTATCAGATTCCTCACCCCCTCTGATGGCCCATTGATACAATTTAAGGGGGGGGCTTATAAATGAATTTAAGGACACACAGACCATTTGGACACATTTTAAGGGGGGGGGGTTATAAATTAATTTAAGGACACACAGACCATTTGGAAACACTTTTAGGGGGTGTTTAGGGTAAAGCACTACAATGGAGCTGACAAAATACATTAAGGACCTGAATTATAGCAGAACAGGTCTCTGGGATAATGATCCCCAGAGCCTGGGGGGAGATGCCTGTCGAGAACTTAAGGTCCTGCAGGCTTCTCCCAGTCGCCAAGTACCGCAACGTGGTGACTAGCCTCTGCTCCAGAGTGATGTCTTCTCTCATGAAAGTATCCTGCCTGCTGATATAAAGGGTCATCATATTGCCACCATCAAAACTTCCCCCATCATATTGCCACCATCAAACTGCTCCCATCAAAACTGCCCCATCATATTGCCACCGTCAAAACTGCCCCATCATACTGCCACTATCAATACTGCCAACATATTTACCCATCAAAACAGCCCCCAGATTTGCCACTATCAAACTGCTCTTATTAAAACTGCCCCATTATATTGCCACCATCAAAACTGCCCCATCATATTGCCTCCATCAAAACTGCCCCATCATATTGCCACCATCAAAATTGCCCCCATCAAAAATTGCCTTATCATATTGCCGTCAAAACAGCCCCATCATATTGCCCCTGTCAAAACTGAACCATCATATTGCCCCCATCAAAACTGCCCAATCATATTACCCCCATCAAAGCTGCCCAATCATATTACCCCCATCAAAACTGCCCCATCATATTGCCACCATCAAAACTGCCCCATCATATTGTCATATTGCCACCATCAAAACTGCCCCATCATATTGCCACCATCAAAACTGACCCCATGAAAACTGCCCCATCAAAATTGCGACCATCAAACTGCTCCCATCAAAACTGCCCCATCACATTGCTCATATCAAAAAGCCCCCATCATATTGCCACCATCAAATTGCCCCATCAAAATTGCCCCAACATATTGCCACCATCAAAACTGCCCCATCAAACTGCCACCATTAAAACTGCCCCATCAGAATTGCCCCATCATATCCCTCTATTATAAATCAGTACATGGTGTGTCTGTGCTGTCCCCCGGGCTCTGTAATCAGAGCTGAGATGCTCCAGCCACCTCCCTCACTGCCCATCACTGTATAAGAAGCTTAGGTAACAATGGCAACAAAAGCAGCCCAATAGACATTCTGTTTAATTGATAATTTCCTGAAATGATCACTAAACAAGCAGTCTCTGTAATCAGAGCTGAGATGCTCCAGCCGCCTCCCCCACCGCCCATCACTGTGAATAACAGAAGCTTTGGTAACCATGGCAACAAAAGCAGCCCAGTACATTCTGTTTAACTGATAAAATTTCCTGAAGTGACCACTAAACAAACAGCTTTTTTACAAAAACTGTAAAAAGATATCAAACTGAAAAGATATAGCCAGATAGCTGAATATTTTGTGAACATTTTAAAGTTTGTTTGGCGTCTGTAGGTAAAAGTATGATGGAGCTGAAACTTTTGGGAGCGGAATAAGATTTTAAGGATCTGAAGCATGCTCTCATTGACTTCAATGTTAAAACAAAGTGTTACAAAGCTTAATATTTTAAAAAGTATAAATAGTAGAAAAAAAGTTGAAAAAGTCTCATCATCTAAACTGCCACCATCAAATCTGCTCCATCAAAATTGTCCCCATCAAAACTGCCCAATCATATTGCCACCATCAAAACTGCCCCATCAGAATTGCCCCATCAAAACTGCCCCATCATTTTTCCACCATCAAAACTGCCCCATCAGAATTGCCCCATCATATTGAAACCATCAAAACTGCCACCATCAAATCTGCTCCATCAAAATTGTCCCCATCAAAACTGCCCCATCATATTGCCACCATCAAAACTGCCCCATCAGAATTGCCCCATAAAAACTGCCCCATCATATTGCCACCATCAAATCTGCTCCATCAAAATTGTCCCCATCAAAACTGCCCCATCATATTGCCACCATCAAACCTGCCCCATCAAAACTACCCCATCATTTTGCCACCATCAAAACTGCCCCATCAGAATTTCCCCATCAAAACTGCCCCATCATATTGTCACCATCAAAACTGCCCCATAAAAACTGCCCCATCATATTACTCCATCAGAATTGCCCCATTAAAATGCCCCATGAAATTCCCCCATTATAAAATCAGTACATGGTGTGTCTGTCCCCTCCCCTGGGTTCTGTAATCAGAGCTGAGATGCTCCACCACCTCCCCCACCGCCCATCACTGTGTATAACAGAAGCTTTGGTAACCATGGCAACAAAAGCAACACAGTACACTCTGATTAATGGCTAAAATTTCCTGAAATGACCTCTAAACAAAAAGCTTTTTCACAAAAACTGTAAAAGATATCAAACTGAAAAGATATAACCAGATAGCTGAATATTTTGTGAACATTTTAAAGTTTGTTTGGCGTCTGTAGGTGAAAGTATGAAGGAGCTGAAACTTTTGGGAGCGGAAGAAGATTTTAAGGATCTGAAGCATGCTCCCATTGACTTCAATGTTAAAAAAAGTGTTAAAAAGCTTAATATTTTAAAAAGTATAAATAGTAGAAAAAAAGTTGAAAAAGTCCCATCATCAGCTGAAAGAGACGACTATTTTAATAGTTAAATGCTTTTAATAGCTGAAAGTATGCAGAAGTTACGCAGAGCCAAAAAACGTATGGAATAAAAAAAATAAATAAAATCGAATAACAATAGTGAGACTGCTAAAGCATTCCCAATAATAAATAAAAATAAATAAAATTGAATAACAATAGTGGGACTGCTAAAGCATTCCCACTAATAAACTAGAAAATGCATTTCCTGGGGAAAATGCGTGTGAATGCTGAATAGCTGAATTGCTAAAACAGCCCCCATCAAAACTGCCCCCATCATACTGCCATCAAAACTGCCCCATCAGAATTGCTCTATCAAAACTGCCCCATCATATTGCCACCATCAAAACTGCCCGATCAGAATTGCCCCATCAAAACTGCCCCATCAGAATTGCCCCATAAAAACTGCCCCATCATATTCCTCTATTATAAATCAGTACATGGTGTGTCTGTCCCCTCCCCCGGGCTCTGTAATCAGAGCTGAGATGCTCCAGCCACCTCCCCCTGTGTATAACAGAAGCTTTGGTAACCATGGCAACAAAAGCAACACAGTACACTCTATTTAATAGCTAAAATTTCCTGAAAGGACCACTAAACAAACAGCTTTTTCACAAAAACTGTAAAAGATATCAACCTGAAATGATATAGGTACCAACAAATGTCTGGGGAATGCCCAGGAAAAAGCCAAAGTCTACTTACCACCAGCTTGCAGACAACCAAATTGACCTATCTAACAGTAAGCGTTAAAAAAGGGGTTTAGTCCGCACCAGCAATAGCACAATGGCTGCAAAGGTGTTGGTGCACTGCTGGACCAATACAAACACTCACGTGATAACACAAACTTGCTGAATATTTTGTGAACATTTTAAAGTTTGTTTGGCGTCTGTAGGTAAAAGTATGAAGGAGCTGAAACTTTTGGGAGCGGAAGAAGGTTTTAAGGATTTCAAGCATGCTCCCATTGACTTCAATGTTAAAAAAAGTGTTAAAAAGCTTAATATTTTAAAAAGTATAAATAGTAGGAAAAAAGTTGAAAAAGTCCCATCATCAGCTGAAAGAGACGAACATTTTAATAGTTGAATGGTTTTAATATCTGAAAGTATGCAGAAGTTACGCAGAGCCAAAAAACCTACGGAATAAAATTAAATAAATAATAAAATTAAAAATAAATAAAATTGAACAACAATAGTGGGACTGCTAAAGCAGTTCCACTAATAATAAATAAGAATAAATAAAATCGAACAACAATAGTGGGACTGCTAAAGCATTCTCACTAAGTAGAAAATGAATTTCCTGGGGAAAATGCGTGGGAATGCTGAATAGCTGAATTGCTAAAATGGCCAACAGCAAAACTGCCCCTATCATACTGCCATCAAAACTACTCCATTAGATTTGCCCCATCAAAATTGTCCCCATCAAAACTGCCCCATCATATTGCCACCATCAAAACTGCCCCATCGGAATTGCCCCATCAGAATTTCCCCATCAAAACTGCCCCATCATATTGCCACCATCAGAATTGCCCCATCAAAACTGCCCCATCATATTGACAGCATCAAAACTGCCCCATCATATTGCCACCAATCAAAACTGCCCCCATTATATTGCCATCAAAACTGCCCCATCAGAATTGCCCCACCTAAATTGTCCCCATCAAAACTGCCCCATCATATTGCCACCATCAAAACTGCCCCCATTACATTGCCATCAAAACTGCCCCATCAAAATTGCCCCATCAAAACTGCCCCATCATATTGCCACAATCAAAACTGCCCCATCAAAACTGCCCCATCAAAACTGCCCCATCATATTGCCACCATCAAAACTGTCTCCATCAAAACTGCCCCATCAGAATTGCCCCATTAAAACTGCCCCATCAGAATTGCCCCATTAAAACTGCCCCATCAGAATTTCCCTATCAAAAGTGCCCCATCATATTGCCACCATCAAAACTGCCCCATCAGAATTGTCCCATCAAAACTGCCCCATCATATTGCCACCATCAAAACTGCCCCATCAGAATTACCCCATCAAAACTGCCCCATCATATTCCTTTATTGTAAATCAGTACATGGTGTGTCTGTCCCCTCCCCTGGGCTCTGTTAACAGAGCTGAGATGCTCCAGCCACCTCCCCCCCCGTGTATAACAGAAGCTTTGGTAACCATGGCAACAAAACCAGCACAGTACACTCTATCTAATGGCTAAAATTTCCTGAAATGACCACTAAACAAACAGCTTTTTCACAAAAACTGTAAAAGATATCAAACTGAAAAGATATAGCCAGATAGCTGAATGTTTTGTGAACATTTTAAAGTTTGTTTGGCGTCTGTAGGTGAAAGTATGAAGGAGCTGAAACTTTTGGGAGCGGAAGAAGGTTTTAAGGATTTCAAGCATGCTCCCATTGACTTCAATGTTAAAAAAAGTGTTAAAAAGCTTAATATTTTAAAAAGTATAAATAGTAGGAAAAAAGTTGAAAAAGTCCCATCATCAGCTGAAAGAGACGAACATTTTAATAGTTGAATGGTTTTAATATCTGAAAGTATGCAGAAGTTACGCAGAGCCAAAAAACCTACGGAATAAAATTAAATAATAAAATTAAAAATAAATAAAATTGAATAACAATAGCGGGACTGCTAAAGCAGTCCCACTAATAATAAATAAGAATAAATAAAATCGAACAACAATAGTGGGACTGCTAAAGCATTCTCACTAAGTAGAAAATGAATTTCCTGGGGAAAATGCGTGGGAATGCTGAATAGCTGAATTGCTAAAATGGCCAACAGCAAAACTGCCCCTATCATACTGCCATCAAAACTACTCCATTAGATTTGCCCCATCAAAATTGTCCCCATCAAAACTGCCCCATCATATTGCCACCATCAAAACTGCCCCATCGGAATTGCCCCATCAGAATTTCCCCATCAAAACTGCCCCATCATATTGCCACCATCAGAATTGCCCCATCAAAACTGCCCCATCATATTGACAGCATCAAAACTGCCCCATCATATTGCCACCAATCAAAACTGCCCCCATTATATTGCCATCAAAAATGCCCCATCAGAATTGCCCCACCTAAATTGTCCCCATCAAAACTGCCCCATCATATTGCCACCATCAAAACTGCCCCCATTACATTGCCATCAAAACTGCCCCATCAAAATTGTCACCATCAAAATTGCCCCATCAAAACTGCCCCATCATATTGCCACAATCAAAACTGCCCCATCAAAACTGCCCCATCAAAACTGCCCCATCATATTGCCACCATCAAAACTGTCTCCATCAAAACTGCCCCATCAGAATTGCCCCATTAAAACTGCCCCATCAGAATTTCCCTATCAAAAGTGCCCCATCATATTGCCACCATCAAAACTGCCCCATCAGAATTGTCCCATCAAAACTGCCCCATCATATTGCCACCATCAAAACTGCCCCATCAGAATTACCCCATCAAAACTGCCCCATCATATTCCTTTATTGTAAATCAGTACATGGTGTGTCTGTCCCCTCCCCTGGGCTCTGTTAACAGAGCTGAGATGCTCCAGCCACCTCCCCCCCGTGTATAACAGAAGCTTTGGTAACCATGGCAACAAAACCAGCACAGTACACTCTATCTAATGGCTAAAATTTCCTGAAATGACCACTAAACAAACAGCTTTTTCACAAAAACTGTAAAAGATATCAAACTGAAAAGATATAGCCAGATAGCTGAATGTTTTGTGAACATTTTAAAGTTTGTTTGGCGTCTGTAGGTGAAAGTATGAAGGAGCTGAAAGTTTTGGGAGCGGAAGAAGATTTTAAGACTCTGAAGCATGCTCCCATTGACTTCAATGTTCAAAAAAAATGTTAAAAAGCTTAATATTTTAAAAAGTATAAATAGTAGAAAAAAAGTTGAAAAGTCCCATCATCAGCTGAAAGAGACGAACATTTTAATAGTTGAATGGTTTTAATAGCTGAAAGTATGCAGAAGTTACGCAGAGCCAAAAAACGTACGGAATAAAAATAATAAAAATGAACTAGAAAATGCATTTCCTGGGGAAAATGCGTGGGAATGCTGAATAGCTAAATTGCTAAAACGGCCGCCATCAAAACTGCCCCATCATATTGCCACCATCAAAACTGCCGCATCAGAATTGCTCCATCAAAATTGTCCCATCATATTGCCACCATCAGAATTGCCCCATCAAAACTGCCCCATCATATTGCCACCATCAAAACTGCCCCATCAGAATTGCCCCATATTACCACCATCAAAACTGCCCCATCATATTGCCACCACCAAAACTGTCCCCATCATATTGCCATCAAAACTGCCCCATTAGAATTGCCCCATCAAAATTGTCCCCATCAAAACTGCCCCATCATATTGTCATCATCAAAACTGCCCCATCATATTGTCATCATCAAAACTGCCCCATCATAATTGCCCCATCAAAACTGCCCCATCATATTCCTCTATTATAAATCAGTACATGGTGTGTCTGTCCCTCCCCCGGGCTCTGTAATCAGAGCTGAGATGCTCCAGCCACCTCCCCCCCGTGTATAACAGAAGCTTTGGTAACCATGGCAACAAAAGCAACACGTACACTCTGATTAATGGCTAAAACTTCCTGAAATGACCTCTAAACAAAAAGCTTTTTCACAAAAACTGTAAAAGATATCAAACTGAAAAGATATAGCCAGATAGCTGATTACTTTGTGAACATTTTAAAGTTTGTTTGGCATCTGTAGGTGAAAGTATGAAGGAGCTGAAACTTTTGGGAGTGGAAGAAGATTTTAAGGATCTGAAGCATGCTCCCATTGACTTCAATGTTAAAAAAAGTGATAAAAAGATTAATATTTTAAAAAGTATAAATGGTAGAAAAAAAGTGGAAAAAGTCCACACATCAGCTGAAAGAGACGAACATTTTAATAGTTGAATGGTTTTAATAGCTGAAAGTATGCAGAAGTTACACAGAGCCAAAAAACGTACGGAATAAAATTAATGAAAACTAGAAAATGCATTTCCTGGGGAAAATGCGTGGGAATGCTGAATAGCTAAATTGCTAAAATGGCCGCCATCAAAACTGCCCCATCATACTGCCATCAAAACTGCCCCATCAGAATTGCCCCATCAAAATTGCCCCCATTAAAACTGTCCCATCATATTGCCCCCATCAAAACTGCCCCATCATATTGCCCCCATCAAAACTGCCCCCATCAAAACTGCCCCATCATATTGCCACCTTTAAAACTGCTCCATTAAAATTGTCCCCATCAAAACTGTCCCATCATATTGCCACCATCAAAACTGCCCCATCAGAATTTCCCCATCAAAACTGGCCCATCATATTGCCCCATCAAAACTGCCCTATCATATTGCCACCTTTAAAACTGCTCCATTAAAATTGTCCCCATCAAAACTGCCCCATCATATTGCCACCATGAAAACTGCCCCATCAGAATTGCCCCATCAAAACTGCCCCATCATATTGCCACCATGAAAACTGCCCCATCAGAATTGCCCTATCAAAACTGCCCCATCATATTGCCACCATCAAAACTGCCCCATCAGAATTGTCCCATCAAAACTGCCCCATCATGTTGCCACCATCAAAACTGCCCCATCATAATTGCCCCATCAAAACTGCCCCATCAGAATTGCCCTATCAAAACTGCCCCATCATATTCCTGTATTATAATTCAGTACATGGTGTGTCTGTCCCCTCCCCCGGGCTCTGTAATCAGAGCTGAGATGCTCCAGCCACCTCCCCCCCTGTATAACAGAAGCTTTGGTAACCATGGCAACAAAACAAACACAGTACACTCTGATTAATGGCTAAAATGTCCTGAAATGACCTCTAAACAAAAAGCTTTTTCTCAAAAACTGTAAAAGATATCAAACTGAAAAGATATAGCCAGATAGCTGAATATTTTGTGAACATTTTAAAGTTTGTTTGGCGTCTGTAGGTGAAAGTATGAAGGAGCTGAAACTTTTGGGAACAGAAGAAGATTTTAAGGATTTGAAGCATGCTCCCATTGACTTCAATGTTAAAAAAAGTGTTAAAAAGCTTAATATTTTAAAAAGTATAAATGGTAGAAAAAAAGTTGAAAAAGAGCACACATCAGCTAAAAGAGACGAACATTTTAATAGTTGAATGGTTTTAATAGCTGAAAGTATGCAGAAGTTACGCAGAGCCAAAAAACGTACGGAATAAAATTAAAAATAAATTAAATCGAATAACAATAGTGGGACTGCTAAAGCATTCCCACTAACTAGAAAATGCATTTCCTGGGGAAAATGCGTTGGAATGCTGAATTGCTAAAACAGCCCCCATCAAAACTGCTCCCATCATATTGCCATCAAAACTGCCCCATCATATTGCCACCATCAAAACTGCCCCATCAGAATTGCCCCATCAAAACTTCCCCATCAGAATTGCCCCATCAAAACTGCCCCCATCAAAACTGCCCCATCAGAATTGTCCCATCAAAACTGCCCCATCATATTCCTCTATTATAAATCAGTACATGGTGTGTCTGTCCCATCCCCCGGGCTCTGTAATCAGAGCTGAGATGCTCCAGCCACCTCCCCCCCTGTGTATAACAGAAGCTTTGGTAACCATGGCAACAAAAGCAACACAGTACACTCTGTTTAATGGCTAAAATTTCCTGAAATGACCACTAAACTAACAGCTTTTTCACAAAAACTGTAAAAGATATCAATCTGAAAAGATATAGCCAGATAGCTAAATATTTTGTGAACATTTTAAAGTTTGTTTGGCGTCTGTAGGTGAAAATATGAAGGAGCTGAAACTTTTGAGAGCGGAAGAAGATTTTAAGGATGTGAAGCATGCTCCCATTGACTTCAATGTTAAAAAAAAGTGTTAAAAAGCTTAATATTTTAAAAAGTATAAATGGTAGAAAAAAAGTTGAAAAAGTCCCATCATCAGCTGAAAGAGACAAACATTTTAATAGTTGAATGGTTTTAATAGCTAAAATTATGCAGAAGTTATGCAAAGCCAAAAAACATACGGAATAAAATTAAATAATAAATAAGAACTAGAAAATGCATTTCCTGGGGAAAATGCGTGGGAATGCTGAATAGCTAAATTGCTAAAACGGCCGCCATCAAAACTGCCCCATCATACTGCCATCAAAACTGCCCCATCAGAATTGCCCCATCAAAATTGTCCCCATGAAAACTGCCCCATCATATTGCCACCATCAAAACTTCCCCATCAGAATTGCTCCATCAAAATTGTACCATCATATTGCCACCATCAGAATTGCCCCATCATATTGCCACCATCAAAACTGCCCCATCAGAATTGCCCCATCATATTATCACCATCAAAACTGTCCCATCATATTGCCACCATCAAAACTGCCCCCATCATATTAAACTGGAAAAATTCTGTGAGCCACAATGATCTTATGCCTTGCTTGTGCTATCTCCAGCTGCATGCGCTAATCACGCTTCATATAACCTGCATAGGATAAATTTACAAGTTATGCGCTGCGCTTGGGTGACCCCAAAAACAAAATTAATAATAACCAACTCTGTGCTTACTAGTGCGATAATATTAAATACAAATAATATGAATGTTGAATAAATAAACAAGGTGTGAAAAAACAAGTGCTTGTTACACCATAAATTTGTGCTTATTTGTGCTTTTTACACCATACATAGTGTCTTAATCAACATAAAAAGTGTGCTTAGTGCTCAATACACAGTAATCTGCTTTTCTTAAATGAAAAAAAAAAAAAAAAAGTTCTCTTTGGCACTCTCAATAGTGTGTGTAAATAATGTCCAGCAGTGATAATAAAACAATGCGTGCAGGTGGTGTTCAGCTGTGACAACAATCCAACATCATGCCGAAGATATCCTGAGTGCTGCAAAACATGCTCCTGTGCTCTGAGTCCAAAATTGCTTTGGAGCCACCCCTGGGCTCAGTCTCAGTGTCTGCTCCACTCCTCCAGCTGGAAACAATGTGGCTCCATACATAGAATGAAAAGGAAACTATATAGTGTAATATAGTCAAAATACTTTTATTAAAAGAAAATGCTCCCCACACCGGGGTACTCACATGGCACTGGTGCGACAGTGCACCATACTATAACGGCTTTCTATGCAAAATCAGTGGAAGTTTGGTGCAGTATGCTGTGCTGAGACAGCGCTGGTGTAAAGTCTGTGTCAGTCTCTCCGTCCTGGCCCCTCCCCTACGCGTCTTCGACACAGGGATCACGCGTCATCATCAGGGGGATATTGTCCCATCAAAACTGCCCCATCATATTGCCACCATCAAAACTGCCCCATCATAACTGCCCCATCAAAACTGCCCAATCATATTCCTCTATTATAAATCAGTACATGGTGTGTCTGTCCCCTCCCCCGGGCTCTGTAATCAGAGCTGAGATGCTCCAGCCACCTCCCCCCTGTGTATAACAGAAGTTTTGGTAACCACGGCAACAAAAGCAACACAGTACACTCTGATTAATGGCTAAAATTTCCTGAAATGACCTCTAAACAAAAAGCTTTTTCACAAAAACTGTAAAAGATATCAAACTGAAAAGATATAACCAGATAGCTGAATATTTTGTGAACATTTTAAAGTTTGTTTGGCGTCTGTAGGTGAAAGTATGAAGGAGCTGAAACCCTTCACGGACGCCACGATCTGAGTGCGAGGAGTGATGCGGAGACAGCTGCAGTCGCTCGTCAAGTCGTATCAGCCTGCCCCGTCTGTTTGACCCGGCACTTGGAAAATACTCACCATTCACCGACAGTGTATGTACTACACAGGCCATATACCTACCACCGGGAATCCTACGACAGTGAGCGGCGGATGGCTTCCACAATATCGGACCAAGAAGGAGGTAGATTATGCGGCTAACCATTAGGAAATTCCCGCTATCCCTCCTGTCCTAGACGCTGAACTACCAGCAGCAATTACCAACAAACCTTTAAAAGGGCAACTTGACAAACGATCCACCTTTAATAGGTACCCAGAGGAGACAGTGCTAACCAAGCAGAACCACAAACGGTAAAGCTTTATCACTTTCACTTATTTAAGTGCTCATCTTGCCTTTTTAAGCTAATGTTATCAGTGACTGTTGTTTGGATCCTTTATATGGATTGTTACCATTAGTTATACTGTATCAACTAAATGTTCTCCTATCTGGTATAAACCAACGGGACAGTTCATCATCTGGACCTCTATTGCTTTTTGGCACCAAGTAAAGCACTGTTATTTAACAGTCCAGACAATAAGCAGCATCCAGCATAAATTATTTAACCATTTAAACAACTGTTCCCCTCTCCCCGCATCCACTTCCATATCTCTAAGGATCTTTCTTGTTGTCAATTGGTTTATTTGGTTTACACGGGATGTAATATCCCATTAATCACCAAATTAATTCAATAAATTTACTACAACCAGGTGACAACTAGCAAGATCCTATTGTGTCCGGACGCTGATCAACGTTGAGTGTTATGTTTTTCGTTCACTGTATTGTATGGGTGTTTTTTTCTGTCTGGCCAGTTAACAATCATACACGAAGCAATTGGGCCCTGGTGGACCTAATTGCATTCAAACCATTCCAGTTTTTTAACAAGGTTGTTGCACGATATAATCAATTGTTGTTTGTTTAAATTATTTAATAAAGACATTTATATTTTTTGGTAAATACAGATAGCCAAATTATTGATACACTTTCCAACTCAGTAGCTAAAGTAACTCCTTACCCGGAACTGTAAACCGGGTGCTCTCCCTCTTTTTCTTTTATGTAGTTCCCAGTTACAGCTACAATGTATATATCTACATAATCATTGGTCATCTAATTACTTGACCATACACTGGTGTTACTTGTTTCCACTTCCCTTGTCCCCTTAGAGCCCATTCACACAGGGGCAACACGACTTCCAGCACGACTTTGGGAGGCAACTTGGACACGACTTGAGTATGAATCACAGCACGACTTGGGGCAACTTACAACACAACTTGAAGTCGCCTCCAGGACAGGGAACTTTACAAGTGGCCAATCAGAGCTTATCAGCTGTGTGTGAGAAGGAGGGGGCTGGCTGTTTAGTGGAGGAAATTACTTTCTGTTTCCTTTCTGCTTCCTGTAAAGTTGCCTCAGTATGAACAGTGATCAGACTTGGAGGCAACTTCCATTGAAATCAATGGGTACAAGTTGCCTTCAAGTCGGATTGAAGTAGTACAGGAACCTTTTCTGAAGTCGGAGCGACTGCAGTAGTGTGCATTAAGACAGATCCACTCACTTACATTGATTTTTTCGTGTAGCGCGACTAGGGGCGACTTGGGGCGACTTGAAGTCGGATCCAAAGTTGCCCCTGTGTGAATGGGCTCTCAGTCTAGTCTAATTAATGAACACGTGTACACTGCTGCTTACCCCTTACACACTGGAGGCGTTTTTCAGGTGCTACAGTGCTAACAATAGCGCCTGCATAGCGCCTGAAAAAAGCCTGAGTGCTTTCGCACTGGGGCGCTGCACTGGCAGGGTGTCACAAAAAGTCCTGTCAGCAGCTTCTTTGCAGCGGTGTAGGTGAAATCAATGGGCAGCACCAGCAAAGCACCGCTGCAGCGGCATTTTGCAGGCGGATTTAACCCTTTTTTTGGCCACTAGCGCGGGTTAAAACCGCCCCGCTAGTGGCCGAATAGCGCCGCTAAAATTAGCGCCGCTTTACTGCCGATGCTTGGGCGCTTTCAATGTGAAAGGGCTCTAAATGGTTAAGGCTGCACTCATACCTGAGCGTATTTTTTTTCATGCAGAAAGTCGCGCTTTTTTACCACGATTTTTGCCCCGATTTTGTACAGGTCAGAAGGTCACCAATGTAAAAAGCAGAAAAACGCCTGTAATCTGCCTATAAAGAAGTTCATGTACTTTTTTGAGCTCAGGCTCTGTCCACACCTAGGCGTTTTTTTGCTCTCAGCCTCAGCTCTAAAAACGCCCAACAAGACAAATCCCATTCATTTCAATGGCTCCTGTTCACATCTGAGCTTTCTGTCACCTAAAGCAAAACGCCCATCGCTCAAAAAAGTACATGAGCTTCTTATTTGGCAGATTACAGGCGTTTTTAATTCTTTTACATTGGTGACCTTTTGACCTGTACAAAATCGTGGCAAAAATAGCTTAACTTTCTGCCTGAAAACTAGGGGTGCACCGAATGGGTTTTTTGGTGCCGAAACAGATACCGAAAATGAAAAATACACTAGGCCGAAAACCGAAACCAAAAATGACCGATACCAAAAATGACTGTTTTTAAAAAAAAAATTTTTAAACAGGAGATGGTCAGAGACTGCAGACATGCTACAGGAGACGGACAGAGACTGCGGACATGCTACAGGAGATGGACAGAGACTGCGGACATGCTACAGGAGACGGACAGAGACTGCGGACATGCTACAGGAGATGGTCAGAGACTGCGGACATGCTATAGGAGACGGTCAGAGACTGCGGACATGCTACAGGAGATTAATGCAGCCTCACCAGTTCCCCTCAGATGCAGCCTGCCTGATAGAAAAATGCATGCACAGTGTTTTCCATGTATTCCAATGGCTCTAGTTCACACGATGCAGTCAGTTTCCAGTGCGGAAACTGACTGCATGGTGTGAACTAGAGCCATTGGAATACATGGAAAACACTGTGTATGCATTTTGTTCAAAAAAAAAAAGCGCATGGAACTGCATCTGGTGTGAACTGGCCCCAAGCAAGCTACCCGGTTCCTTCCAACAGACTTCTATTGGGAATGATCATATCTTTACCTCTACTAGCAATAACAACTTAACCCTTCCCCATTCTATCACATGGCGATAAAAATCTAGCTGGGTCAAAATCAAGATTATTTTTTTTTTTATATGGCCAATAAAGGGAGTACAGCCTTTGGCCTGTGACCTGGTTTTATATAGCATGGCTATAGTCACACAAGCAGCCAGAGGTGAATAGTTTGCGGTGTTCAGAGGCGAACAAATGACTCTTCCGGACACAGTAGCACTGTGGGCACATAAAACTTGTGGATTAGCTGTGGACAAAACTCTGCAGTAATGCTTGCTCTGGGCACACGCTGTTCCTCTCATGCAGCTTGCCAGTGTCTGAATGCAGCCTCACCCGTGCCCGGATCAGAGTGGCGATCTCAGTGTGTCCTGGAGCTGTCAATTGTATTTCCCGGGCGGCTGCAGTAACAATGTCCCGCCTCCTGTAATCACATTACGCTTATTCAATGTCCCGCCATTGGATCAGTGTGCCGTCTGTCACAGGAGGCGGGACATTGTTACTGCAGCTGCCCGGGAAATACAATTTACAGCTCCAGGACACACGGAGATGGCCGCTCTGCGGGGAGGGAAGAAGGGAGGTGAGGAGAAGGGAGGACTGGGGTGAGCCAGGAAAATGCCCCCGCAATGGGCGGCACCAGGGGGCAGGGGCCCGCCCAGGCCCCGCCCCCATTTTTGGCCCCATTGTCGGCAAGAATTCTCTTTTGGCAAATTGCTGAAATGGCTGAAATTTTGGTGCATCCCTACCGAAAACTATACACTCAGGTGTGAATGCAGCCTCAGGCGTTTTACTACAGGTGACAAAATGTTCAGATGTGAACAGGGGCTATTTAAATGAATGGGATTTTGCTTGTTGGGCGTTTTTCAGGCATTTTTGACGGCGTTTTCTGAGCTGAAAACATTTAGGCGATTTTGCTTGTTGGGCGTTTTACGAGCTGAAAACGTTCAGGTGTGAATGCAGCCTGACTATTTACAGCTCAACATCTGCAGGCAGGTGCTTTTGGTAAAAAATGTCATTTAACATCTTAGTGTCTGCTTATTTATATTGGTTAACCTTTCATAGCTACCTGCATGGCTCATGCTGCCTTCTATATGAAGAAAAGTGTCATTTCTCATTATAGATCAGTCTGGATTTTATTGTCCATTCTACTAACCACATTTAAGACTGACGTATATTTATTTTTCTCTCTTTTTTTTTTTTTGTCTCCATGTCTCTATTCAGAGTGAACGCAGTTTGCTGAAAAGGCCAATGATTTTGCCCCGCCTCCTTATGATCTATCCAATCTGTTGTGCCTGCCCCATCAGCTTTGTCCATACTACACCCAGTGATGCACACACAGACACACTTTGTGTGTATGTTAAGGAGTGCAGGACAGGTGGCAAATCAGAGTACACGCACACTAGAGGCTGGAAAATTGGTTAGTAAGTTTAAACATCACCTCCTCATAGACAATTACACTAATGTCCCTCTCTGCTGCTCTGATTAAAAAAGACTCACACCTCTGAAAAGCAATCCACACATTTCTTTTCAGAGGCAATATGCGGCATCCTCGCCACCTGTGTGGGCACTGGTGAGGCTGCACTGTTGGGCACTGATGAGGCTGCACTTGGTACCCACTTTTAGCCCACAACCGCATTGGGACGATTTGGCATGTCAAATCGCATGCCAAATTGGCAGCTATTGCTGGCAATGACACAGTTCGAATTGGGGCGACGCCCACTTTGCGGAGCTGCACCGATTCCCAAAATTATTTCCTGTACTACTTTTGTTGACTTTGGGGGTGATTTGAATAGACATCTGTGCATGAACCCACACAGATGTCTGTCAAATCGTCCCTGAAGTCGGACTGCATTGCCGGTTTGAAATCGTGCAAGTTCAGATTTCAAACCCTCCCTAATGTGAACCTAGGCCTAATGTACAGAGAGGAAGAGGTGGAGCCTAAAGAGGAAGGGGTGTGGTTTACAGATGACAGGGCAGGTCTTAAACATGAAGGGGTGTGGCATCGACAGGAAGGGGTGGGTCATTTAAATTGGGGGTTGCATGAGTTTAGTCAGGCCTAGGGCAGCACAAAACGTAAATACACCACTGCCATGTTCACTCTGTGCTAATGGTCCATGGCAGGGGCCAAGAGTCTCATCTATCAAAATTGTTCTTTGCTCCAAGACCAAATCAAGCGGATGTGCAATACTACATCACCACTATTGGATCAAAAGGAAAGCCTTTGCAATTGCCTTACCCGAGGTATTACTAGTGCTATCTTCAGACGGTAACAAGTTCAATCTAACCAATGTGGATTACAATGTTGAGTTCAGTGGGGCTGCGTGTTGATTTTGCCAAAATTTGCTCCACCCCTAGGAATTGCGTTAGGGACACTCCTGTTGTGCTGTTCTACCGGACTATGCCTTTAAATCCCAGCAGTTACAGGTAGTGCCCTAAAAGTGTCATGCTGGCCTGTGCCCAGAAATTGCCAGTGTGCCTCCCTCTAAAAAAGTAACATGCTGATCCGAAGTTGTGAAATTTCAGCATGTTTGTTCTTCATTAGTGAAGAAAGTTTGTCTCAGTCCCCGGCTGTCCCCGGCTGAGAAATGCTTAAAACGCAAGGGGACGTTGTTGACCAGGGGGATGAACAGTTCTTCAAGAATTATGGTCCCTTGCATGTTAGAATGGCTAAATGTGTCGCCTGTAAATGCCGATGCACCTGTCCCCGGAGTTGTCCCTGTGAATAGGGAAGCTGCAGGAAAACTGAAATTGTTGACCAAGTTGTTGCACCTCTAGTGAACTGCCTGTTGGACTTTGGGTCTCCAAGGACAATGGGGTGTTTAGTTAGTTAGGTAGAATGTGCTGTAGCAAAAAGGGCAAGTTCTCACCTTGAAACTCGGATTATTGGCCTGAAAGTTACACAAGGCCTGTTCTTTGATACCCTGACTTCTATGTGGCTTGAGAGTGCCAGCCTGAGTGAGTCATAATCAGATTTGCTCATGTTTCAATGTAGATTGATAAGTAAAATTTATTTTCTAGAATTGCTGGAAAAGGAGTGTCACCCTCGAGGGGGGTTGGGGCCCATTTTCAACTGTAGATATATCCATTACTAAAAGTAAGATATGTAGATTGATATATAGCACTGTGTTCATTTTGCACTACATGTTGCTCTCGGCTGAGAGTGGACAAACTTCACTTATGTACATATTGCACTGTATTGTTGTAAGACTAGTGATGTGTTTCTATGCTATTTATTGCTTCTCTTTCAGGTGTTCCAGCACCCTTTGCGTCTTCCTTGGCTAAGGTGAGACAGTATCCTTGACATGTATACTAACGCTAAATTTTTCTATTTCCTATTATGTGTATATTAAATAGTATTGTTAGATAAGGTTACTGTTATTGCATTTTTCCCTCATTTGTTCGGGTGGTCCGCCACACGTAAAACTGTAAATACTGTCTTATATTTATTGTCCTTTTATTGCCACTTGCCTTTGTACATAAGCTATGTTTACTCATTTCATGTGGTACGCAATGTGTCGTTACCATTTTAATCCTTCCCCGTTACCCTACCTATCCAAGTTTTGCCAGGACATTCATTCTCAGGCTTGAGAATATATATTTTTTCTTTTTTGTTGCAAACTCCGAGATGTAGTTTCTTGGCAGGGGGAGGATGTAGCACCCTGATAGGAGGATTGCTAACAAACTTAGCTTGCTAGGTGGTAACTAGCCTGGCTGATAGGGGATTCACTGTCTTTTTCCCTAATGCTGGATTTGATGCACCTCTCTCATTTGTCATTAGGTGGCATTGTTGCCTGTGGCAGTAGAGTGATAAGGGCATAGGGAATCCAGACTAGGAGTGAATAGGTTGACTCCGCCAATTGTCAGGAGTTTTCTTCGGCCTCTTGGCCTGCTGGGAGCGCCTATTTATTCAAGAGGAATCAGGTGATAGGGGTTCTGTGCCACCTGAATGGCTGTCTGGGTGGACGTGTGTCACAAGGCTCTGGGTTGCTAGGCCAGAAGCCTGAGGTCTATCCCGGGAGCACCTGGCTGCTAGGCTGTCTGAGGCATATCCAGGTTTAAGAGAAGCAGTGCAGGGTTGGGGCGTTTTGCCGGAAACCCAACCAAGTTGCAGAGGTTCCACTGGACGGGGAACCGCATTGTTGCCAGGGGTGACGGAGAAGCAATTGCCACATGGGACGACCACTCCTTTTACCAGAGGCAAGTGAGGATCAAGATCAGAGATAAAAGAGACACAGTCACCGTTAAGGGACAACCACTCTGATTTTTAGAGGCCAGTTATGGAAGTCTGAAGAAGTACCAGAGCAACCTTATTCACTAGCTGGGCACGGTAAACAAGTGGGAAAGCTTTAGCAGAGTGCCAAGCCAGGCACCCAGCAGGTTAGCAGGGAAGATGCTTGAGGAGAATATAGTGGGTTAGCTGTAGAAGAGCTCAGGGGATCCAGTGATGACTGGGATCTTGAAGTCTAGCGAGAGACTGGGAGCTCAGTGTGTGAAGATCTACAGTAGGATACTGTGAGATGTGAGAAAAGATCTATAACGGGTTATTGTGAGTTACGTGTATGGATCTCTATTGACTGTTCAAAGTTTAGTTGCCATAGGAGACAGCAGTTCTACAAATACAGTTGCTGCATGCAGCTTAAAGGTCCTCTACCTGTATATCTGTGTACCTTTTTATGTCTCAGAGTCTGCCAATTGCTATTGCGTCTGCCTAAAACGTATCCTGGCCCTAAACCCTCTCTCCTCCAGTTCTTGTTAAGAGACAATAAATCTCTTTTGTTCACATTCAAAAAAGTGACTGACACCCATGTTTTCAACTTGCATCACACCCACCATGTCTAGTAACCCATACTGTGAAGAAGGATGTCAGCTCTCCCTAACTCTGGAGGTCACCATTATGCATCTAGGGGTCGGGGACACCGCTACATACAGTATACTTTAACCACATGCCGACCGGGCCATAGCCGAAAGACTGCTACAGCGCGGTCGGCTTATCCTGGGAGGGCGTCCATGGACGTCCTCCCAGAATCCTGCTCTCGCGCGCACCCAAGAGCATCCGTGACCGCATCCGTGACCACCGGGTCCAGTCAACCCGGCGCATCACAGTGAACGGCCACTAATCATGGCCATTTACCATGTGATCGCTCCGTCAAATGACGGAGCGATCACATGTAAACAAACCGGCGTCATGTCATGACGCCGGTTCCTCCCTCCCCTCTGTGTACCGATCGGTACAGAGGGGAGGAGAGGGGGAGAGATCGGATGGTAGCAGCGTTGTGGGCTGCATCTGTAGTGCCCACAATGCTGCTCTGTGACAAATAAAGTCACATCCAGCCATGCTCAGCCATCCCTCCATACTATAATACTCTACAATACCCCGCACTACTCTGCACTACCCTTCAATACCTGGCACTACCCGGCACTACCCCGCAACACCCTGCAATACTCCGCAATACCCCGCAATAACCAGTTATACCCAGCCATACTCTGCAATACTCGGCCATACTCGGCCTCTGTATGTGGCCAGGCTGTGGAAGTCTCACACATGTGGTATTGCCGTACTCAGGAGTAGGAGAATCTATTTTGGGGTGTCATTTTTGGTATGTACATGCTATGTGTTAGAAATATTGTATAAATGGACAACTTTATGTTAAAAAAAAAAAAAAAAAAAAAAAAAAATTTAACCACTTCCTGCCCGCCGGCCATCATATAACGTCCTTGACTTTGTGCGGGGATATCTGAATGATGGGTGCAGCTACAGGCATCATTCATATATCAGCTTTTTCAGCCAGCGATTCCCTACACCATGGGAATGATCATAGCGGCTGTTCTACTGCTTGATCGTTCTTATGGGAGGCGAGAGGGGACCTCCCCCCCTTTCCTGCCGCCCTCCGGTGCTTCTACTGACTCACCGCTACAAACTAAGCCAGGATCGTTTTTTTTTTTTTTTTTATTTCAGGCTTCCCAGCCTAGAGGTGAGATGTGGGGTCTTATTGACCCCATATCTCACTGTAAAGAGGACCTGTCATGCCATATTCCTATTACAAGGGATGTTTACATTCCTTGTAATAGGAATAAAAGTGATCAAAAATTTTTTTGGGGGAAAAAAAGTGTCAAACTAAAAAAGTAAAAATGAACAATAAAAAGAAAAAAATGTTTTTTTAAAGCGCCCCTGTCCGTGTGCTCGCATGCAGAAGCGAATGCACACCCAAGTCCCGCCCACATATGAAAACGGTGTTCAAACCACACATGTAAGGTATCGGTGCGAACATTAGAGCGAAAGCAATAATTTTGGCCCTAGACCTCCTCAGTAACTCAAAACATGTAGCCAGTAAAAAGTTTTAAAGCGTCGGGGTATTTGTACTTTTCTGGCATGTTAGCCCCGGTTCACACTGAGGCAGCGCGACTTGCAGCGCGACTGCCTCAGGCGACCTGGACACGACAGGGGCGGCGACTTGCAAAACGACTTCTATATAGAAGTCTTTGTAAGTCACCTCAAGTCGCCCCCAAAGTAGTACTTGCGTCGCTCCGATTAGAACGGTTCCATTGTACAGAACGGGATGCTACTTGTCAGGCGGCTAGGTCGCCTGACAAGTCGTCCTAGTGTGAATCGACCCTCAGGGTCTCAAGAATATAGATAGGACGTCAGGGAGCTGATACATAAGAAATACACACGATAGCAATATAAATTCATGAAATCCTAGTAGTTTTATACATAATGTTTGCAATGCGATTTGCCTCATACAAAGTCTCATGACCAATGTATCCTTTTCTTGTACATAGAAGTAGGGATGGAGGCATTTCTCTAGGTGCCGCAGACCACAACAATTTTTGTTTACCTAGATTTTTTTAAAATTCTTGTTATACCAACAAATGTGATTACATAGTCAGGTTGAAAAAAGACAAGTCCATCTAGTTCAACCAATAAAAGAGGAAAAAAAGTTTGACAGGCTTCTTGCATTTGTCAACATACTTTTTAATTTTATATTAGCATTTTATATTTTATTACTCATTCATGAGCTATAACCTGGTGCATTTAAAATACACAAAAAAATGTTAACTCCTTTTTGTGTAAACTAATAAGTGAATCATACACAAAAAACTACTATAATAAAAACAAAATAAATACTCTTTCAGGAGTTTCTGATGGAACATACTGAAGGCTGTGCAATGACCAGACCAATTTTGAGCGGTCAGCGGCATCACAGTGAATTAATCTTGTCTATCTGTAGCGCTGTACAGAGATGAGGGAGAAAAGTGGGGATTTCAAATCCCCTGACCACTAGAACAGCTACGGGAGCCCTGAAAGCTCACCATCACCGGAGCTGCATGAGGGTTTCTCCTGTTAACTCTTGTGTTGATGTGACATGATGCTGGTAAAAGAAGATGGAGTATTGCCTTGAACCTCAGCAATGCATGATTAGACCTGAATGGTGAAGATTTGGCACCTTTTGATTTGGGCACATAGTTTATGTCTTGGACTTTGTAAATAGAGTTGGGCGAACGGTTCAGGCTAAGCATGAGTTCAGGCTGAACATTGGCTGTTCGCCCGTTTGACAAACACCCAAATTATTAGGGCTTTCGACCATTTGTTCAGACCACCGGACTACCCCAATGCACTGCGCCGCTGCACAGTGCATTGGAAGCCCTGGTTGGCTGGAAGCCCTGGAGCTCTATGGTGTGATGCAATAGGGTGGCTGCCCTTAAGCTGGCTCCTGGAGGACGTCCTGCCTCATTGGAGGACATCCTGCCTCATTGGAGTTGTGCCTCCTCCTCCTCCCTTCTCTCAGGCACCCAAGTACAGTCAGTGACCTCATCATCCCCTCCCTCCTTGTCACTGGAGTTAGATTGGCAGTATGCTGCAGCTGGGGGAACATGACTGCCAGTTTGTCCTTCTTGGGCACCCCCTCTCCCTAGGCTCACGTTACTCCCTTCCTCAACCTGGAAACCAATATCGGAGCCTTCAAATCTCTGCGCATCCACCAGCAGCATGTACCTGACACTGTGGTCGAATAATTCTGGGGACTCCTCCGTGCATGATGGTGGGGCGATGGAAGGAGTGACTGTGGACAAGGAGCCGGTGGAATAGGCCACTTTAGCAGCTACATTGGAAGGCAAACTACTCTGAGCCTGGGTGACAGAGGATGAGAAGGATGAGGACAGCTTTGTTATCCACTCCACCAACTTCTGCGTGTTCTGGCTCAATAACACAGTCAGAAGCAGAAAAAAATACAAGCATGACCTACGGCCACCTGCAGAGGATGCACTATGTCCACGACCAGCACCGATGACTGTAGACACAGAGGCTGCTTGCCCTCTTTTAGTGGCCTGTGAGCATCTGCCTCTCCTTGGTGGCCTTTCGGCATGATGTATATTTTGTTCTGCCACACCACACTACACTTTATTAGATACTGTGTACACCACCAGAAGTGTAGTAGAAACTGTACACACTGTATTATATACTGTGTACACTGCCTGCACTGTATTAGCAACTGTACTACGGCTGCACTGTATTTTATACTGTGTACACCACCAGAAGTGTAGTAGACACTGTATTGGATACTGTGTACACCGCCTGCACTGTATTAGCAACTGTACTACGACTGCACTGTATTGTGTACACCACCAGAAGTGTAGTAGAAACTGTGCACACTATTAGATACTGTGTACACTACCAGAAAAATAATAGAACGTGTACTACGGCTGCACTGTATTGTGTACACCACCAGAAGTGTAGTAGAAACTGCACACACTGTATTAGATACTGTGTACACCGTCTGCACTGTTAGCAACTGTACTATGGCTGCACTGTATTTTATACTGTGTACACCACCAGAAATGTGTACACACTGTATTAGATACTGTGTACACTGCCTAAAGTGTATTAGAAACAGTACACCACAGAATGCACTGTAGATATAGGCTACACTGGATATAGATATATAGATAGAGAGATATCTATCTATCTATCTATACTACACCGCCTGTAGTGTATTAGAAGAAACCGTACACCGCAGAAATATATATTATATAATACACACACACACACACACACACACAGTAAAACCTTAGATTGCAAGCATAATTCGTTCCAGAAACAAAGCACTTGTAGATCAAAGCAAATTTCCTCATAAGAAATAATGGAAACTCAAATGATTAGTTCCACAACCATTTATTCATAGGGCCTTCAGTTTATAGTCCATATAAAAAGATTATAGCAATGTGACCAGGTTGTGCAACAATAAAATGTCCATCCACAAATGGAAGCCTCCACAAGGGGATTAGAAGCTAAATCCAGCAGGAGCTACAGAGTATTAATAAGAAAAGAGGCACCTCTAAGCGTAGCAAAATGTTGCTAAATGTTGTACCTTCATTAAATGTATCCGTATTGCTACACTTAGAGGCTCCTCTCTACTTGTATATCAAGTCAAAATTTATTTAAAAATTTTGCTAGTCTTGCAAAACGCTCTCAAACCAAGATAGATAGAATAGATAGATAGAATAGATAGAATAGATAGAATAGATAGATAGATAGAACATTTAATCCATACTTGCCGTAATTTTCCTTTCCTGGATCCTCCCCATGTCAGCATACTATGGGTCAGCTCTGACCCCTCCAGGACCACCTCTTTTCTAGCCCATAAAAGGACGGCTGTCTGCCCTCACCAGTCTTCAAAAAAACCCCGCCTCGGTAAGCATACGGTAAGTATGGATAACAATTTTCCTTATTCCTGGAGTTCCCCATGTCAGCCTACTATGGGATGTACCAAGCAATATTAAGAAGGGAGGGAAGACAAAAAATAAAAAAATAAGCCAAGCCCTCAATGCAATGCTACTCAAAATTTTTAATGGGCAACAGCCACCGTAATACTGTAGAGCCAAATGTTTCCTCAGGCAGACAAGCCATATTAAGCTTGTAATGCCTAATAAAAAGGTGTTGGGCAGGCTCCAGCTTGCTGCTCTACAAACTACCTCAGGGGCGACCTTTGCGTATGCCCAGGATGCTGCCATACCCCTCGTCGAATGTGCTTTGATCTCTGAAGGAGGAGGAAGGCCCAGCGTTTTGTATGCAATATGCATGGTCTTGACAAACCAGGAAGACACAACTCTGGATGTTGCTGGCATACCCTTTTTAGGCCCCATTGGGAAAACCTACAGCTGATCTTGTTTGTCAAAGCTTTTAGTCCATATCAGGTAGGTTGAAACCGCAGAGACCAGGTCTAACCTACTTCACTCATCATCAGCTGTATCCGCCAGAAAGACTGGGAGAATGACCTCCCAGTTCATACGAAATTATGTGGCCACCTTAGGTAGAAAGCTCGGTATCGGCTTAAGGACCATCTTGTCTGGGAGCACCAAACAATATGGTTCTTTAGATGAGAAGGCGCACAACTCGGAGTCTCTTCTGGCCGAGGCCACGGCTAGTAAAAAACAAAAAAAACTGTTAAAAGAAATAATGAACAAGAAAAAGCTTGATCAAACGGAAGAACCAGCAATGTTCCCAAGACTAGTGTTAAGTCCTCTTTTGGAAAAAATTTTAATGGAGGTCTGATTTCTATGGCTGCCCCTAAAAAAAAAAATCAGATCACCAACGGATGTAGAGCACATCTTGTACACAACATATCTGACAAGGCAGGGATTTGACCCTTCAGGGACTTATAAGCTAACCTTTGGTGACTACTCTGCAGAAACTCCAAAATGTTAGATACTGAAGGAGATCCAACATCCCAACCCCTTTCCGTAGTATTCCAGATCTGGTGATAGGTTACATTCCTTCTGACGATCCTGTAATAATGTCATTAACTTTATCCACCCGTGGTTCGGGTGTAAGGCCCCACTCTGCAGAAGGAGATTTTGACAAGGAGGCAGAGGGATTGGTGAGCCCAACTTTATCCTCCAAGCCAAAGTGAACCACAGCTCCCTGAGCCAGTAAGGTAGGACTACTATTGCTGTGACCCTTTCTCGCTGAATCTTCAGCAGGATTTTGAGAGCCAATGGAAGCGGCGGGAACACATACACCAAGGGGAAGTTCCAAGACCTGGACAGAGCACCCTTACTAAATGCCTGTGGATGCTAGGTCCGGGAGAAGAAGCAAGACAGTTGACAGTTCTCCAATGCCATAAGATCTATTGAAGGAGTCCCCCAGACCCTGAAGATCTTGCGTAAGAACTTGGGGTTGAGGCCCCATTTGTTCAAGAAAAATGGGAAAAGGTCCCCCGAGCGGGGTTTTTAGGCAGCTAACTATAGATGTGAGCAAGGCAGTAAATAAAATATTAAAATGCTTTATTGAAGGGTAATGAATGAATGTAACAACATATAAATATAAGTTAGGAGCTCCAGTGGGAAAATACCATACCAAATACATATAATAGCAAACATGGGTTATACACAGCATATGATAAGGCTATTGCATAACAATCCTGACGCGTTTCGACCCATGAATTTTGGGGTCTCTTCAGAGGATAAGTTTGCTACAGAAAAAAGAAAAATTTATAACAGTATGTCCAGCTTATTTAAAAGAATTACAGCATAGGCAAGTTTGTTTAGCAACATGTTTAGTAACACTTTGCACATTTGTTGTGATCCCCAAAGCCTCGACTCAAGCGATCTGCTAAAACATTGCCAAGCCCTGGGAATTAAGATGCTGTAAGAGAGCCGAGATTCTTCTCTGTGCAGAGGAAGATTGACATGCCACCTGAAGGAGAAGGTGACTTCTTGTGCCCCCTTGATGAGACACATAAGCCACCGTAGTTTTGTTGTCTAAAAGAATCTTGGCAGCTCGACCTCGCAACATAGGTTGGAACACTAAGAGCCTGTCTGACAGCATCCAATCCCAGGAAATTTGAACTCTTCGCCCCACAAAACGTACCATTGGCCTTGAACCTGCTGTCCCAGGCAGTGTGCCCTGCAGCCTGCCAGACTGGCATTGGTCGACACTACTATTGGTTCTGAGGCCTTCAACGGAACTCCACGGGAAAGATTGCGAGCTACTGACCACCAACCAGGGACCAGGATTATCGGAATTGGCAGATGATCCCACTGAAGAAAGTTGCATTGAAACCTCCTTCTGCGCCACCTGACCCACGGGACTACTGGACCTGTGGCTGATAAAACCCCTAGATACTGCATGGATTCCTTCATCATCATCATAGAAGGCCTGGCCATCACTGCTTGGTCTGAGACTGGATCCCCTGGACCTTCCTCTGAGGAAGAGAAACACGACCCGATCCGTGTCGAATTGTACTCCTAAATACTCCAACATTTGGGTCAGATGCATCTGGCTCTTCCGAAAGTTGATCAACCAACCGAAATGAGTTAGTGTTTTGCAGGTGAATTCACATGAACTAGAAGGAGCTCATTTGACCCAGAAGTAGCATGTCATCTAGATAATTAAATTTTTGCACTCCCTTGACCCTGAGAGTCGCAACGACAGCAGACAGTAGCTTTAAAAAAAATGTTCTCTGAGTCGTGCAGAGACCGAATAGGAGAGATTAAAAATGAAAATGAGAGCCTTCCACGGAAGGCCTGAGAAAGCGATGGTGAGATGCGTCTATGGAGACATGAAGATACGCATCCGCCAGATCGATGGAAACCATCTAGTCTCCTGACTCCACAACCAAAACTATCATTTCCAATGACTTCATTAAATGGTGGAACCTTCATGTAAGAATTCAGGACTTTGAGGTCAAAAACTGGTCCGAAACCCCCTGAAGCCTCTAGGACCAAAAAAAGAGGGGGAACATACTCTTTACGTGCCATTCCGTGCCTTGGAACCGGAATGATGGTCCTTGCTGCCAACAGCTCCCCTATATATCCTTGCAAACATTGCTTCCTTTCCAAATCAGTAGGAAGTCCAGTTTCTATGAACAAGGTCTGAGGGGGCCTTGTTCTGAACTCGAGACAATAACATGATCGAATGACGGCTACAATCCAGGCATCATGTAATTTGTCCGCCCAAATCCCCTCTGAATTGGGCTAGTCTTGCTCCTACTTGAGAGGGTAAAGCGGAGACAGCTTCAGAAGGACTTATTTGTAGCCTTAGGCTCTGTCTCCACTACTGCGAGTTGTTGTGTGACCTGACACATGCGAAGTCGCATGACAAGTCAAAACCCATGTATTTCAATGGTCCCAGTTCTAATTGGTGCGACTTAAGTCGCAGCGACTCCAAAAAAGGTTTTTGCACTACTTTGAGAACAAAAAAGAAGAAAAGGGTTTCCCAAGGGTGGGTTTTTTTGGCAGCAAAATTCAAATTATTAATACCAATGTTGTATAAAAGGAATTGTATTTTATTTTACAAAAATGATCATCAAGGTTAAAAAATGAGCTCTGATATAGAGTGTTTACAAACCTTATAGGATCAGACACACATTATACAGACATATTTCCATAACAATATTTAACAAATATTGTCAACATCAAACAATAAAAGCTGATGCGTTTTAACCTATATATCCAAGGTCTTCTTCAGAGGTTAGTCTGTTAAGGAATATACAAGAGGGGTATATGTATAAGAACTAATTGTGTATAATAAAACTAATGTGCAATATTCTATATGATATAGTTACCCAATAATGCGTGTCCTAAAAGTAGAAGGCTTCCTATATAAGGGTCCCTTTTTAAAACCAAACGCCTATTCTCTCTCCCCAAGAGGTCATATGACACCTCCACTGGCATGGCCACCAGTGCCGGAGCAAACAATCCACCGATGTGGCTTATGAGAAGTCACACTACAAGTCTCCCCCCCCTGTCCGGCCAGTCGATCGGTCGGGGAGCAGGCAACACCTGCAGCGAAAACCCAAAGAATACACTTATAAAACACGCCCATAATATGTATTAAAACATTATATCGAGAGATATTCCCTTAATTAGATAATCAAGTAAAAGGCAAAAGTTGTGATGTAGGATATAGTCAAGTCCATCAATGATAAATTCATTTAATGCTCCATCATATTTTTGGCTTTGATGTAGGAGTGCCTGTACAGCTGTGATCCCCCGATTCAATAGCCACCAAATGCTTTTTAGGTCTGCGTTTATTTTGCGATCCATAGGATCCCTAGAAGAGGCCGAATACTCCAGCGGAAGCGGAATGTGGCGGGCGAATATATGTAATGAAGCATCCACCTTAGGCGTAGTGTCCCAAGGGGTACAGCTTCTATACTCCATTATGCACATTGAGCTTCTTCTCAGGCCCTCCCCCCCACTCATCGTCTTTTTTAATTTCAGAAATGAAATGGGAAGGAGGGTAACAAATTCTTTAAATACGGGTAGTATCTTTGCTGTTTCTTTGGAGGCGACGATTCTTTCCTTAACAGCCTCCACCAAGGGGGAACCAGTGCAAAAATCAAACGTATGCGATTCTGAGACCATCTCAGCCTCAGATGGATCCGAATCGCTATCGACTTCAGAGTTAAAATGCACTGAAAACACATGATCTGAATCTGCAGATGGTGAAGATACAGCAGGATGAGCAGGATTCCTTGAAACACTCTTTAACCCTTCCTTGACTTCATGCTTAATGTAGGATTTAACCTGGCGTGCTTTTGCAGCATTGTCCTGAGCCGTCTGATGTCTTGACCTCTCTTGGCTTGGGTCCGAGCGACTAAAGTGAGGCAATGCTGATTTGAAACCTCTTTGCGGGAATTTATCTCACAGTGGGCCCTTCTCTCTGTAAAACACAGAGGATGTGCTCTCTTTTAAATAAATAAATAACATTAAAATAAATTTCTCCATCCAAATCTTCAGTGCTTGAGGCAGCTAGGCAGGCAGGCAAAATTCCCCAGTCCTAGAAGGTACAGGATAATAAAAATACTCTGACAGACAAGTAACAGCAGAAAGTAATGAGAGACCTGGAAGGAGGCTTACCAGAGCAGAGTAGCAGATTGACCAGCTGGAGACTGAGATCAGCCTAGGACAGAGGCTGCTACAAATCAGCAGTGAGCATTCTGGTGTTTGCTAGACAACCCAAAGAGGAAGCTACCTCTGACCTCACCTGCACAACTCTGAGCTTCCTGAAAAGGAGTACATGTGGAGGCGGTGAACTACAAGACCCAGCGAGCCAAACCATGAACACACAAAAGCATGGAAGGAGAGAGTGCCAGCCCCTGCCTAACGAAGGTATATACAGTCATTTATACTGCCAGTGACCTTTGCCAGTAATACACAGTCATTTATTCTGTACCATACAATTCCAGCACCACGGGAACCCACCTCCTCAGGAGATTTACAGCTTATATGGGAGGATCTTCTGAATCGGGAAAGGCTGAATCCCGACAGGATGGTTGGAGAAGAGAAAAATAAATAAATAAAAATAAACTTTAAAAGGCGTCCAGAGCGAGGACGAAAAAAGAACACTGGTGTGGGCAGACAGCTGCCCTTTTATGGGCTAGAAAAGAGGTAGGCCTGGAGGGGTCAGAGGGGGCGGAGCTGACCCATAGTAGGCTGACATGGGGAGGTCCAGGAAATATATCTATATATATATATATATATCTATCTATATATATAGATAGATATATATCTATCTATATATATAGATATATATATATATATATATATATATATATATATATATATCTATATATATATATATACACATATCCATATACATACATACACACATCCTAGACAATCCCACCCCCCCCTACAGTTAGAACACAGTGAGGGAACACAGTTAACCCCTTGATCGCCCCCTAGTGTTAACCCCTTCCATGCCAGTGACATTTATACAGTAATCAGTGCATTTTTATAGCACTGATTGCTGTATAATTGTCAATGGTCCTAAAAATATCCGATATGTTTGCCGCAATATCGCAGTCCCGATAAAAAGAAAAAAAAAAAAAAAGCAGATCGCCGCCATTACTAGTAAAAAAAAAATAATAATAATAAAAATGCCATAAATATCCCCAATTTTGTAGACATATATTATGTAGACTGTATTTTGTATAACTTTTGTGCAAACCAATCAATATACGCTTATTGCGATTTTTTTTTTTTTTTTTACCAAAAATATGTAGAAGAATACATATCGGCCTAAACTGAGGAAAAAATTTGTTTTTTTAATAAAAAATGTGGAATATTTATTATAGCAAAAAGTAAAAGATAGTGTTTTTTTCAAAATTGTCGCTCTTCTTTTGTTTATAGCGCAAAAAATATACTCCGCAGAGGTGATCTGTGACAAGAACCCACTGTCACTGTCTGTTTTTGAGGGGGCTGTGGGCTAGCCTCCTTCCCACAGATTTTGGCCCAGAAGAGACTGAGAGACTTGGGGACGAAATGGCATTACGAGAATGCTACATCCCTTCTCCCCACCCCCTCTTATTGCTGTGTTTAAATGTGTTGGGTCATGGCACATAGACAAAGGTCTGGAGACACCTCCCAGCAGGGGATGTGTAAGGAGGGGTCTGGAGACACCTCCCAGCAGGGGATGTGTAAGGAGGGGCTGCCTGCTTATCATAATCCCTTTATGTGTTTCAACTGTAGTTGTTTGAATATACAAGTGTTGAGTTTCCATTGGTTCTTCCTTGTCCCCTACCCCCTCTATGACAAGGCTAAGGGGAGTGTCCCTAACTGTGTTTAAAAGTGTATGTTTGGTACTTAATAAAGAGTTTATGCTCTGCATGTTTAACCCTCAAAACCTGTGTGGCTTGTCTCGTGATTGAGGGCTTAAGGGCTGGTTATGGCGAGTCTGCAGACTGCGGATGCGTTTGGAGGACAGGAGACATGGGTCTGGCGGAGGTTCCCATACGGGGTATCCAAGATCCGTCACACAATCAAATACCACCAAAAGAAAGCTCTATTTATGGGGAAAAAAGATGTAAATTTTGTTTGGGTACAGCGTCATGCGGCCGCGCAATTGTCAGTTTTTTTTTTTACCACTTCAGCAAATACTGTCGAGACACTTATTCAACTTTATGTTCATTTTATTGTCTCCTTCTCAGTTTCACATCATTGTGGTGTTTTCACTGGAGTTTATTTTTTAATTTCTTCTATTATCAGATTCTCAAAATTTAAATATTACATTACTTTATATCGCTCTTCTATAAGTTCTATTCTTTCACTACCCATATTCCCCATCCTCCTAGCTACTTCTCTCCATTTCACCCACCATCCCCCCTCCCATTTGGTCTGCTCTCGGCCCACTTTCTATTTCTAGGCCTACTCAAACCCTGCCAGACTCTAAGTATTTCTCAGAGATTTTAAAAACTTTAAATTTTCCCCAGATACTGTTGTATCTTCCTGATTGCCCTTTTTCTCTCCGGCATAGGTATTCCATTCTGCTGTAGTATTCTATTCGCTCAAACCATTCCCTTACATCTGTTTTTTCTGAACTTGGCCACTTCTTTGGAATTAGTCCTTTTGCACCATTCAGCAATATTGGGGTTAACGTTTTCCCATATTGTTTATTTGAAGTTTTTGATTCATTAATAGGCACATCTGCAGGCTGTTGGTTATCTTTTCTCCAGTTATATCTTTTATGTATTCCAAGATTTCCTGCCAATATTGCTTGATTTTCGTGCATTCCCACCATATACAGTGGGGATGGAAAGTGTTCAGACCCCCTTAAATTTTTCACTCTTTGTTATATTGCAGCCTCAGTGACTGTTCTTGAATGGCCCAGCCAGAGCCCTGACTTAAACCCAATTGAGGATCTCTGGAGAGACCTAAAAATGGCTGTCCACCAACATTTACCATCCAACCTGACAGAACTGGAGAGGATCTACAAGGAGGAATGGCAGAGGATCCCCAAATCCAGGTGCGAAAAATGTGTTGCATCCTTCCCAAAAAGACTCATGGCTGTATTAGATCAAAAGGGTGCTTCTAACTAAATACCGAGCAAAGGGTCTGAATACTTAGGACCATGTGATATTTCAGTTTTTCTTTTTTAATAAATCTGCAAAAATGTCAACAATTCTGTGTTTCTCTGTCAATATGGGGTGCTGTGTGTACATTAATGAGGAAAAAAATGAACTTAAATGATTTTAGCAAATGAATGCAATATAACAAAGAGAGGAAAAAATTAAGGGGGTCTGAATACTTTCCGTCCCCACTGTATGTGTCATTGTGGCCCTCTGTTTACATTCCCTCAAACACAGCGGGGATTTGTCCGGTTGATATTTGTGAATTTTGTCCGGGGTCAGGTACCATCTTGCCAGTAGTTTATAGTTCATTTCAATTGTGTTTATATCTGTTGCATAACTATTTACTGCTCCTATCATTTTCTCAACTTGTTGGTCCTCTAATTTTGTCCCTATTTCTTTTTCCCATTTCCCTATGTAGGGGGGTGACTCTTGTCCTTCCAGTTCTGCCAATATTCCATATACTTTAGATATACCATGTTTCAATGGAGTTTGTACCCCGCAGAGGTTTTCCAATAGGGCTAAATTCTTTCTATCTCTGGTTGGGGTAATGTATTTACCAAATGTTTTAACTGAAGGTATTCCCAGTCGCTTATCTTCCATCTATTTATTTCCTTTAATTCAGAGTGTTCTCATCTTCCCGTGTATGGTGATATCCCTTATTTGTGCATTCCCCATTCTATCATCTAAAAGTTTTCCCTTTCCTGGGCAAAGAAAATTTGTTCCGTTGAGTGAATTAATGGTGAATTATATGCCCAATTTTTTTTGTCTGTATAATGTATCCCAGGTTTTAAATACATTTATAGTCAAATTGTGTGCCTCCAAATCTGGTGTTCTGTGCTTGCGTGGTACCCAAATATTTTGGTGCAATGTTGTTTTACTTAACATATTTTCAATCTTTATCCACTTTCTTCATTGACCCATTCTACCGTCCGTGAAATGATTACCGACTTATAATATTTATTTATATCTGGTATTAGACCTCCGTGGTTTTTTTTTCTAGTGATTAGTGCAAATTTTAGTCTTGGTTTTTTGTTTTGCCATATGTATTTTATTATCATTGTTTTTATTGTTCTGAAAAAACTCTGTGGTATAGCTATTGGTAACATTTGGAATTTATATATTATTTTGGGAAGGATTACCATTTTAAACATATTTATCCTTCCTAACCATGATATAGATTGCAGTGAGCCCCTCTTTAATTCCGCTTTGATCTCATTCAGTAATGGGATGTAATTTGCCAGGTATAATTTATCGGCGGTAGGTGTCAATTTAATTCCTAGATATGACAACTCTCTTTTCACCCACGTGAATGGAAATTTCCTCTGTAATGCAAGTTCTTCATTTTTCCCTACTCCTATATTTAATATTTCTGCTTTAATGGGGTTTATTTTAAAATTCAAGAGTTCACCATATTTTTTTTTATCTCTCTGATTATGTTTGGCAGCGTCACCCTTGGGTTGGTTACATACATCAGGACGTCGTCCGCGTATGCCGCAATTTTATATTCCTCTTCACCCACCTTCGCTCCTCCACTTCCGCTTACTTTTTGTGTCTTTGTTCCAGGTCGTATATTTCTTTTATAATTTTATCCATGGTATTTTTTCTCTCCTTTTTTCTTGCCCCAATAGAAATCCATTTTCCCCTTATAACCGTTTTGTGTGCTTCCCATATTGTTGCTTTTGTTATTTCTGGCATCTCATTCCTTTGGAAATGTGGATCGGTCTCTGCTTTTATTGTCTTTTCTGTTTCCTTGTCATCTATTAAATCCTCATTTAGTCCCTACGGGGCTTTCCCGTAGGTTTCCCCTTGTAGTTTCATCCTCATTGCAACTGGGGCATGGTCCGACGCTGTTGTTATTCCTATTGTTGATTCCGTTACATCCTCCAGTGCTCTATGCCCAACCAGGATGTAATCCAGCCTAGAATATGTACCATGTACGGCTGAGTGGAATGTATAGTCTTTTGTACTAGGATGTTGGATTCTCCAAATGTCAACTAATTGATGTTCATATATTTTTTAACCCTTCTTATGCCACGTACACACGAGCAAATTTTCCATCGGAAAAATCTTGGATGGTTTTTCCTATGGAATTCCGCTCAAGCTTGGCTTGTATACACACGGTCACACAAAAGTTCGCTGAACTTTCGACCGTCAAGAGCGCGGTGACGTACAACACTACGACGAGCCGAGAAAATGAAGTTCAATGCTTCCAAGCATGCGTCGAATTGCTTCCGAGCATGCGTAGGATTTTTGAGCGTCGGAATTGGTACAGACGGTCGGAATTTCTGATCAAAACTTTTTCCAACCGAAAAATGGAGAACCTGCTCTCAATCTTTTGCTGGCCAGAATTCTGCCAGCAAAAGTCTGATGGAGCATACACACGGTCGTATTTTCCGACCAATAGCTCTCATCTGTCTTTTGGTGTTCGAATTTACGATGGTGTGTACGCGGCATAAGTTGTTTGTATTCTCTATCCAGTGCAACTGACGTACTATCTAATTTATGGTCCATGGAGGTATTAAAATCTCCAGCTAGTATTAGTTTGCCTTGTTTAAATTCCATCAGATCGTTCGATATTCCTGCCAAATATTTTTTGGGGTTCTTATTGGGGCAGTGAACGTTTGCAAGCGTATATTTTATTCCCTGTAAGGTCCCTCTCAGAAATAGGAAGCGGCCCTCTGAGTCTACTTTTTTTTTTCTTCTATAAAACAAACATTTTTCCCAAAGCCTATTGCTACTTCTTTTTTCCTCCTGATTAAGGACTCTCCATAATACCATATTGGGATATCCCTTGAGTATAACTTAACATTTGTATCCTGTGCAATATGTGTCTCTTGTAGAAATATTATTTCTGCAGCATTTCTTTCTATTTCTCGTAATGCCATATGTCTTTTCTCTGGGGAATTTAGTCCTCGAATATTATATGTCAAAAATTTTATACTACTCATGTTTCTCTATTTCTCTCCAGTTTCCCTATGCCCCCCCTCCCGGGCGCCACCCCAAAAAAAGGGGGAGGGACACCCCAAGCGGGGAGACACAGGGAACCCTTCATATCCGAGCCCCACAGCAGACTTGCCTGAGATTAACAAACCTTTTCCCTCCCTCCAACCTTCTTCCCCTCCCTCTCCCCCCTCCCATCCCCCCTTGTTGTTGGTATATTGATCTCATGGTCTTAGAGCAGATAATTAATTTAAGGGCTCTCTTGCCCCTTTGCTCTTTCTGGCCCGAGGTGGAATTCTATTTGGCGCGCTAGGTCCGCCCCTCCTGTATTTGAAAAGGTGACCTCTTGGCACCCCGCATGTCCTGGTCTCCATCCCCTCCATATTCAACTCTTCCTCTTCTCTTCAGTTCACCCCCTCCCACTCCCCCCTCCACTCCCCACCCCGTCCAGACCTCTTTACTTTTCATTTGATTTTTAATACCAGGTCATTCAGTAATCTGTTTCCTTGTGTCTTGTGTCGTTCTTGCCTTGGAGTTAAATCTCTGATGTTTTCTGATATTGGGATTTCCAATTTTTTACAGAAATCGTGAGTTCCTTCTATAAACCTAAGTCTAGCAGTACGTCCATTTCTCCTGGCAATCAGAAATGCGGGGAAACCCCAATTATATTGGATTTCTTGCTCCTGTAAAATTTTAAATTGAGGTTTTAATGTCCTCCTCCTTTTCAGGTTTTCTTGTGAGAAGTCTTGAAAAATTTGTATCATCTTTTCTTCATATTCGATTGGAGGATATCCCCTCAGGTTTCTCCAGTTTCCTAGTTTTTTTTTCCTCCCAGTTTTCAAATCTGACAATTATGTCTCTTGGACTTTCCACTGGCAACCCTTGTGGTCTTCTTGTTCTATATACTCTTTCAATTTTTATTGGGTTAGTTTCTTCTTTTCCTAAAATTGGATTCAAAATCTTCCTTATTATTTCTGTCAAATTTTCTGAGTGGATTCGGGGAGACCTCGTAGTCTTAGGTTTTTCCTTCAATCCCTATTTTCTTGATCTTCTAATCTGTACGCTTGTTCTTGTTGATCTTTTTTTTAATATTTTTATTTCTCTGTGTAGCTCTTTTATCATGCTTGTGTGAGAGTCCATTTTTTTTCAACTTCCTCTACTCTTGAAAGCATGTGGCCCAGGTCTTTATGGATTGTTGCCATTTCTGTTTTTAAAGAGTTTTCCAGGGGCCGCAAACATAATTTCCATATCTATTTTGTTGGCAGTTGAGCTGTCTTCTGTTGTTTCACTTCTCTTCTTGCACGTGAATCTAACTCTGGTTCCTCGGGGTCTATTCTGGGATCTCAAAGAGTGCTAATTTCTAACAGTGTTTTATTCTGGCCCTTTTTCTACTTTTATTCTTTGGTTTCTAATTGACGTCCCTTTGTGCTTTTATTGTTTTTCTGTTATTTGGCTTTCTCCTTCAAAGTCCTCTCCTTGGGTTATATATTTGTGCATAGGACCAGAGCTCAGGCTCATGCCCCGTACACACGGTCGGACATTGATCGGACATTCCCCCAACAAAATCCTAGGATTTTTTCCGACGGATGTTGGCTCAAACTTGTCTTGCATACACACGGTCACACAAAGTTGTCGGAAAATCCGATCATTCTGAACGCGGTGACGTAAAACACGTACGTTGGGACTATAAACGGGGCAGTAGCCAATAGCTTTCATCTCTTTATTTATTCTGAGCATGCGTTGCACTTTGTGCATCGGATTTGTGTACACACGATCGGAAATTCCGACAACGGATTTTGTTGTCGGAAAATTTTATAGCCTGCTCTCAAACTTTGTGTGTCGGAAAATCCGATGGAAAATGTGTGATGGAGCCTACACACGGTCGGAATTTCCGACAACAAGGTTCTATCACACATTTTCCGTCGGAAAATCCGACCGTGTGTACGGGGCATTAGACTAGCACGGGGTGATTTGGCCACTACACCACCACCTCTTGCCGACTTACCCCTCATTTTACCAACTTGCTCCCAAAAAAAACAAACAGGGGGGAGATCCCCTTATCCCCTGTCCCAGTCCATTTCCTTTTAGTATTTAAAACTTGTGTATTTATTATATAAGTTTTACAAAAGGGGGCAGGGCCATCCCAGAACAGTTCAAAGAATTTCTAATTTCAAGAAAGTAGAGTACCTCAAGTAAGTGTAGTTTCTCCTGTCCAACAGCAGTGGACCCAAATTGCACAAGTCTCTTAGCATATATAAACGTTGGCTCCTGGACCAAATGTATCCTGACACACATTCACATAATACTTCTATTTCAGCTATTTTATATGTGGAAACTATTGTTTCAGGATCCAAGTATATTCCCTACACTTTTTTCAGGAAATTCTCTCTTCCTATTCACTTCATTTTGTTTACTTCATAAAAACATAATATTATATTCAGATATAGTTTTTCAGAGTTTTTACTTATCTGGAAGGGGGGGACTCCTCTCTTCTCAGCAGAACCTCTCCCAGTGGGCTCTCTCCTCTTGGCTCTGCTTGACTCCACTCAGCTCTTCGCGGCAATCCTCGGTGGCCCTCGGCCTATTGTTCGTTCTTCGGCGGCCTCCTCCGGCTTCCTCCGAGTGGCTGAGTATCTCCTTCTTACCTGTCTTTGGATCCCGCCAGGTGCTGCACGCTCTCCGCCCCGGACCAGCAGGGAGGCAAGAGGATAGGGGGAGCTATACCACTCCAGTGTTCCCCGTCCGTCTTCCCTCCTCCCGCAGCAACGACCCGTAACTCTCGATAGGAAACGGGAAGGCGGGGAGGCAGAGAGATGACCCAGCAGCGGCGGCACAGCAGGCAGGACAACAACCTCTCCCGTCCTCCAGCACGGTAATCCCTAAAGCGGAGCCCTGGGACAGTCTACCGCGGGGCAGAGGTTCTAGCCAGTGCTTATAAGGCAGTGAAACAAGGGGGTAAGGGGGCCAGGAGGGCTTAGTAATATTTCATTAGAGGGAACTGGAGACAGTGCTGGGAGCTCCTATGGTGTGCACCTGATCGGCGCTGTTGCTAGACTCCTCCCTCCTCCTAAAGCCCTCCGCGCAATTGTCAGTTAAAGTGACGCATTGCCGTATCGCAAAAAATGGCCTGGTCATTGAGCAGCCAAATCTTCCAGGGCTGAAGTGGTTAAGACACAGCCTGAAGTGTATTAGAAACAGTACACCACAGAATGCACTGTAGATATAGGCTACACTGGATGCAGAATATATAAATACACTACCTGCACTGACTGAATAGAGTAAACACTGAATTTATAGTCTATGCTAAATGCAGAATATATATAAAAAAATACTAGACTGACTGACTGACTGTGTGTGTGTGTGTGTGTGTGTGTGTGTGTGTGTGTGTGTGTGTGTGTGTGTGTGTATATATATATATATATATATATATAATCAAATACACTGGCACTAACTGAATAACCTGTCTGCTTAATCTAACTCAAGCTGTCTCTCTGTCCACGCCAACAAGACAGGGCCACCATGTAAGCTGCCTTATATAGTGTGGGGCGTGGACTTAGTCCCCCTGACCCATGATTGGCCAAAGGCACCCTGCCTTTGGCCAATTATGGCTCTCTTAGCAGAGGGTGCTGTGATTGGCCGAAGCATGCAGGTAAGGTGCATGCTTTGGCCAATCATTATACAGCAATGCACTGTTATCCCGCAGTGCATTATGGGGTGTTCCACGGCGCTCGAATTTGCCGCGAACACCCCATGTTTGCTGTTCTGCAAATGGGCAAACACCCGATGTTCGAGTCAAACTTATGTTCGACCCGAACATCAAGCTCATCACTAATCTTAACCAATGCACTAGTATTAACGCCAAAAATAATGATACCCCATTTTTGGTACAGGAAATGACTTACGAGTCACCAATAGAAGATATCTAATATTTCTAGACCTTCCAGATGAAAACAACCCCTTGAAGCTTAAGAATATCTATTCTGGGAGAAGATTTGACACAAGAGTTTCATTCATCATAAATATTGTTGTTTTTTCATGTTCAATAAAGTTTTTCCAACTTTACAGAGTGCAGGAAGAATAAAAAAGAAGACAAGAAATATTACATCTCTCATAAGAGGGGAACTTATGAAAAACAATTGACTTTTGACTACTGATGAAATAATTTATCCATCAGATATATTGCAGTTATTGTATATACATTTTAATGTGACGTGATATGTTTATCATATCAAGATGAGATTTTTTTTTTTACACGTTAACTTTTATAATCACATGTTGTGTACTTTCAGAGTTGAAAGGGTTAAACCTTTTTACAATAGAGTTAGCAAGAACATCTGTAGTTAATTAAGATAAGAGTACATTTTTTCCTAAAGTTTATTCAGACAAGTTAGGACAGGTTTAACATAGTAATATGTATTTTTTAAAATTATTTCACATATATGATTGAATTGAAGTTAGGAAACATTTTATGTTTAGTTTTTGACAAGGTTATTTGAAAGGTTGTATGGATTATAGATTTATGCTAAATACGATTTGGAGGGAAAGTATGGAACGTATATTTCTGAAGTGTCATCCATACCTCAAAGCATTGTACGACAGTGTTTTATTTATGAATTATTAATAATAATAAGGGTAAAAATAATTTTATGGTTTATGAAACATAAGATTTACCAAGTTTACTTTAACTTGTATAGAATCAAAATTGTAGATATATTAAAATCACATATCTTAAGATCTAAAAAGCATGTTTGAATTTGATGCAGCTAATGTGAATGGATGAAAATTAGAAAATGATTAAGATTGCTTAATCAATCATTTTGAGAGGGAAATGTTAGAAGCTTTCCTTTATCTAATATTTGCGTATTACAAAATACTAACAAGTTTGAAAGTGATAGATCTTGAAATTATAATTGAGTTATATATATTTATCTCTTCTATATTTGGAAAACTAACAAATAAGATTTTACAGTCTGTGCTTCTCATTGGAGAGCTTACATATGGTAGTAATTAGCCTTTCCTCTCCCCCATGGCAAATGGGATAAGGTTTCACATTTCTTAAGATGCAGAGGTTTGAGTTAAGAATATTAGTTCTTTTTACTGTAATATTTCTTGATTGGGATATTCATAAGAAAAGGGCCTTTTATTGAATATAATATATACATATTGATTTATGTAACATTAATTCATTTAGATGATAAAGTTATATTGTATAAGGTATATGGTTGTACACATGGCTCTTGTTCATCCCCCAGGTTCTTATGGAATGCCAATATACAGTATCTCACAAAAGTGAGTACACCCCTCAAATTTTTGTAAATATTTTATTAAATCTTTTCATGTGACAACGCTGAAGAAATAACACTTTGCTACAATGTAAAGTAGTGAGTGTGCAGCTTGTATAACTGTGTAAATTTGCTGTACCCTCAAAATAACTCAACACACAGCCATTAATGTCTAAACCGCTGGCAACAAAAGTGAGTACACCCTTAAGTGAAAATGGCCAAATTGGACTAAATTAGCCATTTTTCCCTCCCCGGTGTCATGTAACTCATTCTCGGGTCTCAGGTGTGAAAGGGGAGCAGGTGTGTTCTGGTATTATCGCTCTTATTCTCTCATACTGGTCACTAGAAGTTCAACATGGCACCTCATGGCAAAGAACCCTGAGGATCTGAAAAAAAGAATTGTTGCTCTACCTAAAGATGGCCTAGACTATAAGAAGATTGCCAGGACCCTAAAACTGAGCTGCAGCACGGTGGCCAAGACCATACAGCGGTTTAACAGGACAGGTTCCACTCAGGACAGGCCTCACCATGGTCGACCAAAGAAGTTGAGTGCACATGCTCAGCATCATATCAAGAGGTTGTCTTTGGGAAATAGACGTATGAGTGCTGCCAGCATTGCTGCAGAGGTTGAAGGGGTGGGGGGTCAGTCTGTCAGTGCTCAGACCATACGCTGCACACTGCATCAAATTGGTCTGCATGGCTGTCGTCCCAGAAGGAAGCCTCTTCTAAAGATGATGCACAAAAGTCTGCAAACCTTTTGCTTAAGACAAGCAGACTAAGGACATGGATTACTGGAACCATGTCCTGTGGTCTCATGAGACCAAGATAAACGTATTTGGTTCAGATGGTGTCAAGCGTGTGTGGCGGCAACCACGTGAGGAGTACAAAGACAAGTGTGTTTTGCCTACAGTCAAGCATGGTGGTAGGAGTGTCATGGTCTGGGGCTGCATGAGTGCTGCCGGCACTGTGGAGCTACAGTTCATAGAGGGAACCATGAATGACAACATGTACTGTGACATACTGAAGCAGAGCATGAGCCTCTTCCTTCGGAGACTGGGTTGTAGGGCAATATTCCAACGTGATAACGATCCCAAACACACCAGCAAGATGACCACTGCCTTGCTAAAGAAGCTGAGGGTAAAGGAAGATGGACTGGCAAAGCATGTCTCCAGACCTAAACCCTATTAAGCATCTGTGGGGCATCCTCAAATGGAAGGTGGAAGAGTGCAAGGTCTCTAACATCCACCAGCTCCCTGATGTCATCTCAGAGGAGTGGAAGTGGACTCCAGTGGCAACCTGTGAAGCTCTGGTGAACTCCATGCCAAAGAAGGTTAAGGCAGTGCTGGAAAATAATGGTGGCCACACAAAATATTGACACTTTGGGCCCAATGTGGACCTTTTCACCTAGGGGTGTACTCACTTTTGTTGCCAGCGGTTTAGACATTAATGGATGTGTGTTGTGTTATTTTGAGGGGACAGCAAATGTACACTGTTATACAAGCTGTACACTTACTACTTTACATTGTAGCAAAGTGTCATTTCTTCAGTGTTGTCACATGAAAAGATATAATAAAATATTTACAAAAATGTGAGGGGTATACTGTGCTCACTTATGTGAGATACTGTATCTGTTAATAGGGATGATATTGTATTTCAATAGCTCCTCAGTAAGGGAGGGGCGAGTTAGGCTGAAATACATTTGTCACTAGAGTTTGTGGAACTATGAGACAAAACCAGCCCTTTTTAGGAGAAGATGGGGGCTGGATTTAGGAAAGGAGATGAACAAAGACTTTGAACTGATAAAGGACTTTCTTGGGACTCTTCTCATCAATATAAGTTAAATAATATCAAGAGAATATTCATATATTCTACAGACATACATCAAATCCCAGGATGGTCCCGACGAATCAGGGACGGTTGGGGGGTATGTCTAAATATCACATGCGATCTGCTTTTGTGAATGGAGGCCACTAATGTTCTGCTTATTTGTCTACTTTTTCATATTTGCACAAAAAGTGTACTGCTAAGAGGTTCAAAGGACCCCTAGTACCAGGTTAGCTGGGAAGAAGTGACCATCTAACTAACCCTATGGGGGAAAAGTATGGGAAAAAGTTTTATGAGGCCTACTTTATCAGCACCTCCATGGGGCCTGCTTTTGGGTAGCTCCTACAAAAGCACCCTATTTTTAGTTTAATCTAGTTTTTACTGTTATCCAGGGCTCAGGAGTTCCCCTCTTATTTTTTAAAGGCTTGCAAAAGTATTAACAAGCAGGAAGGGAGTACAAATCTTAAACAGGGACACAGGCAGAAATAAAAATATCACACAGGGTCTAGCCTTTCCTACTCATACATACTTCATAGGAAGGTGAGCATATACCTTTTTCTGACAGGTGAGTGGTGTTTGCACATGAATGAACACTGAAGAGACACAAGCTTTTATATATTTTGTTTTTGTACTATTGTGTTATGCACCTTTTGAATTATTAATCATTCGTTGCCCAACTAAATAGAAAAGACGCACAGAATAATTTTGGATATATGTTGATTGATTTTTATGTTCAGTGCAGCTCATTTGTAAGTAGATTAAGCCCCGTTCACATCGGCACAATTTAACATGCGATTTGACATGTCAAATCGGAGCCTATGTTGCGGCTCTGCACCGATTTCCAAAAGTAGTTCCTGCACTACTTTTGGCGACTTCAGGGACTATTTCAATAGACATCTGTGCACAAACCCACACAGATGCCTTTCAAATTGGCCCCGAACTCGCACTGAAATGTGGGTTTGAAATTGTGTGAGTTCAGCTGAACCCACATGATTTCGAACCCCTGTTCAGTGTGAATGAAGGCTTATGCCGCATACACATGATCGGATTTTCCAACGGGAAATGTTGGATGTCTGACCGTGTATGCTCCATCGCACATTTGTTGTCGGACTTTCCACCAACAAATGTTGGCTAGCATGCTCTCAAATTTTCCACCAACAAATTTGTGTTGTCAGACTTTCCGATTGTGTGTACACAAATGTACAAAGTACAAACACGCATGCTTGGAATCAAGTACGAGGCGGAAGCGTTCGGTCTTGTAAAACTAGCGTTCATAATGGAGATATCACGTACGCCTTGTACGTCACTACGTCCATAATTGTTGGCCAACATTTGTGTGACCGTGTGTATGCAAGACAAGTTGAAGCTAACACCCTTCGAACAAAAATACACGGATTTGTTGGTGGAAAGTCGTGTGTACGGGGCATAAAATTAAAGCATGTTGGATAAATTAACATTCAATTGAATTATGTCTAAGGTGAATGTTGCCCAGTGACATTTTTATTTTTGGGTGAATTCTGGGTGAATGTCATAGTTAATATTTTATAATTATTTTTGAAACCTTACCTTCAATGCATTGGCCTTTAGAAATAGTTATCCATTCACCTTCAATGCAGGCCTTTTTAATATGACTAGTTTGGCTGTATCCTTGGTGACAAATGTAAGTTGCCACCTTCCCAGGTGGAAAAGTTTCCTCATTCCACTGACCTTCTAGTTCCCCATTTTCATTACTTTGCTGTGGCTTTGAACAGTAACCTAAAACTTAACAACCATAAAAAAGATATCAGTAAATTAAAATATACATACACATTGTAGTTATTAGTTGCCAAATGGAAAAATACGGTATGTAAAAAGTCTCCACCCTGACTAAAAAAACAATGTTTTTCCCAACACCTTTACCAATTACCCCAAAAATTTACTTCTAAAATTTAGCATTAAATTCAGAGGTTTTAGTTACACACTCCTGTATAGCGTAGTCACAACTCTAGTTACATACTTACTTAAAGGATAACTAAACCTTCATTTTTAAAAAAATAACAAACATGTCATACTTACCTCCTCTGTGCAGTTGGTTTTGCACAGAGTGGCCCCGATCCTCCTCTTCTGGGGTGCCTCAGTGGCACTTCTGGCTCTTCCTCTTCTCGAGTGCCCTGTCGGAGAAGCGCTCTCCCTCGGGGCACCCGTGCAGGCAAGCTCCTGTCTCCTGCTGCTGGATCCATTGACACAGACAGCAGAACTTGGCTCCTCAATGCATAGAATGCATTGAGGTGAAAAACTGCAAGAGTTTACCACTCCTTTAACTACTTGCCTACCAGGCACTAACACCCCCTTCCTACCCAAGCCATTTTTCAGCTTTTAGCGCTGTCACACTTTGAATGATAATTGCGCGGTCGTGCTACACTGTACCCAAACAAATTTTTTATCATTTTCTTCACACAAATAGAGCTTTCTTTTGGTGGTATTTAAGCACTGCTGGGTTTTTTATTTTTTACGAAAAAAACATTTTTGAAAAATAAATGTTTACTTTTTTTACTAAGCTGATGAGTCGGCACCGATGAGCACTGATAGGATGAACTGGTGGGCATTGATGAGGTGGCACTTATGGGCACTGATGAGGTGGCACTGATGAAGCACTAATATGCTGCACTTATGGGCACTAATGGGCACTGTTAGGTGGCACTGATGGGCACTAATAAGTGGTACATATGGGCACTGATGGGCATTGATAGGTGGCACTTATGGGCGACACTGATGGGCATTGATGGGCAGCACTGATTGCCAGCACTGACTGGTATGGCTAATGGGCACTGATTGGTGGCACTTGTGGGCAGTGGTGGGCACAGATTACTGCCACTGGTGGTCACTGTATTGTGACACTATATTTCTTTACTGTAATCAGGACACTGATGATCAGTGCCCTGATTACATTCCTACATGTCCCCCTGTGAGGAGATGCCGCTGATCGGCTCTCCTCTCCTCACACTCTGTCAATGTGAGGCGAGGAAAGACGATTACCGGCACTTCCTTGTTGTTCCTTGTGTCCTAGCAACATGGCGCGGCAGCGATGGGCGCGTGAGAGCGGCCGTTCTGGGATGCCGTCATATGACAGTGTCCCAGAACAAGAGCTGCAACTCCCCACCGTCATTTGACGGTGGGTGGGCAGCAAGCAGTTAATCATCCAAGCAGGGGAATTTTCATCAGAAAAAGTTGACAGGAAATGTACAGTGTAGGAATTGGCAGGAAATGTGCAATGTACAATGCTGAGGAGACATTTGACATGTCTCCTCAGCAGCAACGTTGCTCTTGGCAAAGGACCCTCAGACATGGCTCGTTCAGCCTTGTAGACTACAGCACCCTGCTGCACAGGCCCACTCCTGGCCTCTCATTAGTAGTTCTCTTGACACCTTAGGCTCTCTCTCAGTCCTCAGACTCATAGACTCTCTCCACCCCCTGGACTCACCTAGTTGCCTCAGCTCTCCTAGTCTCCTAGATTCACTCAGCTGTCCAGACTCTCAGTCCTGTGGGTAAGATATCTCTCAAACATGGAGTGCAGTCTCTTAATGGTAGCACAAACCTCTCTACTGGTGGGGGCTTTGAGCGATGGCCAGGTCCTTGCTTATAATGAGTGTGCACACTTACACAACCAGTAAGTCCTGGGCACAGGATTGTAGACCTCATATCAAGCAAAATCTATTCAAAGTCTCCAAGCTCCAGACCCAGATCCGGGACTACCATACCCAGAGAACGCCAACAAGCCAGCCTTCTCTACTCAGAAAACAATAAGCTGGAGCTTCACACTCTGCCTTAATGTGAATCCTATGTGTTTTCTGCCTATCCTCACACAATGGCAGGGCCTAGCACTGTCACAAAATACACTGTATATACTGTAGCAGAGTATCTTACAGGATGTCTGGAAGTCTAGAAAATTACTGTTTGGGATTTACACAACTCCCATGCTCCAGTCAAACACCTCTTTTCACTTTGGGTTTTGAACCTCTCCCCTTTTGTCAACTTCCCTGGGACCCACAGTTAGAGCTCTACAGCCTGGGAAGCAGACAGGTTATGTCTGTTGGAGCTAAAGTTTGGTTCAAGCTGCAAAACTGTGTATGTGGAGGTTGATAAGCGTTAGGCTTGGACAGCTTTATAGTTAGGACTGTGATTGTGTAATTAGTGCTGGGACACTGCTAGGTTGTTTGGGAAGCTTTTTAACCATTCATTTTTGGAACACTGTACAGCACCTGTATATAGCCATCTAAACAGCACAAGAAACACATCACTGGTTGGCACTGTATCAGTGGATTGGTATCTGTCTGAAAGAGTTGCTTACCCCAGGGAATATTATACCCGCTACTTATCTCTAGCTCACCATACATATACTCAGGACATTTCCGCAATACATGCACATCCCCAAGTTGATTTACTAAAGGCAATAAGCTATAATAGCCACTATTGCACTGGGGAGTCTGTGCTAGGTATAAAGCTGCCTGCAGGACTTTACTGGGCCAGAAAAAACAAAAATAGGTCACACAAGGTGGGGCAAATTGAGTGGTTTCTTCTGCCGGCTATCGTTGGCACCCTTTAGCGTTGCTGCACGTGTCGTTTTGTCTGAGAAACAAAACCTGCATTCAGTTAAAGTACAATGAAGTACATGTATACTCCGTGATAATAGGGTAAGAAGAAGAGCAAAAGAGGGGTAGTAATTGAACCAGTGTAGAATCAATCTAAAGCAGTAGGGTTATCTTAAGCACAGGTTAGGGTGAAAATTTATGGCAAACTGCTTGTGATGAGTATTAGAGCATGTAATGAGAGTATGGCAAATGGTTTTTGAAAGACTCCTGAAAGGTTCCTGCCACACAATGTAGACAATGGGTTAATAACTTTCTCACCAATCCTGCAACACAGAATTTGTTGCAGATATAGGAGGGGCCCCTCATGGATCTTTGGCTCGATCTCAGGCTAACAGTGGATTAAGATGGTGAGCAACCTTGCTTGTCCTTCCCTCAAGAAGGCCAGAAACAACAGAGCAGCAGACAAGGCTATGTCCCATTTCCTGAGGTGACAGCTGACACACAGGCTATGCTTCCAGGTAAGACCCCAGGCATACTGTTACAGAGGTCCACACTCTTCCTCGTCCTGGCACCAACTGCTCCTCCCTTATGTTCCATTGCCTCTTAGGAATTGTAGTCTTTCCACCAATAATGTAACACCGCCACCCCTGCAGCAGAACTGCATCTCCTATCCTGCCCTTCCCACCAGCGCCTTTCCTTCTGCAAGCCTGGCATCAACCGATGAGAGGAGTATGGTGGTGGTGGGGAGAAGTGGAGAGACAGAGGGATAAGGAGCAGGTAGACCTGTCTGAGACCTGGAGTTCTCAACATTAGCAGTCTTTAACAGGGGTGTAGTTTGTAAACATAGGGGGTCCACATTATTCTCTGATTTCTTCCCCCATAAATCTAAAGCACAATATTGCGTATACCGTTTGCTGCACTTTGTCAGCCACATATGGTATCATGATTTTTATATGATACCTTTGCAGACACCTAGCTGCAACTGTACAGGGACTTGGTATCCCTCTGGAGAATGTTGGGGACTGTCTCATGGCAGGGGTGACAGTGACTGAATGTAGGACCATAAAATGTGTTTTCACTGTTTTGTTTACAAAGCTTGAGGTATGCGATAACAGTAACTGAATCAGTATATTCATTGATCAAATAGAAACTGAAACTGATGTCTGTATTATTCCATATTTTAGTGTTTTTGCTGAAACTTTTCCTGAAGAAGCAGGTTATTCGCTGTAATTTTGACGCAGTTTGCGTTTTGCAGGAACTCGTTACTCTCCACCAAGGTGGGGCTAACAAGAACTAACCGTGAGAGGAGTATTATGCCCTGTACACATGATCGGACATTGATCGGACATTCCAACAACAAAATCCATCAGATTTTTTCAGACGGATTTTGGGCCAAACTTGTCGCACAAAGTTGTCGGAAAATTCGATCGTTCTGAACGCGGTGACGTAAACCACGTACGTCGGGACTATAAACGGGGCAGTAGCCAATAGCTTTTGTCTCTTAATTTTTTCTGAGCATGTGTGGCACTTTGTGCGTCAAATTTGTGTACATACGATTGGAATTTAAAACAATCAGATTTTGTTGTCGGAAAATGTTATATCCTGCTCTCAAACTTTGTATGTCGGAAATTCCGATGGAGCCCACACACGATCGGAATTTCCGACAACACAATCCGATTGCACTTTTTCCATCGGAAAATCCGACCGTGTGTACAGGGCATTAGATTGGCATCCTTTGTGTGTCTCTTTATGTCTCTGATATACATGTACATGTGAACATTTTTATTCTGTATTAATAAACTTTTAATATATTTATATATTTTGGGGCACTGTTATAGTCCTTTCCACTTTCTTTGTTAGGGTCCATTTCTTCGTGCAGTCTTAACCCCCCTGACGGTATTCCCGAGTGTGGCTCGGGGTGGATTTTCAGCACCAAAAGCGGTAACCCTGAGCCACACTCGGGATCGCATCGCAGGATCCAGGTACAGCTTACTTACCTTGTCCCCAGGATCCTGCAATGTCTCCACGCACTGTGTGCGAGCCGTCCTCCGCTCGATCTATCACGGAGCCAAGTTCCGTTCCCTGCGAGCATTGTGACGCACAGGGACGGAGAACGACACCAAATTAAAAATGTAAAACACACAATACACATACAGTACACTGTAATCTTACAGATTACATTACTGTATCAATTTATTTCACATCCCTTTTGTCCCTAGTGGTTTGTCCAGTGCCTTGCATGCAGTTTTATATTACAAATACTGTTGTTTCTGCCTGGAAACTGGAGATTGTCCATAGCAACCAAAACCGTCCCTTTACATCAAGAGTGGTTTTAGACCAGCTAGAAAACGGCTAGAAAATGGCAATAATAAATTAGAATCACTTGCAGAATTGAGCGATAGTGATTTGTGGGAAAATCCGTCATCAAACACTAAAAGTGATGACAGCGACAATTCTGCAAATGAGCAAATTTCAGTGTTTTTGATTTGATTACATTTATATTGAATATTTTTTATTATTATTATATTTGTTATAATTATTTATAGTTATTTATTATACTATAATTTTATGATTTCGTTTTTCAAACTTTATCATACCCGGAATGTCTACTAGACTCTTGTTTGGACAGATTTAAGTGTGTTATTGTTAAGAATTACAGGCCTACAATATAAAACGTCAAATTTCCATGCAAAATAATTGTACCGCTTTTAGCATCAAAAATATGAAATAATCATACCGCCAGGGAGGTTAAACAGTTTGTGCACTGCACAAGGGCATGTGCTCCAGAGCTTAGTAAATGAGGGGGAAGGTCTGCTGACTTCCATCATTCAATCAAGTGAAAATGCTGTTTTTTTATTTGCCTTGCATGTGATTTGGTATTATTAGTAAAGGGAAACGTTACCACATTTACATAGCTCTGAAGGAAATGCCTTTCCAGAGTGCAACTGCACTTGCAAAGTGCACAGTATTTTTGTCCCTAATAAATCAACCCCTTTGACTTCTTTTCCACAAAACAAAGCCTCCCTAGGAACAGGGCTCTTGGGATATGTAGTTGTGAGACTATGGTGTTGATTTACTAAAACTGGGCGATCAGAATCTGGTGCAGCTGTGCATGGTAGCCAATCAGCTTCTGACTTTAAACTTTGACAATAAAATCTGCAAACTGATTGGTTCCTATGCAGAGCTGCACCAGATTTTGCACTCTCCGGTTTTAGTAAATCAACCCTTATGTCTATGACAATAGGAAATGAGTCTCCAGCAGATTCTCTTATAAGAACTTTACATGAGTGGTAATAATGACACAGGGAGAATTAAAAGCGGTTTCTCACTACAGGAACAGGGTTACAAAAAAAAAAAATGCTGAGACATGCTCTAGAGAGCAACCCCCAGCACGCATGCCAGAGGTGCCACGTGGCCGCATTTAGGATGGCACCCGAAGACTTTTTAGACACCTGCATAGCCAGCCACCCGATTCTTGTGGTTGGCTATACAAGAAGCTCGGCTGCCTCTTGTCCCACCCCCCCTGCGTTCCCGGAGACACCTGACAGATCGACATAGCCAGCCGCCCAATGCTTGTGGCTGGCTATACAAAAGCTCAGCTGCCTCTTTCTCCTTCTGGTCCCTCCCACCTCTTTCAGCTTGCATTCATTTAGCCAACATGGTTGCTGGTGTTTGACTGGATATAGGGAATGCTACACCCTCCCCCTCCAATGAATGCTGTGCCCGGCCTGCTTAGCTGCTCCTCCCATCCCTGCACAGGATATTTAGAAGATCTTGTCTTCCCGCACAGTACATACATAGCTGAAATTGTAATGTTTATCAGCTCCAACCTCCATCTGCACGGTATGTAGATCCCCACTATGTTGCTGCACTGACCTGTGAAATCTTCAGATCAGAACAGCAGCAAAGCTCCAGTAGTCAGTTACACACCTGTCTGTAAAAGAATCCGATCTCAGCTACAGTATGTGCTGTGTGGCAAGGAGGAACTCTGACTGTGCCCTGCCAACCCTGACCCCTGTTCTCTGCCCCTCTGACTTCTGTCTTCTGCTCCAATGACCCCTGTACACTGCATCACTGACCTCTGTTCTCTAACCCCATCCCCTGCCCCACTGACCCCTTTACACTGCCCCGCTTACCTCTGTCCTCTAACCCCATCACACTGCCCCTCTTACCTTTGTTCTCTAACCCCATCCTCTGCCCCACTGACCCCTGTACACTGCCCCACTGATCTCTGTCCTCTAACCTCATCCTCTGCCCCACTAACTTCTGTACACTGACCCCCTGACCTCTGTCCTTTAACTCCATCCTCTGCTCTGCTTACTTCTGTCCTCTGCACTCCACTAACCCCTGTACACTGCCCCACTGACCTCTGTCCTCTAACCCCATCTTTTTCCCCTGCTGACTTCTGTCCGCTAACCCCATCCTCTGCCCTGCTGACCCCTGTACACTGCCCTGCTGACCTCTTTTCTCTGACACCTATATGCTTACCCCTGTACACTACCCCACTGACTCCAGTCCTCTGCCCTGCTGAGCCCATCCTTTGCCCTGCTGAACACTGTGCTATGCCCTGCTGCACCCTGTCCCCTGCCCTGCTGAACCATGTTAGCTATTGGGCACTACTAATTTACAGGTGCAATAATTGGGGCTGATATGAGATGCAAAGGTGCAGAAATTGGGACTGATTTGGGGTCATATAGTGCAGGAAAAGGAGTTTATTTGGGGTCTGAAGGTGCAGGAATTGGGACTGATCTGAGGTTTGAATGTGCAGAAATTGGGGTGGTCTGAGATGTGAAAGTGCAAAGCTCAATCTTTATTTCTTATTATTGTTCAAGTCCTTTACAGCATTCACTATTTAAAGATTTCTTTTCATGATCGAAAGTGTGAAGTTGACATTTTTTATGTAGCTTGCACTCTCTATTTCTTTGAAACATTTTTCGGCACATTGTGCTTAAAAGGTTGCCTATCCCTGATCTAGAGTGGGAGAGAGCAAGGTTTAGGAAATGCCTGGACATACACATTATTTTAGCAAACCTATTTGTTACTTGCACATACCTGCTGTACGTTTAAAAGCAAAATATTTAAAGTGTATTCTATAACAAACTGGCATTCAGAAAGTGAGAAATGTGTGTGAGTTTAACCACTTAAACTCTGGAAGATTTTACCCCCTTCGTGACATGGCCATTTTTTGCTATTTAGCATGGCGGTATTTAACTTGTGATTGCGCAGTCATGCAAGGCTGCACCCAAACAAAATGTATATATCATTATTTTTTACACAAATAGAGCTTTCTTTTTGGGGGTATTTGATCACCCCAGGGTTTTTCATTTTTTGAGGTATAAACGAAAAAATACAGAAAGATTAAAAAAAAAAATAATAATATTTTTTTCATTTCTACTATAAAACATATTCAATAAAAAAATTTAAAATATACATTTTCTTCATAAATTTTGGCCAAAATGTATTCTGCTACATGTCTGATAAAAAAAATCATAAGTGTATATTAATTGGTTTACATGAAAGTTCTATCACTTACAAACTATGGTATGTATACTATATTGTCAAAGGTATTGGGACGCCTGCCTTTACACTCACATGGCATCCCAGTCTTATGTCCCGTACACATGGTCGGACATTCCAACAAAATCCATGGATTTTTACTGATGGATGTTGGCTCAAACTTGTCTTGCATACACACGTCACACAAATTTTGTCGGAAATTCCAAACGTCAAGAACGCGGTGACGTACAACAATGATGAGCGAGAAAAATGAAGTTCAATAGCCAGTGCGGCTCTTCTGCTTGATTCTGAGCATGCATGGCACTTTGTGCGTCAAAATTGTGTACATACGATCGGAATTTACGCGAATGGATTTTGTTGTTGGAAAATTTGAGAACCGGATCTCAAATTTTCTGCGACGGAAATTCCGATGGAAACTGTCCAATGGAGCCTACACATGGAATTTCCGACAACAAGCTCTGATCGCACATATTACGTCGGAAAGTCCGACCATGTGTACGTGGCATAAGTCTGTAGGGTTCAATATTGAGTTGGCCCACCCTTTGCAGCTATAACAGCTTCAACTGTTCTGTAAGAGCTGTTCACAAGGTTTAGAAGTGTGTCTATGGGAATGTTTGACCATTCTTCCAGAAACGCATTTGTGAGGTCAGGCACTGATGTTGGACTAGAAGACCTGGCTCGCAGTCTCCGCTCTAATTCATCCCAAAGATATTCTATCGGGTTGAGGGCAGTCAAATTCCCCCACCCCAAACTCACTCATCCATGTCTTTATGGACCTTGCTTTTGTGCACTGGTGCAGTCATGTTGGAACAGGAAGGGGCCATCTCCAAAGGGCTGGGAGGGACCATCCCCAAACACAAACTTGGGAGCATGCAATTGTCCAAAATGTCTTGGTATGCTGACACCTTAAGAGTTCTCTTCACTAGAACTAAGGGGCCAAGCCCAATCCCTAAAAAACAACTCTACACCATAATCCTCCCTCCACCAAATAATTGGGACCAGTGCACAAAGCAAGGTCCATAAAGACATGGATGAGCTCTGAAAAATACAATTCCCGGGATGATGCCTGCACTCATCATCCTGGTATAGCCACTCAAAGTCCAGCGACGTACCGGTACATTGCTGGTCCTTGTTGGGCATATATGTAATGTTCTTTTATTTTCATAAAGCCTATAGGCTGAATAAAAAAAGAGAACCTAACAGATTCCTCCATTCACATCGATTGATGTGGATGAAGAAATCTCTGCCAGAAAAAATGTGTGTGGTATGCCCACCATTAGAATCTACCACCCTGCATCCACCCACTTCTAATGTTGGGCATACTGTAATGTAACTGTAATGTAACTGTAAAAAATGTAATTTTTTTTTTCCTTGAGCCCGCAGAAATCTCTGCAAAAAAAAATTTAAAAAAAATATGTCAAAGCATAGGAGCGATCTACCCACTGACCACCCCAGACCACTCACATTTGGATATATACATTTTTTAACTGCAGAAGAGAAATCTCCTGCAGTACTGTAATCACTGATGAATGTATTCTGAAAGAATGCCCTACTGCTGTCCGAATAAACAGATCAGTGCTGCAGCTGAATGGTGTTCCTGTAAAACAAACAACGGTTATGTAATGGAAATTTGTAAGTTCTGTATATAATTGTATTGTATTTTGTATGTATTGCACATTGCCCTCACTGTGCACACAGCACTAATAATGTTTTCAGTAAATGTTTACATTCTTTCGAGTCCTGATTAGAATAAGCCTGCCTATGTAACGCCCCTTGTTACGATAAACCTACAATTGTAATATTAATGTGATACCTACGTAATCATGTGCATAAAAACCTTCAATTGCGTCATAATAAAGCAGAACAGTAATTTGGAAAGATGCTGAGCGTATCTTTTGTGTCTGTTCCCTACTGCAGTAGTTATTATTAATTTGGAACCACTAATCAATATGAGGATAGGAGTTGCCTATCATCAATTTAACCGAGTCAGTTAACAATAAAACACAGTAACAATAGAACATTAACTCAATAAACAACAATTTTTGTGACTATCATTTTTTTTTTTTTACATGTTTTTTTTTCCACTTTTCTTTTTTTAGTAACTGTAAACTTTACAGGCTGTGATATTAGGGTCTTTCAAAATGTGATAGCCAGTTTCCTGACTATCTAACATCTTTGTGTACAAATTGTGTGTCCTAGACTGTGCCGTGCTGTACCCTATACTAATACTCCACTAGTGTGTGGTAGCAACAGAAGCAGTCCTTGATGCAGAGACCAGGTTGGCCAGGGCAGGAGGGACCTGTCTCATCTTATTCCGTGTCTGCCAAAGACACATCTTCTTTGGGCTGACCTCTGGCTTGGGATACCAGAGAGGACAGCAGGCTTACTGCATCTGGATCTGAGGTTTGGGCTACAGCACCTTTTGGATACAAAAGAGCCATGAGGATCTCTTCCTGATATTTTCAGAAGGATTCACATTGTCCTGTTGCTTTGTAAATTACAAATGCGTTGTACAGAGCCAATTGAAATAAATAGACACCCTTTTGTACCAGTGTCTGACTTTGCAGGAAACTAAATACAGCTCCATTATTTGGTCGTTGAAGTCCATCCCTCCCATGTTAAGGTTATAGTCATGAACATAGAGGGGCTTGTCAATAACACCAGATGCTGTGCTAATTTCGACCATCGTGTCTGCATGAATGGAAGACAGGACGAAAACATCCCGTTTGTCCTTCCACTTGACTGCAAGCAATTAGTTATTTCTCAAGCAGGCTTTCTACCTCTTTCTAAGTAGGGTATTTACAAGCCGTTGGGGTAAGCCCCGGTGATTAGGTTGCACGGTGCCATATGAGCCAATTCCAAGATTGTGTAAGTGTCTAAATAGTAGCACATTGTCTACATACAAGTGGTACCCCTTGAAAAACAAAGAAAACACCAAGTCCAATACTATTTTACCACTGCTCCCCATGCAGTCTGGGCAGTTGGGCGCCTCTACTTCAAAGTCTCTTCCCTCAAACTCTAAAATGACATGTAAAGCCTGTAGCCCACTCACTGAGCTCCTACATTTTGACCCCAGATCTGGCACGCTTGCTGAGGAGATGCTGTTTGAATGCAAGGCAGCCAGTAAAATGTATGGTGGACTCATCTTTGCAGATGTTTTGTTGGGGTGTATACACACATCTGAAAATTTCTCAGTGAGGTAATTTATGAGGGGCCAAATTTTGTAGAGCCAATCATATTCAGTGGACCAAACATGACAGCAAGTCATTCTTTATTGTAATGCCCATGTTGAGGGTTAAGCCTAAAATGTCCTAAATTCGAAAACCGTGATAGGTTTCCATGAAAATTGTCTGGCAAGAGTTGAAATTGGGTGGGCGGCGATGTATTGTGTGCATAAATTGTTTTGGCCCACAATGGAATCATACAGATCTTCTGTGAAAGGCAGTTAAAAAAAAAAATCAAAGTGAGTTTTTAAATTTGCTGTTTCCACCCGAATTCCAGATTGGGCAGTGAATGGAGGAAGCATGGGTGCTGCTAAATCTGTGGGCTGCCAATTAGGATTTGCAAGCACATCCAGAAGGACACTATGGGCCTGGGTTCAAATTCTTGGTGGCTGTGGGACACTTCTCACACTAGCCACCTCATCAGCTTGGACTGCACTTTAGGGGACTTGCCACGTTACCAAGTGATACTGCAGTGCTGATCTGTAAAATGCCAGGATGTACTAGGCCACAAGTGTATGCAGATTACCAAAAGGTAGTGGCGCACTAGTACTTGGATCCTGCTGTATATAGGACAAGTCATGCTTTCCTAGCACTTCAGCTACCTGGGGTCCGGTACACCTGATCTTAACAGGGGCCTCTTCTCCATCATCTGAGCTACCTGTCAGGGTGCCACTGCTCTCTAATAATTCCTATTCTGAGGCAGATTCTGTCAGACAGGCTTACCTGTAAGCCTCTTCACTGGAGTACCTTTCTTTGTACATTTGGCTACTAAATTTACAGGTACCTAGTGCGACTAATGGGAAAAGAGAACCTGGCTGTCAGGACTGCTTGAACTGCTACAAATAAAATTCACCTGCTAGTGCTAGCAGAGATCAGGCCTGATTTTTTGGGGACATTATACTAAGGGGGCACCAGTATAGCTCTGTTCATGATCAATATATTGATCCATACAAACACTATACTAGTAATGGCGGTGATCAACAACCTATAGAGTGAGTGCGATAGCTAATCTAACACTAGCTGCTCCTGGCTAGGAGGGGCACTAACTGACTCTGATGCTAATGTTATCTGATGCTGCAAGTGATGCTAATACAGTGATCAGTGAAAAATACTGTACACTGACACTGTACAATGGCAGTGGCTCGGTGACAGTGGCAATCAAAGGATTAATGAGAGCAATCAAAAGGTCTAAAGTGTTTGTGTGAGTAAAATGTGCTGCTTTTACTCAATGTGTCTCTCTGTCCAGGAAGAGGAGAACCAGCCAGATCCTGTGCCTGTGTTTACTAACACAGGCACAGAGCTGCTTCTCCATTCGCTGCAGGAGATCAGCAGGGTCCGGGGCAAAATCATTGGCCGGATCCTCCTGACAAACTGCTCCTGCAATGAATGGCAGCGGGGGTCAGTGGGGAGCGAGGGAACCTGGAAATATCAAGCAATATACAGGTATATTACTTTGCCCAGAGCCGCCGCTCGTCTAGAGTACATTGCGGGAGGGTGGGCGGCAACTGGTTAATTACATTTGTGCAGCCTGGCTGCATATCTATTTCACTATTTAAACACTTACCTCCTGCCATACCTCCCAACTGTCCCTGATTTCCAGGGACTGTCCCTGATTTGGAGCATTGTCCCTCTCTCCCTCATTCCTCCTCATTTGTACCTCATTTTGGTCTGATCTATATAGATGTATATAAAATGCACTTTTTGTCTATCAAAAAGTGTTTCCCAGTGCTAAACCTTTCATTTGATTTCTAAATTTTTGCATTTGTAGATTCCAAAAGCCAAAATAAAGGAATAGTAGTGGTAAAAAAAAAAAAAAAACACTTGTGGGTTTAACCAATCTTATTTTTTTTGTACAATTCTCCTTTAAGGGGATGTGGAAAGGGGTGCGTCCTATGCCTGCATACTTTTGCTGATAAGTGTCCCTCATTCCCATCTCAGAACATTGGGAGGTATTCTCCTGCTTTTGTAATACTGACATAGACTCGGATATCTGAACCTCATTTATTTATGCCTTTCTCTTTCTTTAGTCTTTAGTTCATACAGGGCTAGGAGGGCTTCCCTACCTTTCCAGGCTTTGCGTAGATTTACATGATAGATCTGCTCCTTCTTCCATTTGTTTGGTTGGTACACCTTATTCTTTAAGAAAAAAGAGGCCGATTGGCCAAATGCTGCGCTAAAACTGTGCTTGATTAACTACTAAACTATTAAAAAAAAAAAAAAAAAAAAAAAGTCATCAAACCATAAGCAGCCCGCACCAAGAGTCTACAATACAAAAGCCAAGATCATAAATTATATATATATTAGTGCAGCGCTAAATTCTTGAAGTAGAAGAAATATAAATTAAGTGAAAACATACTGAACCAGAAAACTAAAGCAGACAATAACAAATTGTGCTAATATTAAGAAAAATAATTCACCCAAGTGACATTTAAAATCACATATACAGAATTGATAAACACACAAACAAAATGTCGTTAGTGATCCTGAGATGTGGATCAGTGTAATCCACAATGGTAGTATTCAAAGTTCCAATACATTTACAAAAGAAAAAAAGGGGGTGGTCACTGAAAGTGCGATCGGCACTGGGATGAGAAAGGAGTCCCTTATCCAATGAAGCGAAACACCCAGGTGAGTAAGTTGTCTCCTTACCAGCTGTAAAGACCAATATGTTGGTCTCACCGAGCCCAGGGAATTATGGTCTCCCAAAAACCTTAAAGGAACTCCAGGGCTGTGGCATCCGTGTCACCAGAAAGGACCAGGGGCTGCTCCGTCTGTGATTGTTGATTATGCTTATTTACATTATTTTACGTTCTCATCTGAGGTTCTGAGAATACTTGCTTAATACTGTTGATTGGACCATACGGGATGCCACTTCCTTCAAAGAGCTGCAGCCACTCAGAGGTTGTTTTTTCTGAGAACCGTGTGGTTAGAATTTCAAGAAGACATTTCCAGTACTGGACTCTAAGTTTGTTGGTCTTGAACCTTGTATCACTAATAAGTTCAGGTAAATTCAAGATCTTGCAAACAATAGAGAACTGTTGATCGTTGCCTGCTCAAATTACAACATAACCATTCTTTGCTTTAAATGACAAGCTACCTGGCTCTCTCTTGTCAGCAGTTCCTCTGCTTGCTCTCAACAGAGTTGACTCTTTCCAGCCCCCTGGACTCACTGGCTTCCGTAGTCTTCCCGACTTTCAAGGCTGGCCAGCCTTTCCCAGTCCCTGGGCAAAGAATCCCCCTTACACGGGAACTTACTTTTCACCATGGGCACCATGAGCACACAATCCCCCGGGTGGAAAGTTCAAACCTTCGACAATCTATCATACGCTTGACTCTGTGCTTCCTGTGCTTGCTGAAGGTTTTCCTCTATGATGCATCCCATGTAATTTAGAAGTTCAAAGGGTGATAACCTTGTGGAAGACCGTGAAACCTCTCTAATTGCAATCAACTAATAAGGCAAAAGACAATCCCAATCTCTCCCATCTTTATCCACCACCTTTTTAGCAGGGCTCAAAAAGTCTTGAGCTACTAGCCAGGCTTCAAGGGTTACTCGCCACCAGTGCCCCACCCAACCCCTACCCTGCCCCGCCCCTAAACACGCCCTCATAAAATATCTCATCAAATGACACATAAATGTTTTATACATGAATTAGGTTACAAAAATAAATATTAACAACAACTTTATCAGTGCAGCCTCACCTGTGCCCACCATTGCAGCCTCACCTGTGCCCACCATTGCAGCCACACTGTGCCCACCATTGCAGACACACTGTGCACAGGCACAGGTCAGGAGGAGGCGGGGCTGTTTCAAGCAGAGTGGAGACAATTGTAATGTAAGCTGTAACAGCGTGCTATCCTGCTCTGTGATCCCGTGGCTCCCAATCAACCCCGCCTGCCGGCTGGGCTTACCCCCCCACCCACTCCCAGACAGCCCAGCTCGCAAGCCCTCATTTTCCACTCGCAAAATGCGAGTAGGCGAGTTGAAAATCTGAGGGCTGTTTTTAGTATACATTTGAGGGTTTTGTTAAACCGTTCTACCAAACAATCAATCTGAGGGTGATCTGAAACTGCAAGTGCTTAATATTGAACAGTTTGCACAACTCTTTCATTACTTTCGACATAAAGGGAGTCCCTTGGTCAGTTAGAATTTCTTTTGGGATCCCAGTACGGGTAAACATATGGAACAATTCTCTGGCATTGTCTTATGCCGCGTACACACGACTGGACTTTCCGGCAGGAAAGGTCCGACGGAATCATTCCATCGGATAACCCGATCGTGTGTATGCCTCAGCGGACCTTTTTTTTCGAAAATTCTGACGGACCTAGAAATAGAACATGTTTTAAATCTTTCCGATGGAATCAATTTCTATCGGGAAAACCGTTCGTCTGTGTGCTGGTCCGACGGACCAAAAACGACGCATGCTCTGACGCAAGTATGAGACGGAAGCGCTCGGTGTGGTAAAACTACCGTTCATATTGGAGCTAGCACATTCCTCACGCTGCTAATTCTTTTCTTCTTTAGAATGCTAGAAGAATGAAGTTGTTTTGCTGCTCATATTCAGTGTTTTCACAAACTTCTTTCTTCATTATTTATCCTCATATAAATATCCTATTTTTTAAAAACCCGATCTCCATAAATAATGTTTACAATCATTTTTTATACTCATCTTTTATAATTTTTTATTCCATCAAGATTTATTCTACGATTACTTAAAAATGATTTTCTAGTGATCTCCATATAATTGTATTTTTTTGAGTTTCAAGTTACCACAATAACATTATTATCTGGTATTTTTTCTTAACCTTAAGGAGGTGTCCCTTGTTAATTTGACATAGGGGGTTACAGCTAGATAGCAGCCTTTTGGTGGTAAGGCAGAGGGGAGGCACCTGGGATTGGGTGAGGCACCTACTGGGCACCTACTGGGCCCAGCCACCTCCTGGCTGCCGCTTGCCACGACCTCCTCCTGGCTGATGCTTGCCATGGCCTCCTCCTGGCTGAGCTTATCCTGTGTATAAAAAAGGGACATAGTTGTAGTTTTTGCTTCATCAATCACACACAAATTTCTTTTGCTTTTACAGGGGTGGTGACATCACCCCATCTGATGAAGGCAATATCAAGACATTTTTGACACTATAATGTCTGATATTGCCTTCAAGTTTTATACGTTGAACTTTGTAAGTTCCAGAGTTGTGTATGTTATGTTTTAAAACATGTTTCAAAAAAAAAAAAAATCTGGATGAAAAAATATAATACCAAAAAAATAAAGAAAAACCCAAAAAATGTTTTAACACATTTATACACATTACACATTTATAATTCAAGATTTTATCAGCAAAAATTTTTTTATTAATATAAATTTTAGACATTGTCTGGCACTGCAATGGCCCCCCTACCCATAAAATAATTCACATATCTCTCCCGAAACGATCGGAATAAGCTGGAGTCTGAAAAGCACGAATCGTCTCTAACCAAACTTCTACTAACACGAGATAAACACGAGATCAGCAGAAGGAGCCTAAAGGGTGGCGCACTGGGTCTTCTACTTCTTTTTTCTAGTCCCGTCGTACGCACTCTATGTCAGTGCGTTCTAAACGAACGGACTTTGGTGTGATCGCGTGTATGCAGGACAGTTTCAGCGGAACTCCGTCAGAAAGACCGTCAGAGTTTAGTCTGATGGAAAAACCGGTCATGTGTACAGGGCATAAGAGGGAGCGCTTCTTAAGAGAACAGCATCAGGATACTGGGTGACATAGTCTATGACTACTAGGATGTATTGATGGCTTCCAGCTGACTTCTGGTCCTATCAGATCCATAGTGATTCTGTCAAAAGGGACCTCTATCTCAGGCAATGGCACTAATGGGCTACGGTAATAGGGCATATTGGCTGACTTTTGACACTCAGGGCAAGACTCATAATAGTTTTTCACATCTGCATGTATCCCAGGCCAAAAGAGATACGTTCCTCAGTATTTTCAGATGGCGGATGACCACCCAGGGGATGTGTATGTGCCACATTCAAAATTGTCCTCCTATAAGGACCAGGCACAGGAGTTGTTCCACAATTTCACCCCAGATATTTGTCAACTTGATACAACATGTCATGGTTAACTACCAAAAAACATAATTATTAATTTTTTTTCTTACCCTAAAGTGTAATGAAACCAACAAAAGCTGCACCCCTATATCATCTAAAGAATGATTTTAAAACATATATACAAAATATTGTGTGATTCCTGACAAGAACCTTAGTATCCAATACTGTACAAATTATTGTAAATAAATGAAAAACATTAATTCATGTGAATATATAAATGAAAAATTGGTAGTCCATATAAACATATACAAAAAAGTGATATGTCACAAATGTGTTCAGGAAAAAGAAGTGCAAAGATATAGAAAGAATGGACTATCTTGTGATAGTGCATTCCAAATCCACCAACAGTGTGAAGGATACTGGATTTCTAACACAAACTTATGTCCTCCACCCAGGACTAGAACAAGGGGTGGGCGGGAGGGGCGGTTGCTCTGGGCACTGTGGTATCATGAGAGGAGGGGGGAGCAGTGCAAGGAGGTTGAAGGGAGGGGAAATTTAGGGGGGGGGGATCTGAGCTAGAAGGGTGGAAATTTTGTGCTGGGAGGGGGATTTGCAGTGGGGGTAGAGGATGTGTACAGGGATGGGGAATTTGAGGGATAGAGAATTTGTGCTAGGAGGAGTGATATTTTGGGGGGTCGATTTGTGCAGGGGAGATTTGCGGAGAGAGAAGATTTGAGCTGGGAGGGGGGGATTTCAGCAGGGGGGTTCGTCCTGCGAGGAGGGGGAATTTATGCTTAGGGGTAAGCATGCAGATTAGTCCCAAATTGTTTTGGGGGGGGGGTTTCGATGCTCATACATCTTGGGGGGGCACAGTTTGGCATGTTCGCCCTGGGCTCTAGATAACCTTGTCCCGGCTCTGCCTCCACCAGACTTAACTCACTGGAAGAATTGGATCCCCAATTACAGAGATCAAATCAGCATGAACAACTCATTGGATTAGCTCCAATAGATCCCGGCCACAGGTATCAAATGGCTCTGAATATCTTAACTCCAGACCATATTACCTCATACAACCGCCATAGAGGAAGAGAGACAAAGGGTGCACATAGCATGAATACTGCTAGATGTGTGTTTATTAAAAATGTAGAAGGGTACTCACATTTGTATAATCAGACACATGCAATCAAAATCAAACATGCTGCCGACAGCCAGCATCGACGGGTGTAATGACGTCACAGGTTCTGGCCCCGCCCAATGCATTTCGCATCTCAGTGTGTCATCAGGGGAAATGGGAACGTTTCTGTCTCCCCTGATGATGTGCTGTAACGCGAAACGCATATTCCACAATGTTGGCGCTATGTGGGGTCCGGGGGACTGTCGAGCACTAACCCATGGCCTGCCTCCAGGTGGTTTGGCAGCCAATGGGCGTTTCTGGAACCCATGTCTCCACCTGGCAATCCACCATTGCATTTAAGATGGTGGGTCCCACCAAAGTCCCCCATGGCGGACGACACACCATCTATTCCACACACGGCCAGCCTGACCAGCCAGTAAGTACAGGTCTAGGACATGACTGGATTGCTTTATGCACGATTACCTTTGCTAACACATTACTTTTTGGTATAGATACCTCTGTTTCAGGGGGGCCTATGTGTGTCTGCAGTGGTGCATTTTTACCCCATTCCCCTCTTTCCTTCTACTCCTCTCCTTCTCCTACTCCCTCTCTTCCTCTCTGTTTCTGCCTCCTCACCCCTCCCCCCCCTTTTTCTTCCCCCTCTTCATATCCTTTCTTTGTTCCCCTCTTCTCTTCCCCTTCCCTCCCTTTTCCGTCTTACCTTTCTCCCTCTCCTCTCTATTTACCGCTATTTCCCTCCATTTCTTAGCTGTTTTTTTCTCTCCCATCTCCTATTCCCCCCCCCTTACTCTCCCCTCCCCCTTCCTTCCCTGTACACACTTTCTTTCTGTCCCTCCTTTTCTTTGCGTAATCTCTCTTGCTTATCCGTCTCTCCTCTTGTTTTCATTCCATCCATTCTTGTTTTCTGGTCTGCTCCCACTTAACAGGTTTTCAATACATTTTTCCTGACAGGCTCCATGGCAGCATACGTGTGGGTAGGCTCCGCCTCCATAACTACCCAATAGGACCCCCTCTCCCATAAATCTTTGCTCTAGGCTGCTATCCGTGTTCCTTTTTTGTCCTCCTCCGTAGGACCAGGTGTTGGTTCTCCTACCTGAAGATAAACCTCCCTACGATCGATGCCGCCGAGTGCCAAAGATTCCTCCGATAGGCCCTGACTGTTAAGCAGGGTATGGAGTGTATAGCAGAGTAGCGCTGAAGATTGGATCGGTTCATCTATGTGCGCCCGGTCTGTTTGCCTAATGTTTCAGGCGACCATTATCTGCTGCCAAGTCCGGTGTGTGTGTGTGTATGGATGGCGTTCCTCGGCCCAGGTGATCGTAGGTGGAGGGGTAAGTTTTCAAATTTATATACATGGCAGCAGTGTTTATGTGTTGTTGGTACCTTTTCCGTGTGTTTATTTCCCATCACTGGTGTCCAAGCTGGTACAGTCGCTTCCTGCATTCCAGCAGCCGCTCTCTCGTTTCATTTCCGGGTATCGGCGTGCGCTCTGCGCATGCGCGGATCTGATACGAAGTCGAGGCTTGGTTCGTGCATGCGCGCGAGCGTCTCGCGTCTGACGTCGGCGATGACGTCACGGGCACCACTTTCAAAGCTGTGGAAAGCTTACAGAGCCCCGGGATCGTTCGTGGGGGATATGACGGCTTCCCGGGGCGACTATCTTGACGGTTCAAGGTAAGACAATCTCTATTGTCTGGGTATGAGGTCGTTTGTCAAGCCAGCTGATGTGTGAATGTGTCTCTGCAGTTTCCTGTTGTGTTGACACTATGGACTCCTCACTGCCCCCTAGTGGCCAGCCCGCTTGTAGCAGGTATGTTTGCAGTTATGCTTTTCTACCTGTACAAGGACTGAGAGTAGGACACCAGCTGATTTCTTTCTCTATCTTTTCTGTGCTTCTTTTCTCACAGCCCTCCTAGGTCTGATCCACACCGTAGTTCCCATAAAGGAAGTGGATCATCAAAATCACACCACCGGCAATCTTCCTCCAGGTCTAGCCATCATAGATCTCCTTTCAGATCTGAACAGTGCAATAAAAATCCTTCTCACCCCCCTTCATCTCACTCTAGAGAGAGATCAGGAAAATCATGCTGGGGGTGCAAGATGCCTGTTCCAGGAGGCAATTCTCTCTGTGATCACTGCTTCTCTAAAGCTGCAGATGAGAGGGATGGTGCAGACCAGCGTTTGGAATCTATGGTGAGACAGGTTGTGAAAGAATCTCTACAGGAAAGAGAGGCTCAACAGCCCCGTGATTCCCCATCAGACCCATTATGCCCTCCAGTGGGTGAGGGTTCTGTACATGAGACATGGGAGTCTTCCCAGCCAAATCACCCTTCTGCTCCTGTTTCAGACAGAGAATCGGATCTGGAAGATCCTGGTGTGGGGTTTGACTACGCTTTAGTCCCTTCTTTGGTGAAGGCAGTAAAAGAGGCCCTGAAGTGGGAAGATCCAGTTACTTCCCCCCCAAAACAGAGAAAGTTTTTCAAGCAGCTCAATAAGGAGCGTCAATATTTTCCTTTTCTCTCTGAGCTGGGCGATGTCATTTCTGAGGAATGGAGCAAGATGGACAAGAACGTTCCATGCAGTCAAAGGTCTTGAAACTATATCCTTTTAAGGAAGAGGAAGTAAAACACCTTGAATCAGCTCCATTAGTGTATACAGCACTGATGAGACTAGCAAGATATGTAACGCTCCCCTTAGAGGATGCTGTATCTTTTAAAGATCCTTTGGGAAGACAAATTGATTCAGATTTAAAGGGTCTACCTGGCGTCAGGAATGGCATGAAGCCAGTACCTGCGATAGCTGCAGTCTCCAAAGCTTTGGAATCTTGGTCTGATAATGCGGATGAGTTCCTAAGAGGTATCTCTACTGAAACAGCGAAAGATTCTCCTATCCAGGAGATCAGGCTGGCATCAGCCTTTCTTGGGGAGGCCTCTTTTGAAGTCTGGTTTCCTCCCTCAAGACAGACGTCTACAAAATCAGAGACGCAATTTTCCTAGAAGACAAAACTCTGATCACGCTAGGGAAGCACGCAGCTACTGACCCGGTCGGGAGTTTTCAAGGTCCTGGAAATCCAGGCAGTCCTCCTTTAAGAAACCCGCAAAAGGTGGTTCCTCTGGCAACCAGGACTCCACTAAGTCCTTTTGAAATTGGGCCCGCTCAGGCATGCCAGGTGGGGGCTCGTCTTCGCCACTTCGGGCATGTCTGGGTGGCCTAAATCCGGGATCTCTGGACCATCAGGATGGTCTCCTCCGGTCACAAGTGGGTCTTCAACATTACCCCAAGACTCAGATTTGTTCCCACATCTCTTCCAGGTTCAGAAGAGAAAAAGCAGGTCCTGTTAACCTACGTGAGCTGTTTATTGGATCAAGGCGCAGCCGTCCCTGTTCCAGAAAACGAACGAGGCAAAGGCATGTATTCTCCTCTGTTCATGGTACAGAAGAAAAACGATACATGGTTCAAAAAAAAAAAAGTTCAAAATGGAGTCTTTAATTACGATCCAACAATCAATACATCTGGGAGATTGGATGATTTCAATCGATCTGAAAGATGCATACTTTCACGTGCCAGTGGCAGCAGAGTTCCAACAATTCCTCCGCTTTGCGGTAGGCAATCAGCATCTGCAGTTCACATGTCTACCCTTCGGCCTAACAACGTCACCTCGGCTCTTCTCAAAGGTCCTGTTGTCTGTTGTGGCTCTACTTTGTATCAAGGGGATTCGTCTCCACCACTATTTAGACGACCTACTTCTCCTAGTTTAGAACAAAGATCAACTGTTAGAGCACAGGAGCTTAGTCATCTCCACCCTGCAGGAATTCGGGTGGCTTCTGAATCTAGAGAAGAGCCATCTAGAGCACACACAATCTCTGGTGTTTCTAGGGGCTCACTTCAACACATTGGAAGGCACCATCTCCCTTCCAGAGGAGAAGATTGGAGTGATTCGAGACAGAATACATGCAGGCCTGAAAGGAATTGGCACGATGACAGCTACCATTCCTATGGTGAAGTGGGCCCAATGGCATACACGACCCTTCCAAAAAGGGTTCCTTCAACAATGGGATTCTTCCAGCCAAGTCCAGCGCATACACCTTACGTCTTCCATGAGGACGTCTCTCCTTTGGTGGCTTCAAGGGAAGAATCTGCACAATCACCATTCAATCAGGCCCATCTCATGGGTCACGTTAACTTCGGATGCCAGCAATCGAGGTTGGGGGCGCTCACTGCCTTTCAGAAGTGGCGCAAGGCCAATGGATCTTCCCTGCTCGAGGGATTGTCTCCAACATTCTGGAGCTGAGGGCTGCCTTTCAGGAACTCCTGTCATTTCACCATCTAATAGAAGGGTCTTCTGTGATGCTAAGGTTGGACAATACAACCGCGGTGGCTTACATAAAGAAGCAAGGTGGAACTCGCAGCTGGTCTCTGCTACAGGAAGTGGAGCCAATAATGAGCTGGGCTCAGAAGTATTTGTCCAACATCTCGGCAGTTTACATTCCGGGGATTCAGAATGTACAGGCGGACTTCCTCTCGCGAGTGCAAATGGACAACAACGAGTGGTCTCTCCACAAAGAGGTGTTCGAGTGGCTTCTGACCCTGGGAGTACTTCCAGAGGTCGATCTATTTGCTTCTCCATGCAATCACAAAATGCCCAGATATTATTTGAGGTTCAGAGACCCTCAGGTTTACGGGATAGATGCTCTCTCAGATCAATGGAAGTTTCAGAAGGCTTATGCCTTCCCTCCAGTACCGGTGATTCTTCAATTCCTCCGGAGGCTCAGAACAGAGAAGGTGGAGATCATTGCAGTGATTCCTTTCTGGCCCAACAGGCCGTGGTTTCCTCTGTTATCGCTCCTGAGTGATCAAGACCCAGTTCCCCTTCCTCTCAGGCCGGATCTACTGTCGCAAGGCTCGACGTTACACCCATGCCCATCTTGCCTACACCTCAGGGTGTGGTTCTTGAGAAGGAAAGGCTTGAATCTCTAGGTTGTCCGGAAGAAGCTATTCCAACTCTTCTTAGTGCCCGGAGGGGAAGTACGAACAGAGTATACGAACGGATATGGTCTAAATTCTCTGATCATATGTCTTCCCGGTCAAATCCATGTAATTCTCCAGCAGTACAGGACATTCTAAGTTTTCTCCAATCAGGGCTGGACCTATCTTTAGCAGTCAGCTCATTAAGAGTTCAAGTTTCAGCCATCTCGGCCTTCACAGGAGTATCTTGGGCTAATCACACATTAGTCCGATCAATTCTTTAAAGGAGCTATCAGGCTTAAACCTCAAAGAAGACCTAGGTTCCCCAAATGGAACCTTCCTATTGTCTTGGATTTTCTCTCCAATCTCGGATCAGATCCTGACAAACCTCTTTCCATGAGAGATCTCACGCTCAAGACCACCTTCTTAGTAGCGGTGACATCGGCTAAAAGATTGTCAGGGATTAGAAATCTAGGTTCAGAAGAACCTTTCCTAACCTTCTTTCCAGACAGGGTAGTGTTGATTCCCATGCTTGGGTCAAACCCTAAAGTGACCTCAGTCTTTCATGAAAATCAAGAGATTGTACTTCCTACTTTCAGAACAATGGACGATCAGGATGTTCATCCACTTGACGTAGGCCACACTCTAAAGCAATATCTGGAGGTCACGGCTCCATTCAGACGAACGGAATTCCTTTTCGTTCTTCTCCATGGTAAAAACAAAGGAATGCGAGCTTCGGTCAGATCAATTTCTTCTTGGATTGTGCAGACCATTCAGAGGGCATACAAGGTAAAGGGCTTGGCTCCTCCAGAGGCAGTGACCGCTCATTCGACCAGGAGTATCTCGACATCGTGGGCAGCTTCCCGGCATGTCGCGCCTGAAATTATTTGTAAAGCGGCTTCCTGGTCTTCTATTAACGCATTTGTTTCTCACTACTGTGGTGAGCCTGCGGCTCTGTCATCCATTAATTTTGGTTTACAAGTATTGTCGGTTGACAATGTAAAATAAATTTGGTTTCTTTGCTCAAAATTTTTGCCCGCCCGTGTGTATTTTTGGGCAAGTTATTTCCCACACGTATGCTGCCATGGAGCCTGTCAGGAAAACGGAAAATTTATATCAAATACTTACCGTAATTTTCCTTTCCTGATAGGCTCCATGGCAGCAGGAGTCCCTCCCAAATGTCTGGAGTAGGCTAGTTACGGAACATGGATAGCAGCCTAGAGCAAAGATTTATGGGAGAGGGGGTCCTATTGGGTAGTTATGGAGGTGGAGCCTACCCACGCGTATGCTGCCATGGAGCCTATCAGGAAAGGAAAATTACGGTAAGTATTTGATATAAACTTTCTGTTATTTTAGATCCTGCCACCTGGTGTGGGCTAAATATTGTGTTTCGCAGTCCTTGTCAGTGTCATTGCACAGTGGGGTTCCCCCTCCCCATCCTCCCTGGACAGCCCTTGGGGGGGGTTGATGGGGCACAGCCCACTGACACCTGCCACTTTCTTTTGATTTGTGTTCTTATGATTGTACTATGTGAGTATTATGCCTGTAGCAGCCTGTTAAATTCTCATCTGTATTACCATTGTATACTGTATGATATTTACATTTTCATCAATGTAAATTTACATTAAAGATTGTTATACCCTTCTCTTTCCCTGAAGAAGGAAAACTGTATTCCCGAAACACGTAGAGATTTATCCTGTGAACACCTTGACTGACCAGGCCTTATACCCTAGAAGGCTGGTCCGGTGCTCTAAACATGGACAGTAGCAGGGTATTTCAAACTTGAATTGTATGTTGCTATGTAATATGTTTTTATTGTATCTTGTATTTATTTTTTCACATTGACCAGTATTTTTTAGAATTATTTTGTAATAAAGTTTGGCATTCGCTTTTTTACATGTGTGTTACCCATGATTCTGCCTTAAAGATCTTTTGGGTTTTACATGAATTGTATTAGTTTAAACTGTAGTTCCTGATACAATTTACAATAATGCTATAGGTTTTAACCCTGTTCTGTTATCCCCTGAGGTAGGCTATATCTTTGTTTTAACTATGTTCTTATTGTGGCACTATGCTTTACAGAGAGCTTCACAAAACCCTCTTACAGCAAACACAGACCCCACACATTATTATTATAGATTTGTTTCAAAGCTATACCTTGCTTTGTTAACTCTCTTATTGAACTACAGTATATCTTTTGGATTAAATTATACACGTAAAAAACAGTGGAGAGAGATCGGGAAAGCACAAGATTTTGGACCATTAAAGAAAAGCTTTTTGAGTTCTCGTGCCCTTTTAAGGATGTTCTCTTTGTTTCTGTAATTAATCAGGCTTATTAGAAAGGGCCTTGGGGAGCTGCCTGGAGGTAATGAATGGGTAGGAACGCTATAAGCACATTGAACTGTGAATAGAAGGGATAGATGGTCCCTTCCAATGTCTCAGCTATCCATTATGGGTCTGAGCACTCAAGTCTTTTAGGGAGGCCCACAATCTGTACGTTGTTCTGACGCATATATTCTCAAGGCCCTCCGCCTTTGATATGTTACAGTCTTGTGCATTGCAACCTTCATATTAGTACTGAGAGGATTAACTGTGTCTTCTAAATCACTCATATGACCTTCTAAAGCAGACATGTTCCCAGTATTTTTGCAAATCATGGCAGATCAGGCAGATCAGGGATATCTCCTGCTCTGACTCTGACTTGCACTTGCCCAGTATGCATGAATATTAAAGCGTTGTAGTGGGTATGGGGCCCCCTCCCATCTGTCTATAAACATCCCCTGTAATAGGAATAGGGCATGGCAGGTCCTCTTTATGGAACAATCTGGGGTCAATAAAAACCCACATCTCTCCTCCAGGTTGGAAAGACTGAGATGTGATGTCATAACGTCGCACCCAGGCCCCTGAGAGTCAGAGACTGCCAGGGACCATCTGGTCCTCGGTATTCTCTGTGGTTGAACTCCTGCCGTGGCAGATTCCTTCTCCCTCTGGCCAATCTCACAGGCAAGCCGATAGAAGCACCGGAGTGCCACAGGAGGGTTAGTCCCTTCCCGCCCGCCTATAAAAACAATTAAGTGGCTGAACAGCCAATATGATTGTTCTTATGGTGCAGGGAATCGCTGGAGGAAAAAATTATATCTGAATGATGCCTGCAGCTGCAGACATCATTCAGATATCCCCACTCAAAGCCTAAGACATCATATGATGTACTGCTGGCGGGAAGTGGTCACTGCCTATGAGTGAACTGATACATTTGTTGATATGCATTACCAATATCTTAGCCAAAATGTTTGTGTTGTCATCAACAAGAAATGCCTGCTGATATGAATTACATCAAGTGGTGTCTTTACTTGTGAAGGGAAAGGGGTTGGGGAGCGCTAGATATTTAGACCAAGAAAATATTGATACATATAAGATGAAAAAAATTCCCTTAAATGAAATTAAATTCAAATAAAAATAAATTCAAATAAAAATAATAGTAATAATAATACCAGCCTGCCTGTATATCTAATGTGAACAAAATTCAAAAGTGCACAAGATTAACTGTACAATCGTGACATAAAGTGTAAAAAAATATAAAATAATTGTGTGTCAAATATGAATTAACATCAATAACAGAGTCCATCAAAAATTGGTGTAAAATCCTGATGTAAATCTTTGATAACAAAAACGTGAGCAGCAAAATCCCTTCACCATCACTGAAAAGACCACACCAATGTGCTCATGGAAATGGATGTCCGCTTACCAGATGGAGTTGACCAATTTAATTAAAAAAAGGTCAAATAGGCTTTAGCAAGATATTGCTTGCTGCAATGGAGAAATATATACCAGACTCTTGTCCTCACATCACAGGATCTCACGCATGGGATATAAAATAGATGGAGAGGAACCGAACATAGTGTAACACCATTTATTTAAAAATGAAAATTAAAACAGAACATAGCCAAATGGCTACTCACATAGAAGGTGCCATCGCCCGGCACTGGGGCTGGAAAGCGTGTCTAAGGATGGAGGAATCCAATCTATGGGAGAAGTTTCCCAGATGATCTCGGCAACGGCGTGCGTTCCACCCTCGACGGACGGACGAACCACGGAGGCCGGAAGTGATGTAATTGCGTGACCAAGTACCGCCTCGACGTACGTTTCGTTTTACACGTCTTCAGGAAGCGTACTTGGTCACTAAGGAGACGATTTAAATAGAGTTGGAGATTTGCATAAAGGGGAGGGGTTGAATGCTTCACAGCCTCAGCGCCGTTCATAGAACACCGTACAACCATCTCACATAGCAGTTTACATGACAAAAAATAAATTAGCCTTCAACAAATGATTTATACAGTAAGAATAATCTTATATATTGTTTCAAAAAGATGGCATATTCCGCCTAACATTTACAAATAATAGTGAATATACCTCAATATAAATTAAATAGGAAACCAGCTAAAAGTAACTAAAACCCAGCAGTGTAAAAAAATTATTATTATTAAAATTAAAAAAATATAAAAAATATAAAATTAAAAAATAAAAAATAAATGATGATTTAATAAAAAAATTTCTTATGAAAAAATAAAAAATTAATCAGAAATTATAATTAAGAGTACATAAATAAGAATTTAGAAAAAAATACCTAAAAAAACTTCTAAAGGGCGAAAAAATAATAAACAAAAAATAAAAAAATCAAAAAAAATCCAGCATAGACCTAATCATTGGTTAAAAAACAATTTAAATCCAGTTCGATATTCAGGCCCTGTGGCTGCATCGTTTGTAAACGATACAGCCACTGGGTCTCATTCTGAGAAACAGCCTTTTTAAGGTCAGTACCTCTCCAATTGGAGGTAATCTTATCTATACCATAAAAAGTAAGTAATCGGGGGTCTCTATTGTGGACCATACGAAAGTGCCGTGATACACTATGATTTAAATAACCTTTGGAAATATTAGCCACATGTTCATTGATACGAACTCTCAATTTGCGGGTAGTACGACCCACATATTGAATTGAGCAAGGGCACTCTAACACGTAAGTGACATAACTGGAATTACATGTAATCAGAGGTTTTATGGAGAATTCTTGTCGGGTGACCTTAGAGTAGAATTTAGAAATCTTTTTCCCTACTCTATTTGTGGTACGGCAGGCTTTACATCTGGTACAATAATGAAAACCCGAACCATCCAGAAAAGTAGACAGTTTCTTAGGAGGGTCGGGCACATTTGGGGCTATCATGTTCCTAAGTCCTGGTGCCCGTCTATAGATAAACTTTGGTTTGGGGGGGAGTAGATTCTGTAAATCTCTGTCTTTACAGAGTATAGACCAGTATTTATGAAATATTTTTTCCACACCCCTGTATTGGCGATGAAAACCAGATATAAATGGAATGTCTCCCGAAAAGGGGACTTTTTCCTTAGGAACTAGAAGAGAATCTCTATTCATGGCCAAAACTTGATTTTTAGTTTTTATAAGATTATTAAGGGGATAGCCTTTCTCCTGAAACTTTTGGGTGAGGATCTCAGATTGTGCATGGTAATCAGTAATATCATCACAATTTCTCCTAATGCGCATATATTGTCCCTTAGGGACGGCTTGTAACCACTGTGGATGGTGACAGCTATTAACTGGCACAAATCCATTACGATCAGTGGCCTTAAAAAATGTTTTAGTAACCAGCCTATTCCCTTGTTTGATTAAAGTAAGATCTAAATAATTAATAGTATCCCAACTAAATTCAGCAGTGAACTTAAGTCCATAGGTGTTATCATTCAAACTCGAAAGAAATTCCTGAAAGTCTGGTATAGTGCCCTCCCACAAAAGAATGACATCATCAATGTACCTTTTGTAGTACCTTACCGATTTGTTAGGTTGATGGTAAATGGTTTCATGTTCCCATTTATTGAGCACTATATTTGCTACACTGGGGGCATACCTAGCCCCCATGGCAACTCCTTTGACCTGATTGTAAAATTGGTGATGTGCCCAAAAATAGTTATTCCCCATAGCTAATTTCAGTCCTTCAACTAGAAATTCGATTTGCAATAGTTTTAATTTTGATTGATCAATAAGTGCTAATTTCACTGCTGACAAGGCATCTTGTTGTTTGATATTGGTATAGAGTGATTCTATATCAATGGTCACTAATAAAGTGTTAGAAGAAATCGTGATATTCTGTAAAGACTGAATAAGAGCTCGACTGTCTTTCAAATATGATCGCCCACAGATAACTAAAGGCTGAAGGTAAATGTCCAAGTACTCTCCTACACGGGAATATAAAGACCCTAACCCGCTTACTATGGGTCGGCCGGGGGGTTTTTCTTTACATTTGTGTATCTTGGGCAATATATATAAAACAGGGATACGTGGGGCCTTAGGAATAAGATAATGAGCTTCATTTTTGTTGAGAATATGTAACTGTAAACCCTTGTTTACCCAACAAGAGAGCTGCGTTTTAAATTGTGGTGTGGGATCCGCCAATAACGGTTTATAAGTAGTAGTATCCTGTAACAATCTTTGAATCTCTAAATTGTAGTTCTCTTTACTGAGAACTACTACTCCCCCCCCTTTGTCCGCTGGTCGGACTACTATTTGTTTGTTATCTTCTAATTTTTTAATACCTTACTTGGTTATAAAAAAAAAAAAAAAAAATATTAAGGCTTCTTTCATTGATGCCAGTAGATTGTGGAGGTCAAAGTCCGTATTAAAGGTATATAGCAGGAGTTTGCTAAGTTGTGAAATGAATTAGTGACACTGTTCTAGAACATGGTATTTTTCTATTCTAATTTGGGGAGATACTGTATCGTTGAAAAAGAAATTAGGAAAAGGTGGTCAACAAGTTCCTCAGTGAGATATTGCACCTTCCATGTATATAAGTCAGAGTAGAATGTGACAAAGGCACCCAATATATCCTCAGTGAATGTCAGTACCTGGTAAGAGGGAAGGAGACCTTTTTGTATACAGAATATGTCCGATTATACTCCGATCTGGTAAAATACCTACCAGCTTTAACAATGGACTGCAGTGCTTGTGTACAACACATACCAGTGCACACGAGTTATGTGCACCTTAGCACATGCCCACTGATTCCCATGGACCCTTAGTGTGTTAGTGCACTGCATATTCTGTGTGTGAATGATGTCTTTGGGCTCATTGACACAGATGCTGTGCCCTGTACAGCATGAATCGGCGGCTTGTTTATGTGGCTGCTGCCACCTGAAGCTGCATGCAACTATTCTACGTTACTCTATGGAGAAGCAGTGGTTGTAAAAACACAGCTGCAAGTCCCAATTGGACAAGCGCGTGGGTGTGGGTGCATGGCCCCAAACACAAATCGTGTGCATTCAGGGCCACTCAACTGCACACCTGTCAAATTAGGATCTGCAGCTATTTCTGTACAGTTTCTGCATTCCAACAGAATAACATGAGGTACCTGAAAGAAGCTCAAACTGCATAAACAATCTGATCATTGACACAGTATGGGCCACAGCGCTCATGTGAGTTGGCCCTTAATATTGGTTCTTTTTTGTTTTTTTTTTTTTTAATATTTTTTAACAGCCCTGGTGGTGGTGGTGGAGGGCACGTTGGTGAACTGTCAGGGTTCTGAACAGACCCCTAATGTCTCACTTTTCAAGCACAGACACAGATCCCCAATCCCCTTCTCTGCAATGAATGAATGAATGAATAGGTAGTGCTTTGTACACAGGCTTTCTGTTCTTCAGAAACTGGAAGCATAGTATACACAGTTTACAGGAGTCATCAAGCACTCACTGTGTCAATTCAGGAAAGGCAGAGATCAGTAAACATGACATGTTTATCAACCCTATGCTCTTCATTCTCACATCGATCCCAGTGTGCCCAATAGCTGCTGACAGCCAGTGGGAGGGAGAGGTAGAGAAACGTGCAGGGTGGGGTGAGCCAAGGGTTCAGAGCTGCAGGGAGGGTATCAAGGCTGGGGGTGGAGTTGAATCAGTGGGAGGGAAAGAAGTTTAGAAAGTCGAGGGGATTTCAGTAAGCCAGGGGATCTGTAATCAAAAGGGTAAGCAGAGGAAACATGGCAGGAGCAGAGGTGGCAGTGGCAGGGAGGGGTGTCACATTTTTGATGAATAGTTATTTCTTAGTAACTGATGACAGCTCTTCTTTTATTCAGCAGAGCCTAAGCTAATAGCAGAAGAGGGAATGCAGCTGGATGCGGTTCTGTGTCACCATGTTGCTGACTGCAAAAGGTTTAAAGGGTTAGTTCACCATATTCAAAAATGCCCCATGCTGTCCCTAAACACCATTACAGAACTGTAAACGAATCAGCTTTAAAAAATATGCTTTAGTGATATTTCCTTACATGTAGGCAATTTTCACTATAAGGAAAACCTAACAACAGTTATCCAAACTCTACTGTGTTTTTTCTAGGACAGAGCAGCCATTAGGATGAGTGCTCTCTAGCAGTACAGAGTGAGTGCCGTTCTTCTCCTGAGCCCCACACATGTGCAGTGTGCTCTCCCTGCGCTCAGACACTAAGCTCATCAACAACATTACAAGAGTATGTGTAGGGCACGGGAAAAGGACAGTGCTCGCTTGTCTTTGATAACCTAACTCTTTAGGGATAAATAATTTCAGAGTACATGCAGCTACAGAAGACAGGCATGGCTTGTTTTAACACTATTAATGCAGGTTAAGAATATGTAAATTCCTTAGTATCGATAGCCTAGGAATCGCTTCCCTTACATGCATGGTATGGTTATAAATCCATACTAGCTCTAATTGCATAATCATGTGGGGGAATGCTGTGCAAGCAAAAAAACAAATTCAAATGGCTGGAGATGTCAGGAGTAGGGATGAGCTTCGTGTTCGAGTCGAACGCGTGTTCGACTCGAACATCGTCTGTTCGGTCGTTTGCCGAATTACGAATGATATGGGCCGTTCACGCCAAATTCGAGTGGCGTGTCACGGCCCATAATTCACTGCTGCATCGCAGTGCATTGCTGGTTGATGATGGGCCAAGCATGCACTATGACCCGCATGCTTGGCCAATCACAGCGCTGTCTGAATAGAGAGCCGTAATTGGCCAAAGCCAAGGAGGCTTTGGCCAATTATGGCTCTTAGGGTTTAGTACACGCCCCACACTATATAAGGCCGCCTGCACGGCGGCCCTGTGTAGGTGTGTTCCGAGAGAGAGAGAGACACACACAGACAGTGTAACTTGATTTAAGTTAGATAGAGTAGGCAGGTCGAGTCAGTTAGCTGCAGTTACAGTGTATTTTGTGTATATATATATATATATATATATATATATATATATATATATATATATATATATATATATATATATATATATATATATAATATTGTAGCAGAGCGTCCCAGAGAGAGCCAGGAAAAGTCCTGTTCGGGGTTTATACATCTCCCAGGCTCCTCATACACATTCAGGGATCTCTGATCCATGGTCCAGTTCAGGTCTTGGTCCTCTCCCTCAGGCTAATTTAAGCTCACCTGAGCAGACAGCCTTTGCTCTTGGCCTGGGATACTTAGACAACTTCTGTGTAGGAGAGCAAAAAGGTATGTGGAAGCTGACAAGCTGTAGGCTTGCTCAGCCTGGTAGTTAGGATCTGTAAATATTGTTTAGTTAGTGCCGAAACACGGATAGGTTTTGTTTTGGCTATTTTTGTTCCTATTTGTTTTTTTTGGAACACTGTACAGCACCTGTATATAGACATATATATCACAAATAAACAATGCACTGTTTGTCACTATTTCACTGGATTTGGTATCTGTGCCTGAAAGACTGCTCATCCCAGGGAGCTTTGTACCTGCTACCTGTCCCCCAGGTTACATATGGTGGAGACTGCGACCAGCTGTAGTAAGTTACTACTTAAAAGGCCAGTACCTAGAGTGACTAAACATGGAGGAAATCCTAAAACAATTGGTGATATCCAACGCTGCGCAGCAACAATCCAACGCTGCGCAGCAACAATCCAACGCTGCGCAGCAACAATCCAACGCTGCACAGCAACAATCCAACGCTGCACAGCAACAATCCAACGCTGCACAGCAACAAGCAAACGCTGCACTGCATCAAGCAAACGCTACACAGCAGCAAACAAACGCTATCGCACAGCAAACCAAGGCGCTGTGCCAACAGATTGGTGCTGTACAGGAGCTATTGCAGAGGCTGTTTGAACAGCTAGCCACTGATGCAAAAGAGGATAGGAAAACCCTGGCTGCTGTTGTGGAGACGCTAGCACAGTGGTCACCTGCTAAAGTTAATGTTGTTGGAGACAAGCCCTCAGCCATCCATGTGGGTCGCTTTCTTTCTAAGATGACTGCAGATGATGATCCAGAGGCCTTTCTCTTAACGTTTGAACGGACCGCTGAGAGGGAAGGTTGGCCCAAAACCCAGTGGGCAGGACTGGTCGCCTCCTTGCTGTCTGGAGAATCGCAGAAGGCCTACTATGATTTGGAGTCAGCAGAAGCAGGAGACTATGAAAAGGTCAAGCGGGAAATCCTGGCGCGACTTGGTGTCACCTTGGCAGTTCGAGCACAGCGGGTCCACAGTTGGTTCTTCCAAGACGAGAGGCCTCCAAGATCGCAGATGTTCGACCTAATTCACTTGGTGAGAAAATGGCTACAGCCAGAATCCCTGTCTGGGCCACAAATAGTGGAGCGTGTGGTCATGGACCGGTTCCTGAGGTCACTACCAGTTCCCCTGCAGAAGTGGGTGAGTCAAGGAGACCCCAACTCGGTGGACAACCTCGTGGAACTCGTTGAAAGGTACTTTGCTGCAGAGAGCCTGGTCACCACCCCTACAGGCGCACAGATTTTCCACCCAAAGCCACGGTCTCCCCAGGCAACCGGTAAGACTGTTCCAGGGGATGTGGGTGGTAAGCATGGCAAGGAAATAGGAGGGAGGATTTTTGGTGCCAGGACTGAAATTTGGCATCTCAAACAAGGGAAGCTACTGCCTTTCAGCAAACCAAACTGGGGAAACATCAGGTGTTTTCGTTGCCAAGAACTGGGACATGTTGCAGCAAACTGTCCATTGACAGATGAACCAATGCAGTGTGATCTATTAGAAGGCAGTCTATGTTTGCTGCTGTTTCATGCGCTGCAGCACCAAGTATGGGAAAACACATGTGCCAAATTACTGTTAATAATAAGCCTATTACGGCCTTGCTGGACTCTGGAAGTCTAGTGACTTTGGTTACAGCTGAGATGGTTGAAACTGTGAATTTGCATGCTAAAAAAGTTGCTGTGATCTGTGTACATGGGGATACCCGCGAGTATCCTATAGCCACTGTTCAGTTTAAAACTGGCTTAGGTACGGTGACCCATCCGGTTGGACTTGTGCCCCACTTGGTGCACGAGGCCATCGTTGGTAGAGACTTCCCTAAGTTTTGGGAACTGTGGGATCGTCCCGACCCGGTCGCAGTAGCTGACTCAGTGAAAGAGCCAGAACTCCTGGCCGCTACTGACAATGTGGGTTCAGGGGACTCTTCTCAGGGCTCCCCGGGTTTTCCTTTCTCAGTTATGGCAGGAGAGCTGGAGGAGCCTAAGGAGGTCCCCACAACCAGTGGAGCTGGACAGCCATCTGCTGAATCTGAGCCTATGTTGGAGTTTGCTGACCTTAATGTACACAAGGAAAATTTTGGTACCGAGCAGAGAAAAGACCCAACCCTTGCCAGGGCCTGGGAAAATGTAATGGTAATTAATGATGTACCTGTCGAATCAGGGGACAGGCTCTGTTTTCCTTATTTTAGCAGCAATGAGGATTTACTGTATCGTGTATGTAAAAAAAATGATGAAGTGGTTGAACAGTTGGTGGTCCCTAAGCCATACAGACGGGTGGTGTTGGAACTTGCCCATGGGCACTTGCTAGGAGGTCATTTAGGGGTTGAGAAAACTACTGAAAGGGTGTTGCGCAGGTTTTATTGGCCGGGATACAGAAGGATATTGAGAATTATTGTCAATCCTGTCCTGTGTGTCAGATGTCAGCCCCACTACAACACTTCCGAAGTCCTTTAGTGCCCTTGCCCATTATTGAAGTGCCCTTTGAGAGGATTGCCATGGACCTTGTGGGTCCACTCCCCAAGTCTGCCCGAGGTCATCAGCATATCCTTGTAATCATGGATTATGCTACCCGTTACCCCGAGGCCATTCCCTTACGCACCGCGTCTGCTAAAAACATTGCCAAAGAGCTGTTTATGGTGTTCAGTCGTGTTGGAATCCCTAAAGAAGTCCTTACAGACCAGGGCACCCCATTTATGTCACAAATAACATGAGAGCTGTGCAAGTTATTTAAGGTGTTGCAATTGCAAACCTCAGTGTACCATCCTCAAACAGAAGGCTTGGTGGAACGCTTCAATAAGACATTAAAGAGCATGTTAAAAAAGGTTGTTGACAAGGATGGGAAAAACTGGGACTTCCTGATACCATACTTGATGTTTGCCATCAGGGAGGTTCCCCAGTCCTCCACGGGGTACTCTCCATTTGAGTTGCTTTATGGGAGACACCCTCTGGGACTCTTAGACATAGCCAAAGAAACTTGGGAGGGGGAGCAGACACCCCATAAAAGTGTCATTGAGCATATCGCTCAAATGCAGGACAGGATTGCAGCAATCATGCCAATGGTAAAAGAACACTTACTGCAGGCCCAAGCAGCCCAACAGAGAATATACAACAGGGGGGCCCAACTCCGTGTTTTCTCACCTGGTGACAGGGTCCTGGTGTTAGTTCCCACAGTTGAGAGCAAGTTCCTGGCTAAGTGGCAGGGTCCCTTTTGAAGTAATTGAAAGAGTTGGGGAGGTCAATTAGAAGGTATATCAACCAGGGAAAAGGAAGCCCGAACAGATTTACCATATAAACCTGTTAAAGCCCTGGAAGGATAGACTGGCGTTAACTGCGAGGTCCCTCCCGGTAACGCCTAAGGGTGCTGAGTCCCTTCTGATCCCCGAGGTCACTATTCCAGACACCCTGTCATTCCCAAAAGCAGGAAACTAGAGAATTCCTGATAAGAAATAGAGAGAAATTTTCAGAGTTACCTGGCACGACTTCAGCAGTTCAGCATGATATTGTTACTGAACCAGGGGTCTGTGTCACGCTCAAACTGTACCGAATTCCTGAAGCGAGGTGAAAGGACATCAGCGAGGAAGTTAAAAGAATGTTGGAGCTAGATGTCATTGAGGAATCCAATAGTGACTGGTCTAGCCCCATCTTGTTAGTCGCAAAACCGGATGGCACTTGGAGGTTCTGTAATTACTTCAGGAAGCTTAATGCAGTGACAAAGTTTGACACGTACCCAATGCCCAGAGTGGACGAACTTATAGACCAACTTGGCAAGGCTCGCTATCTGACCACTTTGGACTTGACAAAAGGTTATTGGCAAATACCCCTGACTGGTAGCGCCAAAGAGAAGACTGCATTTGTGACCCCGGAGGGTTCCTTTCAATAAAAAAAAAAGGCCTTTTGGGTTGCAAAATGCCCCCATGACATTTCAGAGGGCCATGGACAGGACTCTAAGACCCCACCGACAATATGCAGCAGCATATCTAGATGACATAGTGGTACATAGCACTGACTGGGAGTCTCACTTGCCCCGTGTCCAGGCTGTCCTTGATTCCCTCTTCAAAGAAGGTTTTACAGCAAATCCCAAAAAATGTGCCATTGGTCTAGAGGAAGCCAAGTATTTGGGCTACACTATTGGGCGTGGTGTCATAAAACCTCAAGTGAATAAATTAGAAGCCATCCAGGAATGGCCACGTCCTGCAGACAAGAAGCAGGTCAGGGCCTTTCTTGGCAATGCGGGGTATTATAGAAGATTTATCCCAAATTTTGCAACTATAGCTGCCCCACTGACAGACCTTATGAAAAGGAAAGACTCTGTAATGGTGAAATGGTCCTCAGTAGTAGGGATGAGCTTCGAGTTCGAGTCAAACTCATGTTCGACTCAAACATTGGCTGTTCGCAAGTTCGCCAAACAGCGAACAATTTGGGGTGTTCGCGGCAAATTTGAATGCTGCGGAATACCCTTTAAAAGTCTATGGGAGAAATCAAAAGTGCTAATTTTAAAGGCTAATATGCAAGTTATTGTCATAAAAAGTGTTTGGGGACCTGGGTCCTGCCCCAGGGGACATGGATCAATGCAAAAAAAAGTTTTAAAAACGGCCGTTTTTTCAGGAGCAGTGATTTTAATAATGCTTAAAGTCAAACAATAAAAGTGTAATATCCCTTTAAATTTCGTACCTGGGGGGTGTCTATAGTATGCCTGTAAAGGGGCTCATGTTTCCTGTGTTTAGAACAGTCTGACAGCAAAATGACATTTTGAAGGAAAAAACTCATTTAAAACTACCCGCGGCTATTGCATTGCCGACAATACACCTAGAAGTTCATTGATAAAAACGGCATGGGAATTCCCCAAAGGGGAACCCCGAACCAAAATTAAAAAAAAAAAAAAAAAATGACTTGGGAGTCCCCCTAAATTCCATACCAGGCCCTTCAGGTCTGGTGTGGATTTTAAGGGGAACCCCGGCCAAAATTAAAAAAAAAAAATGACGCGGGGTTCCCCCTAAATTCCATACTAGACCCTTCAGGTCTGGTATGGATTTTAAGTGGAACCCCGCCCCAAAAATCCATACCAGACCCTTATCCGAGCACGCAACCTTGCAGGCCGCAGGAAAAGAGGGGGGGACGAGAGTGCGCCCCCCCCTCCTGAACCGTACCAGGCCACATGCCCTCAACATTGGGAGGGTGCGTTGGGGTAGCCCCCAAAACACCTTGTCCCCATGTTGATGAGAACAAGGGCTTCATCCCCACAACCCTGGCCGGTGGTTGTGGGGGTCTGTGGGCGGGGGGCTTATCGGAATCTGGAAGCCCCCTTTAACAAGGGGACCCCCAGATCCCGGCCCCCCCCCCTGTGTGAAATGGTAAGGGGGTACTTACCCCTACCATTTCACTAAAAAACTGTCAAAAATGTTAAAAATGACAAGAGACAGTTTTTGACAATTCCTTTATTTAAATGCTTCTTCTTTCTTCTATCTTCCTTCATCTTCTGGTTCTTCCTCCGGCGTTCTCGTCCAGCATCTCCTCCGCGGCATCTTCTATCTTCTTCTCCTCGGGCCGCTCCGCACCCATGGCATGGGGGTAGGCTCCCGCTCTTCTCTTCTTCTTTTCTTCTCTTCTTCTCTTCTTCATTTTCTTCTCCGGGCCACTCCGCACCCATGCTGGCATGGAGGGAGGCTCCCGCTGTGTGACGGCGCTCCTCGTCTGACAGTTCTTAAATAACGGGGGACGGGGCCACCCGGTGACCCCGCCCCCCTCTGACGCACGGGATATGACGGGACTTCCCTGTGGCATTCCCCGTGACGTCACAGGGAAGTCCCGTCATGTCCCGTGCGTCAGAGGGGGGCGGGGCCACCCGGTGACCCCGCCCCCGTTATTTAAGAACTGTCAGACGAGGAGCGCCGTCACACAGCGGGAGCCTCCCTCCATGCCAGCATGGATGCGGAGCGGCCCGAAAAAGAAAATGAAGAAGAGAAGAAAAGAAGAAGAGAAGAGCGGGAGCCTCCCCCCATGCCATGGGTGCGGAGCGGCCCGAGGAGAAGAAGATAGAAGACGCCGCGGAGGAGATGCTGGACGAGAACGCCGGAGGAAGAACCAGAAGAACCAGAAGATGAAAGAAGATAGAAGAAAGAAGAAGCATTTAAATAAAGGAATTGTCAAAAACTGTCTCTTGTCATTTTTAACATTTTTGACAGTTTTTTTAGTGAAATGGTAGGGGTAAGTACCCCCTTACCATTTCACACGGGGGAGGCCGGGATCTGGGGGTCCCCTTGTTAAAGGGGGCTTCCAGATTCCGATAAGCCCCCCGCCCGCAGACCCCCACAACCACCGGCCAGGGTTGTGGGGATGAGGCCCTTGTCCCCATCAACATGGGGACAAGGTGTTTTGGGGGGCTACCCCAAAGCACCCTCCCAATGTTGAGGGCATGTGGCCTGGTACGGTTCAGGAGGGGGGGTGCACTCTCGTCCCCCCCCTCTTTTCCTGCGGCCTGCCAGGTTGTGTGCTCGGATAAGGGTCTGGTATGGATTTTTGGGGGGGCCCCATGCCGGTTTTTTTTTTTTTTTTTTTTTTTTTTTGGCGCGGGGTTCCCCTTAAAATCCATACCAGACCTGAAGGGCCTGGTATGGAATTTAGGGGGACTCCCACGTCATTTTTTTTTTTTTTTTTAAATTTTGGTTCGGGGTTCCCCTTTGGGGAATTCCCATGCCGTTTTTATCAATGAACTTCTATGTGTATTGTCGGCAATGCAATAGCCGCGGGTAGTTTTAAATGGGTTTTTTCCTTCAAAATGTCATTTTGCTGTCAGACTGTTCTAAACACAGGAAACATGCGCCCCTTTACAGGCATACTATAGACACCCCCCAGGTACGAAATTTAAAGGGATATTACACTTTTATTGTTTGACTTTAAGCATTATTAAAATCACTGCTCCTGAAAAAACAGCCATTTTTAAAACTTTTTTTTGCATTGATCCATGTCCCCTGGGGCAGGACCTGGGTCCCCAAACACTTTTTATGACAATAACTTGCATATTAGCCTTTAAAATTAGCACTTTTGATTATTCATGTTCGTGTCCCATAGACTTTAACGGTGTTTGCATGTTCGAACGAACTTTTTTCCTGTTCGCATGTTCTGGTGCGAACCGAACGGGGGTGTTCGGCTCATCCCTAATCACAAATAAACACAGCACTGTTTGTCACAATTTCACTGGATTTGGTATCTGTGCCTGAAAGACTGCTCATCCCAGGGAGCTCTGTACCTGCTACCTGTCTCCCAGGTTAATATAAATATATATATATATATATATATATATATATATATATATATATATGCGCACACACATATATACATACATACACTGTATTCAGTTTAGCTAGATCCTGTTCTTCTCTTCCTAATATACTGGCAGGCAGGTGTTTTTACAGTATTTCTAGTTACTGTACTGTGTACCCTGCACAGTCTCACCTACAGTATAGCTACCTGCAGCCAGGTGCTTGTGTAGGCTCTTTCAAGTATTTCCAGTTACTATACTGTGTACCCTGCACAGTTGCGCCTACAGTATAGCTACCTGAAGACAAGTGCAGGTGTTATCACACTAATAATACTACAGGCAGGCAGTTGATTCTGCTAGCTGCAGTATAATCGGTGTATATGTATGTGTGTGTATATGTGTGTGTGTGTGTGTGTGTGTGTATATATATGTATGTATATATATGTATATATATATATATATATATATATATATATATATATACACACACACACACACACACACACACACACACACACACACACACACACACACACACACACACACACCCCCCAGTTTTGGGCAGCTCACTGCAGGCCAATAGTATGTCTGGAAGGTCAACAAGGAGAGGCAGACAGTCACAAGCCAATAAAAGAGGGCAAGCAGGCTCTGTGTCTAGAGGCAACAGTGCTGGTCGTGGACACGGTGCATCCTCATCAGCACGTGGCCGTGGGACACGCTTGCCCTTTTTTTCGGCAGCTGGCCGTGTTGAGCTGCAACATGCGGAAGACTTGGTCAAGTGGATGACCAAGCCGTCCTCATCCTCTCTCACCAAGGCTCAGGGTACTTTGTCTGGCAAAGCAGCTGCCAACATGGCCTCTTCCCTCGGCTCTATGGCATCAGTGACTCCTTCCCTAGCCCCACCATGTCCTTCTGAGGAGTCCCTCGAACTGTTTGACCACAGTGTTTGGTACATGCTCCAGGAGGATGCCCAGCGTTTTGAAGGCTCCGATGATGGTACTTAGCTAGAGGAAGGCAGTAACGTGAGCCCAGACAGAGGGGGTGCCCAAGAAGGACAGCAATCTGGCAGTCATGTTCCCCCTGCTGCAGCATACTGCCAGGTTTGCTCCAGTGATGAGGAGGGAGGGAATGATGAGGTCACTGACTCCACGTGGGTGCCAGAGAGGAGAGAGGCAGGATGCCCTCCAGGGGCCAGCCTAAGGGCAGCACACTGACTGCATCACACCGCAGAGCTCCGCATGTGCAGGGCACTGCTGTCTCTGCGCGTTATTCTTCTTGTTCTTTGGTGTGGGCCTTTTTTGAGACAAGTGCATCAGATCGCACTGCTGCTTTTTGTAACATATGTCTCAAGCGTATCTCGATGGCCAAAACATCTCCCACTTGGGCACCACATGCTTGCCCAGACATATGTTGACCTGCCATGCAGTTCGTTGGCAAGCGTACCTCAAAGACCCACACCAAAGAACAAAGAGGACCTCTCCTTGCTCCTCATCAGCTGGGGTCTCCAACTCCACTATACCTTCAGTCCTCTCCGAGACCTGCACTGAGAGGAATGAAGGTGTAGAATTAGGTGCGTCACAGCCAAGTACTTGCGGGCAATCTGCTATCGGTACACCGACATCAGATTGTACCAGGCAAATATCCCTGCCCCAGCTGCTGCACCGCAGAAAGAAGTTCGCTCCGAACCATCCACATGCCCAGCGGTTGAATGTTAGCTTGGCAAAATTGCTAGCACTTCAACTGCTACCTTTTCAGTTGGTAGACTCTCTGCCCCCTTCCGTGAGTTTGTGGAATGTGTGGTTCCTCAGTGGCAGGTTCCCAAACGCCACTTTTTCTCACAGAAGGTGATTCCGGCTCTCTACCGGCATATGGAAGGCAATGTCTTGGCCTCGCTGGACAGGGCGGTCAGCGGTAAGGTGCATATTACCGCTGACTCATGGTCCAGCAGGCATGGACAGGGACGTTACCTAAGTTTCACGGTGCATTGGGTAACTCTGCTGGCAGCTGGGAAGGATGCAGGACAAGGTGCAGTAGTGTTCGAGGTTGTTCCACCACCACGCCTCCAAAATGCCACTACTGGTGATTCTGACACACCTCTTACCTCCACCCCCTCCTCCTCTTCTTCCTCCATGGCCTCTTCCTGTGCTTTGTCCTCAGAACCAGCAGTGCTCCGTAGGCATTCAAGGGGCTACGCAAGTACGCAGGCCAAAAGATGCCATGCGGTGCTTGAGCTGGTGTGCTTGGGGGACAGGAGCCACACTGGGGCAGAGATTATGTCAGCTCTGCAGGAGCAGGTTCAGAGGTGGTTGACGACATGCCAACTTAAGGCAGGAATGGTGGTTTGCGACAACGGCACCAACCTCCTCTCCGCCCTCCGACAGGGACAACTGACCCATGTGCCCTGTTTGGCTCACGTCCTTAACTTGGTGGTGCAGCGGTTCTTGGGCAGGTACCCAGGCTTACAAGATGTCCTGAGGCAGGCCAGGAAAGTCTGTGTGCATTTCCGCCGGTCGTATAATGCCAGTTCTCGGCTGGCAGACCTCCAAAAGGAATTTAACCTGCCCAAGAACCGCCTAATCTGTGACATGCCCACCAGGTGGAACTCAATGTTGGCCATGCTGCAGCAGCTGCACACGCAGCAGAGGACCATCAATGAGTACCTGTGCGACTATGGCACCAGGACAGGGTCAGGGGAGCTTGGTTTTTTTTTCCCCACGCCAGTGGGCCATGATCAGGGATGCATGCACTGTCCTGTTACCATTTGAGGAGGCCACGAGGATGATGAGCAGTGACAGTGCATGCATCAGTGACTCTGTCCCCCTTGTCCACCTGTTGGAGCACACGCTGCGTGGAATAATGGACAGGGCACTTGAGGCAGAACGAGGAGGACTTCTTTAGCTCTCAAGGCCCCCTTTATCGGGAGGGGGAGGGGCAGAGGAGAGGAGAGGAAGGAGGAGGAGGATTGTGTCAGCATGGAGGTGGAGCCTGGCACTGGGCATCAGCAGCACTTTTTAAGGGATCATTTACAGTCCCAAGAAACCCATGGACTTGTACGTGGCTGGGAGGAGGTGGCTGCGGATCATGTTGTCCTTAGTGACCCAGAGGACTCTGGACCGAATGCCTCAGCAAACCTACGCTGCATGGCCTCCCAGATCCTGCAAAGCCTGCGAAGGATCCTCGTATTCTTGGTATCAAGGAGAGGGATCAATACTGGCTGTTAACCCTCCTTGATCCACGTTACAAGGGTAAGGTTGCGGACCTTATCTTGCCGTCGCTGAGGGAGCAGAGGATGAAATATCTTCGGGAGGCCTTGCAGAAAGGTCTGTGCAATGCGTTCCCAGAGACTGGGAGGTTAAAAACTCCTGTTCCTGGACAACGTGTTGCTGAGGCTTCGGTCAGTCAAAAAAGGAGCGGTGGAGAAGGTGGCCGTCTGACCGATGCGTTCAGACAATTTTTTAGTCCGCAGCCCCAAGGTATGATTGGTTCCAGCAACCATCGCCAGCGTCTGTTTTACATGGTGCAGGAATACCTAGGGGCAAGATCTGACTTGGACACCTTTCCCACCGAAAATCCTCTGGGTTAGTGGGTATTGAGGATGGATCACTGGCCAGAGCTTGCACAGTATGCAATTGAGCTACTGTCCTGCATCCAGCGTTCTTTCGGAACGCACATTCAGTGCTGCTGGAGGCTTTGTAACCAATCACAGGGTGCTTCTGTCCACCAACTCGGTCGATCGACTGACCTTCAGAAAAATGAATCGGTCTTGGATCACCACCAGCTACCAAGCACCTGATGCTGATGTAACCGAATAATTTTTTTTGAAATGTCAGATCCCTTCAAGACTGCCAATGCTGATGCTGAGTGACTATCCTGTTATGCTGAGTAATTATCCTCTTCCTCAATGATCTTGCTGATAGCTTCTAAGAACATTTTTGGTTCTGGGCGCCGCCACCAGTGGCTAAGGCCCAATTTTTCAGCCCCTGTTTAACAGGGGCGTGTAATTACAATTCTTGATGCAATGTTTTGCACGAGGGCTCGTTCCTGCGCTCCAACTAGAGTATCTGTGAGGGGTTGCAGTGTTGTGGCATGTGCCTAAGGCCCAATTTTTCTGCCCCTGTTCTACAGGGACATGTAACTACAATTCTTGATCTAATATTTCAAAGCAGGGCCAGTTTCTGCGCCCACCAAGAGTAACTGTGAGGACTTACAGCATTGTGGCACCAGCATCACCAACACCACCACCAAAGGCCCAATTTTTCTGCCCCTGTTCAACAGGTGCATGTAATTACAATTCTTGATCTAATATTTCACAGCAGGGCCCATTTCTGCGCCCACCAAGAGTAACTGAGAAGACTTACAGTGTTGTGGCACCAGCACCACCAACACCACCACCAAAGGCCCAATTTTTCTGCCCCTGTTCAACAGGTGCATGTAATTACAATTCTGTATCTAATATTTCACAGCAGGGCCTGTTTCTGCACCCACCAAGAGTAACTGTGAGGACTTACAGTGTTTTGACACCACCACCATCACCAAAAGCCCAATTTTTCTGCCCCTGTTCAACAGGGGCATGTAATTACAATTCTTGATCTAATATTTCACAGCAGGGCCCTGTGAGGGCTTACAGTGCTGTGGCAACACCAACACCTAAGGCCCAAATTTCTGCAGAGTATATAGGGCAGGACCCTACTTTCAAACATCCAACTTGCAAACGGAAGGAGACAACAGGAAGTGAGATGAAATCTACCCCTAGGAAGGGAAATTCTCTCCTGCAAGAGTTAATATGGGAAAAACGTTTCTCCTTTCCACTGATGCTTTATCACCAATCCTTGTTTCACTAAAAAACCCACATTTTCAAAAAACATTTGTCATTGGGACAGAAAGTGAGGTGAAATCTTCTGAAGAGGAGTACAGACAGCAAAACAAATGTCACAGGGGTGATAACCCTTCCCTATGTTTTCCAAAAAGCTTAAAATAGATTTTTTGGCTGGAGCTAAACACGTTAAAAATGTACCAGTTCAAAATTACAAACAGATTCTGCTTAACAAGAAACCTACAGTCCCTGTCTTGTTTGCACCCCCTGTATACTGCTGTTCAGAGTATATAGGGCCTGGTGGCCACACACCTTTCCTTTTTTTTAATTTGGGTGCGGGGTTCCCCTTAATATCCATACAAGACCCAAAGGGCCTGGTAATGGACTGGGGGGTACCCATGCAGTTTGTCTCACTGATTTTCATCCATATTGCCAGGACTCGTCATTACATTAAAGCTGCAAGCAGTTTTAGATGACTTTTATTCCTTTAAAAATGTCATTTTGTGCAGGGACTGTTCTAATAACGGGAAACACGCGCCACTTTACAGGCATACTATAGACACCCCCCAGGTACGATATTTAAAGGAATATTTCACTTTTTTTTTTTACTTTAAGCACCATTAAAATCACTGCTCCCGAAAAAACGGCCGTTTTTTTAAACTTTTTTTTGGATCGATATATGTCCCCTGGGGCAGGACCCGGGTCCCCAAACCCTTTTTAGGACAATACCATGCAAATTAGCCTTTAAAATTAGCACTTTTGATTTCGAACGTTCGAGTCCCATAGATGTCAATGGGGTTCTAACGTTCGTGCGAATTTTCGGTCCTTTCGCAGGTTCTGGTGCGAACTGAATCGGGGGGTGTTCGGCTCATCCCTAGTCAGGAGTCATCAGGAGCCGGGGGGGGGGGATTATTAATCTTTCCTCTTAGTGAAGTATGTGATAGGATAAAGAATGCAGGGTACCCAAATGGATTTATAGTTGTTAACCCTGATGGAATATTTATTTTATCAATTATAAATTGATCCCCTAACGTAATGAAGGTGCATGTGGAAAACATAAATTTTACTTTATTACAATTCTATAGTATATTTTTTATAATGTTCTATTGTATAATATTCTATATCATTATATAATTTACTAAATTAATGATAATTAACAACTTACTTTTGCACTGTCCTCTAGAAATGTCTAACCATGAACCTTCAAAGCAGGCCATTCTAATAGGTCCATCTCGGATATATCCATTGACACAGGTAAATGTTGCTACAGTTCCTGGTGAAAATGTTTCAGCATTCCAGTTACCTTGTAGTATGGCTCCTTCCTTTTCACCTGGTGTTCCACAACGTTCTTTATAAAGAGAAAAAAAATGGATTAAACTCTTAATTACCGCATTCATTTTAAGGTAACAAGAAAGTTACAAATGCTGCAAGTACTGACCCTTAACTTATCTTTCATCCTTTCTTTTTCTTTTGGTATATTAGATTTTCTTTTTAATAACTATGTTCTTTACATTGCAGCTCATTTGGAAAGAGATCTTGGATAAATTCTGCACCTTGTCCCCAACCTTTTGATTGCATATTATAATATGCTAGTGTTTCCTGATCATTGATTTGATTCCCTCTGATATTGGTATGGCACCCTCCTAGTTTAGAGTAGTCCTCAGGTTGTTTCAGTGGATATCCCATGTTCCCTATCCCCATCCAAGTCCCCATTCCAATAAATACCCTAAAAAACCCTTACACACGATCAGACTTCTCATCGGAAAAAGAGATGACAGCTTTTCAGACGGGATTCCACTCAAGTTTGCCTTGCATACACACGGTCACGCAAAAGTTCGCTGAACTTACAACCGTCAAGAACGCAGTGATGTACAACACTACGACGAGCCGAGAAATGCCATGCCAGACATGACATGCCATGGGTGCGGAGCGGCCCGAGGAGAAGAAGATAGAAGACGCAGCGGAGGAGATGCTGGACGAGAACGCCGGAGGAAGAACCAGAAGAACCAGAAGATGAAGAAAGATAGAAGAAAGAAGAAGCATTTAAATAAAGGAATTGTCAAAAACTGTCTCTTGTCATTTTTAACATTTTTGACAGTTTTTTAGTGAAATGGTAGGGGTAAGTACCCCCTTACCATTTCACACGGGGGGGTCGGGATCTGGGGGTCCCCTTGTTAAAGGGGGCTTCCAGATTCCGATAAGCCCCCCGCCCGCAGACCCCCACAACCACCGGCCAGGGTTGTGGGGATGAGGCCCTTGTCCTCATCAACATGGGGACAAAGTGTTTTGGGGGGCTACCCCAAAGCACCCTCCCAATGTTGAGGGCATGTGGCCTGGTACGGTTCAGGAGGGGGGGGCCGCACTCTCGTCCCCCCCTCTTTTCCTGCGGCCTGCCAGGTTGCGTGCTCAGATAAGGGTCTGGTATGGATCTTTGGGGGGACCCCACACCGTTTTTTTTTTTTTTTTTTTTTTTTGCGTGGGGTTCCCCTTAAAATCCATACCAGACCTGAAGGGCCTGGTATGGAATTTAGGGGGAACCCCACGTCTTTTTTTTTTTTTTTTTTTTTTAATTTTGGCCGGGGTTCCCCTTAAAATCCATACCAGACCTGAAGGGCCTGGTATGGAATTTAGGGGGACTCCCACGTCTTTTTTTTTTTAATTTTGGTTCGGGGTTCCCCTTTGGGGAATTCCCATGCCGTTTTTATCAATGAACTTCTATGTGTATTGTTGGCAATGCAATAGCCGCGGGTAGTTTTAAATGGGTTTTTTCCTTCAAAATGTCATTTTGCTGTCAGACTGTTCTAAACACAGGAAACATGCGCCCCTTTACAGGCATACTATAGACACCCCCAGGTACGAAATTTAAAGGGATATTACACTTTTATTGTTTGACTTTAAGCATTATTAAAATCACTGCTCCTGAAAAAACAGCCGTTTTTAAAACTTTTTTTTTGCATTGATCCATGTCCCCTGGGGCAGGACCCAGGTCCCCAAACACTTTTTATGACAATAACTTGCTTATTAGCCTTTAAAATTAGCACTTTTGATTATTCATGTTCGTGTCCCATAGACTTTAACGGTGTTCGCGTGTTTGAACGAACTTTTTTCCTGTTCGCATGTTCTGGTGCGAACCGAACAGGGGGGTGTTCGGCTCATCCCTACTCCTGACTCGACATGAGGCTTAAATTTTGAAGCGCCCCGATGCTAACAGTGTGAACAGCACTATGTGCTGTCTATTGTATCTTGTGCATAGGCATTTTAGGGGCCTCTCAAACGCCTCCTGTTAATGCCAGTGTGAATTCAGCCTTAGACTTTTTCTCTGAGCCAATGTAAGAGTGAAGAAAATTCTGTGTTCCTAACTGTGTGTTACAAGGAGGGAAAAGGGACCAAATTCACTAGCAGCTTTTTAAGGGGTGCGCTACACTGGGGAATGGTTAAAAACTATTAGATCTTTCCTATGAAGCGTGATGACGTAGCGATACGAAACGTACGTCGAGGCGCCTTCGGTTGACGTCATTTCCGAGTCCCAGCTTCCGGTTCTATCTCCAGCGGTGGTGGAATGCACGCCGAATCCAGCATGAGCAGGGCTCAGCACGGCTCCATCTAACCACATTTGCAATATCATCTAGTGCCGGGACACAGGCACCTAGCAATGTAAGCAGGCATTTTGTTTTTACCATTTGTTTTAATAAACCAAGCAATTTTACACTATTTGGGTCCACTTCGTCTTTTTCTCAACTCATGTCACCCGCTGTGGGGGAGAGAAGAACATAGTGTTGGGCTGTCTGCGATACCACACCAAGCTGCAAGGTAGCAGCACAAGCAAATTCTGACCTTCTTTTTGGGTAAAGAGGTCATGGCTGTTTGGTGAGCAGATATTTTAGAAGAGCACTTTGGGTGTTGGATGTTTGTAAGCATTGGAGGATATCTACACATATTGATTTACCAACCACGTTTTTATTTTTTGAACAATCACAGATGAATATGGACTTTTTTTTATTTATAATACTCAGAGTTATGCATATTTAAATTTCTGTATATTTAAGGTGATATATATTTCGGCAAAATTCACAAACTGATATATGTAGGAATATTTCTAATTCGTAGTCACAGCGCCCCCTATTATCACTTCACATTTACTGCACAGAAGGTCTCCTACAAGCTATTTGGGGAGCAACTTTTTTTTTTTAACTTTATTTCTTTATTCACAAATTTCGTAAATTTTACACTAAGTATCAAAACAGGCATTTCCTCCAGCGCCCAACTTCCCTCCCCCATACTTTCCACCCCCCTTAAAAGCAATAAGTGTAATATCAACTATACACATGTTGACTATTGCCTTGTGGGGAGGTCGTCCTACAGGAGGACCTGTCTAGAAGTCAATTTGACTCTAAATTCACAACCAATTCGCTACATCATCTCAACTTCATCCATTCCTCTCATTCACTCATCTTGCGGTCTCTCAAGGTCTATTTTCTTTTAAGTCATTACCCGACCTTTTGTTTTTTTTTCCAGACTAGTAGACATTACACAATAAAGTCTCTTGCTTCCCACCAGAGTTTCCAAATCAAGTCATATTTCTTTAACGCCCCTGGTTTTGTATATATTGATTTCTCCTTAAGAATTACCCCATTCATGCTATTCAGCCATTCCCCACTGAACGGAGGCGACGCCGACTGCCATCTCCGGGCAATCAGGTTCCTTGCTTGGAAAAAGCATCTCATGACAGCTACCTGGGTGTTTCCTGGATTTCCCACTCCCTCCACTAGTCCCAGTAGGCAACGTTTTACCTCCAGCTCAATGGAGGATCCAAACGTCTCCCGTTGTGGCTATAAAAAGCCCAAAAGCCACATCGCTGTATATTAAGGATATGAGTAACACGGCATGCCGTGACAATGTGCAGTGGATTGCTGTCTCCCAGGGGCACGCTGTGTTACTCATATTCTTAATATGCAGCGATCTGGTTTTGGGCTTTTTATAGCCACCGGCATTGCTGAGACTAAATCCAGGATTCAATGCGGTGTATCCGTTGATGGCCCTTCCTTGTTTGATGGCCGCTCCTGTAATCAGGAATACTCTCTACATGCCCCTGTGTATATATTCAGCTATACTCCATATGCTTTCTAACTTCTGATTGAAATCTCTCTCTCTCCTACCGTGATGTACATGATTTTGCATTTCAAAATAAGATAGAGAGACATATTCTCTTCTCTGTCTCGTCTGTGAACCTTGGCCGTGTCCTGAGGAAGCCTAACGGCGAAACACGTAGACATACAAGGGCTCACTGTACAATAATCATAGATGCATATATGTTACTATTGTCATTCCTTTACATTATTCTTTTATATATTTGTAATTCTCAATAAATTTATATTTTTATACTGCTATATCTTCTCCATTGTTTCTCAGCCTAAAAAGTCCACCTCCCTGGTAATACTCAGTATTACCCTTCATGTATTCTCTATGATTTATTGTTCTTGTACTAGTTTTTCTTCCAGGTATAAAACCCGTTTGGTTGGGGTGGATGAGTTTCGCTATGACTGTGTTCAACCTAACCGCCAAGACCTTTGCAAGGATTTTCATATCTGTATTCAGCAGAGCAATGGGCCTATATGAGGCAACATCAAGAGGGTCTTTGCCCTCCTTATGTATGGTAATTATAGTGAAATCCATCATTGATGGGGGGGAGCACTCCTGTTAGCAGCGAGCTATTCAATACCCTCAGAAGCTCAGGAAACAATACCTTCCCACAATGCTGATAAATCTCGGCTAGGAGGCCGTCTGGGCCCGGGGATTTCTGCCTTGCCATCTCATTAGTGATCTGCTGCATCTCCTCTAGTGTTATGGGACGGTCCAACTCTACTCTATCCTTCTCGGTAAGAAAGGGGAGATTCAGGTCCCTAAAAAAACCTGTCCATTCCCTCCCTCATCTCATTCTGGTGAGAACTTTACAGGTCCTCGTAACATTCTTTAAATTTACCCACTATTTCTGGAGTATATGAAGTTGCTCTTTCATCCTCTGTAGTAATCGTAGGTACCACAGAAGTGGGGGAGTTTGCCCTGACCAGTTGCGCCAGCATACGGCCCACACTTTCCCCCTCCCCGAAAGCAGCTCATCTCTGAAAAAGATATTTGTTTTCTGTCTTCTGGAGGGTTACTAGACGGTAGTTGTGTTGCTCTTCTGTCCAATTCCCGAGTGTGTCGGGTTATAAATATATTGTTCTTCCGCTATTGTTACCCTCTGCCCAATCAGACTCTCCCAATCCTTCGTCTGTTTTTTAATTTTTGAAATCTGTTGTATCATTATACCACGCAAAAAAGCCTTCAAAGTGTCCCAAACTATTCCTTCGGGGGCAGTGCCCCGGTTCGAGTCAATAAACTCTCCCAGGGACACCAATATCTCATTCGGGTCCCCCATCAGTTCAATCCAAAAGGGGCTTAACCTCCACCCCCCTGGAAGATTACGTTCGCTCAACTCTAATGACACTGTCACCGGAGAATGGTCCAACAGGCCTCTTGGTTTATAATTCACATTTTTTATCAGGGGTATCATCTCATTCCCCAAGACCAAATCAATCCTGGAAAGAGTTGAGTGTGTCCTAGAAAAACATGAATACTCACGGGTCTCCGGATAACGTGTTCTCCAGATGTCTCTCAATCCGGTTTCTTTCAAAAAAAATTAGAAAGCAGGGCATCCCCTGTATTACCCGTATATGTCCCTGGGGGAACCTGTCTAATTTCCGGTCCATTACCATGTTGAAATCCCCTGTTACTATTACCGTCACCCCTGGCTTATCCAGGAGAAACTCGGTCAGCCCACAAAGGATCGAAACGTCAAAAGGGGGAGGAATGTATACATTCACCACTACGCAAGATCCATTTTCGATCTTGCCGTACAGGGAAAACGTATCGGCCTAATTCGTCTATCTTAGACTGTATACAAGAGAATGCCACCCCAGATCTAATAAAGATGCTCACTCCTCTGCAATAAGAGGAGTGAACTGAGTGGAATTGTGTACAGTAGCCCCGCCACCTCAGTTGAGGAATAGAAGATTTAGTAAGGTGTGTCTCCTGTAGGCAAAGGATAGCTGCCTCATATGTTTTTACAATCAGATGGACTGCTGCTTTTTTCTCTGGATCTCCCATCCCCCGGACATTCCAAGAACACAAAATTAATTTTTTAAACTGAGTGCTTTTAACCATCAAAGTATAGTTTTGTGTAAATCAAATAACCAGTGCCTTTTTCCATTAAAGTGACTTTCTTGACTTTTTCATAGTTTTCTGGTGTCAGTTTTGTGACCCTATCTTGCTTAACCTCATAGCTATAATTGCTTTCAGACAATCTTGTCTAGTCCAGGCCAGTAAATAGATAAAAAAGTCAATTGAGACAAAGGGGGAGAAAGGAAGAAAGGCTTTCACCTTTATCCAGCGTCCACACGTTCGTCCTTGGAGTCGGGTTTCACCGCATCAAGACTTTCCACCAGACACGCGTGCCGCTGCTGCTGGAGCTGTTTTGTCTCATCACAGACTGCTGACAAGCAAGGGGGGGGCGTGCGCCTCTCACACCACCACTATGGGTCCACCAGCACAGCCTGCACAAGCGCCTAAGTTGAATGGGAGAGCGGAGCAATTAGGGGCCATTCAGCCCAGTCCGGTGGCTCTCACCCATCTCCAGCCAGCCTGCATGTCCTCACTCAGCGTCCCAGCTGTTCAGAGAGGAGGGTGCGGAGAGAAGCTTAATTACAATTATCATTAGGTATTGGCGCAAGGTTTTTTTCCACTCACAAATACTGTGCGGTGTCAGAGAGTCGTTCTAATAACAAACCTGGCAAAGTCATTTAATTACCCTTTTTGCTGTCAGTGCCATTTTTGGGGGGTTTTTTGCACACGTTTATAAAATCATTTTATGCCTGAAGAGTAGAGATGAGCCGAACACCCCCCGGCTCAGTTCGCACCAGAACTTGCGAACGGACTGAAACTTCGCACGAACGTTAGAACCCCATTGAAGTCTATGAGACTCGAACGTTCCCAGTCGGGAAGGGGTTAATGATGCTTAAAGTGAAAAAAAAAAGTGAAATATTCCTTTAAATATCGTACCTGGGGTGTGTCTATAGTATGCCTGCAAAGTGACGCGTGTTTCCCGTGCTTAGAACAGTCCGAGAGCAAAATTACATTTTTAAAGGAATAAAAGTAATTTAAAACTGCTTACGGCTTTAATGTAATGTCGGGTCCCGGTAATATGGATGAAAATCAGTGAGACAAACGGCATGGGTACCCCCCATCCCCCAGTCCATTACCAGGCCCTTTGGGTCTTGTATGGATATTAAGGGGAACCCCGCACCCACATAAAAACAAAGAAAGGTGTGGGGCCCCCAGGCCCTAGAAACTCTGAACGGCAGTATACAGGCGGTGCAAACAGGGACTGTAGGTTTGTTGTTAAGTAGAATCTGTTTGTAATTTTGAACTGGTACATTTTTAAAGTGTTTAGCTCCAGCCAAAAAAATCTATTTTAAGCTTTTTGGAAAACATAGGGAAAGGTTATCACCCCTGTGACATTTGTTTTGCTGTCTGTGCTCCTCTTCAGAAGATTTCACCTCACTTTCTGTCTCAATGACAAATGTTTTTTGAAAATTTGGGGTTTTTAGTGAAACAAGGATTGGTGATAAAGCATCAATGGAAAGGAGAAATGTTTTTCCCATGTTAACTCTTACAGGAGAGAATTTCCCTTCCTAGGGGTAGATTTCATCTCACTTCCTGTTGTCTCCTTCCGTTTGCAAGTAGGAGTCGTTTGTAAGTTGTGATAAGGTTAGGGATGAGTTAGATGTGAGCTTGGGGGTCTGACGCTTATGCTTAACCTCACATCTAACTCATAAACCATAGACTGGTTGAAAGTATAAGCCCTGTCTGCTCCATAAAGCAGGGATAAGAGTGTATGAGAGGGATCCCAGATACGGGGGGGGGAATAAGGTCTCCATAAAGTCCGGAGATCTAGTCGGATACCTGGTCACTTCAAGGAATGCTTGTATATGTTGTAGTCGTCAGTCTGGTCATAATATTTGTCAGTTGACTAGCATATAAAGTAATTCGGTTTCAAGAATCTCATTCAGGAGAGGTTTTTAGTATTCTGGCATCCTAGGAGGAAAAGGCAACGAGGAACTAGTGTAACTTGGTTAAGTGTTTTATATTGTACACTAAGTGTCCCAAAACGCTACCTAGGCAGGACTGTCAGAATGGGCCAGAGGAACACAAAACCCCGTCAGGGAATTGTGGCACACTACACAGTGCCACAGATAATTAAAAACATCTGTGGGGAAGATGAAGCGCGGGACTTAAAGGCTGTCCTTTGTAAATTTAAGGTGAAAGGAGCAGCGGGTTTAGACCCAGATGTATGGAGTGAGATAAAAAGGGACAGACAAGGAGAGGTGTTAGAGAAGCAATGGATGCGTCAGGTTCAATGCTTAATTAAGGTTTCAAATAGAGCAAAAGAAGAGGGGTGGAAATATAATCCAGATTGTGATGGTTGGGATATGAAAGATAGAAGAACAAAAAATGTTGAAACCTTAAATAATATTACTTCAACCATCCCACCCCCATACACTGATATAGAGAAAAATTCACATAAGTCAGGTTTATATCCTGTACTAGAGGGTAGAGGATGGGTTTGCCAGGTTTGTGGATCACAAAACCCCGAATGGGCACAAGAATGTGTACGTTGTGGGGCGCAAAAACCTCACCCGGAACCTGTAGCCCCAGTACACGTCACCACACGAACGGTAACATTACCAAATCTTCAACATGGGCATCCAGACCATCCAAATGCGCCAGCCGTGGTTAATCGCAACGTGGCCATACATACCTGGAAACCATGGTCGGCAGACACACTCATGGCTCTAATTCAGAACGCCCCAGATCCAGTAGCCAAGCCGGCTGCTTTAAGTAGATTTGTGACCCAGTTAATGAATACACATAGAGCGGCTTGGCAGGACGGGGAAGATTTGTGCAGACATAAAATGACTTTAACTATGTTTAATCAGTTTATGACAGAGATAGGCCCGCATAGACCTGTGGAAGTAGCAGATGCAGACGGCAATCTGGCAGACGGACATGTCAGGCATATCGGCTCAACGGAGCCTTTTCTTGTTTTGTTAAACGCTTTTTGTCAGGCAAAACAGCAAGAGAGAGGATCCACGTCACCCATGAAACAACTGCCAGGGCAGACGGTATCAGACTTTTACTTATCAATGGAAAGTATGATGGCAGACGAGGGAATGGATTTAGCACTGCCAATTACGATCCGAACCTTCAACAGACAGTTTATGGAAGGATTAATTCCACAGATAAGTGAAAGACTGAAAGCCTGCACACCAGAGTGGAGGGCAATTAGAGATAGAGGGTCGTTGCTACAAAAGGCACAAGGTATAGAAGCAGACTTAGCAGAAAACAGAAGTCGAAAACATCCGGCAATCAATACGGTTGTAGATCCCCAAGAACCAAGCAGAGGTTCCTATCGCAAACCCCTTACTTGTTATTACTGTAACAAGACTGGCCACATCAGACACCACTGCAGAAAGAGAATAAGAGATGAAGGAAAGGAGGGTGTTGATTACCCAGTTAATCAGAGGAGGAACTGGCCCAGGGACAACAATAATGGTGATGTTAGGCGGCAGGGAGATGGTACACGAGCATGACTCGCTCCGGTTTTAGAAAGATCCAAAACTAAGATGCTTAAGACTACTATAACGGTTGGTAATAAGAAAATCTCTTGTCTAGTTGATACAGGCGCTTCACGCTCGTTACTTTCTGATTCTGAACTACTCCCTGAGAAAGAATCACCTGACACTTTATTAATAACTGGATATGATGGCATTTTAGCAGACGCCCCGCTCACAAAACCCTTAAAAGTTAAAGTAGGGAACCATATGTTCCTTTCACGTTTTCTGGTATTTAGAGGAGCCCCCACTAATTTGCTAGGAGCTGACATTTTAAAGAAAATAGGAGCTAACATTACCTATCACCCCGATGGCACTGTCACCTTAGCTATAAGGGATGATCAAGAACACATGGAGATGTGTAACCTGATACAATACCTGGAGGAGGAATCGGAACTGTTCGGTCCATCTCCTCCAGATTTGGATCAGATTTTGTCATCCCTTCGGGAAGAACTATGGGAAAAGCATCCAGCTGATGTTGGACTTTTGCCCATACCTCCGGTTACCCTACAGCTGATTCCAGGAGCAGTGCTACCCCAACAAAAACAGTATCCACTCAGTGCACCCAAAGAGGCGGCCATTAAAATGCAGGTCCAATCCTTCTTAAAAAGTGGAGTTTTAAAAGAAGTAAAATCGCCGGCAAATACTCCTTTGTTAAAAAGAAAACGATAGCCGGTAGTCCGGTTAAGTATAGGATGGTCCAAGACCTCAGAGCAATCAACAAAATACTAGCCCCGATGACACCTTTAGTACCCAATCCACTTACGTTACTGTCACAAATACCCTCAACTAGTATTTACTTTACGGTTATAGATTTAGCGAATGCTTTCTTTTCTGTCGCACTTGCTGAAGAATGCCAACTATGGTTCGCATTTTCAATAAAAAATCGACAACTAACCTGGACACGCCTACCTCAGGGTATGGCACATTCACCTACCTTGTATTCGCAAGCATTGCAGACGGTGTTGGGAGAATGGGTACCACCAGATTCCTGTGTATTGTTACAATATGTGGATGATTTATTGTTATGCTGCCCGGACAAGGAAACTTGTTTGGATACCACCCTTAATTTTTTGCGATTTCTAGCAGAAAAGGGTTGCAAGGTTAACAGGAACAAATTACAAATGTGTCATGAAAAAGTTATCTTTCTGGGACATTGTATATCACAGGGTACAAGACATCTCACTGAGGAGAGGGTTCAAGTGATAAAGGGAATGTTACCCCCACGGAATTTCAAACAATTGCGTATGTTTTTAGGTATTGTGTCATATTGTAGACAATGGATACCACATGCTAGCGCTTTGATGCAGCCATTATACGATTGTTTGAAAATTGTACCGTATGTGCTTACAGAAGTAGCTTATGAGTCGTTTATCACTTTGAAAAAGTTGTTGATTTCTGCCCCGGCCATTGGTATTCCAGATTACACTAAGAAATTCAATCTATACGTTGCTGAGATCACTGGACACGCCACAGGTGTTCTGACACAGGCACATGTAAAACAAAGACCAGTCGCTTACTTTTCAGCAGCACTAGATCCAGTGTCCAGAGGTTCACCGTCCTGTGTACGGGCGGTAGCTGCAGTGTCAATTATCATAGATAAGTCATCAGAGATTGTTCTAGACAATCCAGTTGTAGTGCATACCACACATGACATACATGCAATCTTGTCTCAGGTACAGCCCAAACACATTTCCGTGGCTAGGCAATTAAGGTTACAGTGTACTTTACTCTTACCTCCAAATGTCACTTTTCAGCGCTGTACAACCTTAAATTTGGCCACCTTTTTGCCTCTTCAGTCACCAGATTTGGCAAGGGGGAATGATAGTGCTAATAGGACTAGTGAGAAAGGAAATGAGGTACCTGACACTCTTTTGTTTAAAGAAGTAGATGAACACGATTGTTTTCAGCTCATGGAACAGGAGACAATGGGATTCCCACATGTCACAGATACACCTATTTTAAACGCTGAGCACACTTTGTATATAGATGGCAGCAGGTTTGCTGATGACAAGGGTAAATATCACACAGGGTATGCCGTAGTGACTGATACACAGGTGATTGACGCACAGCCCTTACCAGCCCACATGTCAGCACAAGAAGCAGAATTAAAAGCTTTAGAACAAGCCCTAGAATTCTTAAAAGGACGAGAAGGGAATATTTACACTGACTCCGCCTACGTTTATGGTGTAGCGCACAATTATGGCCATATATGGAAGGCTAGAGGTTATCTGACAGCAGCAGGTACACCTGTAAAACATGGAGAAGGGATTAAGAGAGTCCTGAACAATCTTCAAAAGGTTAAACGAGTGGCCATCATGAAGATGGCGGCACACACGAGCACAAAAACAATTGAGGCAAAAGGAAATGCATTTGCAGATTTGACTGCAAAACAGGCAGCTCTAGGGGAAGGAAGCCCTGAGACCTTAGCAGCGGTAGAGGTGAGTATCCCAGAACCAACATGGCAGCAGCTGAGTAAATTACAGGAGCAAGCAGGGGAGAGCGAGAAAGATAAGTGGGTCAGGATGGGAGCAGCACCAGACCTTGACAATGTATGGAGGGAAGGAGGCAAAATATGCCTGCCTGCCTCTCTGTACCCAGCAATGGCAGCGGCAGTTCACCTACCCACACATGTCATTTCCAATTCCATGTATAGGATTGTGAACCAAGGATGGCTCGCCCCTGGATTCAGTAGTACTGCGAGAAACTACTGTGCAGCCTGCCAAATCTGTCTCCTGAATAACCCAGGACAGAGAGTAAAAACCCCACGAAAACACCAGGTCCGGGCCCAATACCCCTTCCAGAGACTGCAAATTGACTACATACAAATGCCCAAGAGCGGCCCCTTTGAGTTTGTCCTCGTGTGTATCGATTTATTCTCAGGTTGGCCTGAAAGTTATCCAGTAAAATCAGCTACAGCAAAAGCCACAGCCAAGAAACTGATCACTGAGTTAATACCTAGGTTTGGTCTTCCTGAAACCATAGAATCAGATAGGGGAACACACTTTACAGGAGAAATCATGCAGAATGTAATGACCATGTTAGGGGTTCAACAAAGATTTCACACCCCTTACCACCCACAGAGTTCGGGATCAGTGGAGAGAGTAAATGGGACAATAAAGTTAAAAATACAAAAAGCCATGCAAGAGTTAAACAAGCCATGGCCTGAATGTCTGCCTTTGGCTTTATTCTCTATAAGGTACACTCCAACAGGAAAAACAGGATTGTCCCCATATGAGATACTTTTTGGTAGTGCACCTAGATTAGGTCTATACTTTCCACAGAGTATGCAATTGCAATGTGATAGTTTGACTGCATATGTAATACAATTACAACAACGTCTAACTAAGATCCACAAAAGTGTGTATTCTTCTCTTCCAGACCAAATTAAATAGCAGGTACACATACACTGCTACCAGGGGATTATGTATATGTAAAGAAACACACCAGAAAGACATTGGAGCCAAGGTTTGAAGGTCCTTATCAAGTGCTTCTGACCACGGCCACTTCAGTAAAGCTGGAAGGAAAACCTACCTGGATACACGCATCACATTGCAAGAAACAACCCGAGAAAACAACATGATGAAATATCTACTTACATATTTTCTGTTGAAGATTGTTGTTTTACAAATACATGTATCTATTGAAACTGCTTTTATTATCTGATATCTATGTTGCACTTTGATACTTGTGTTTATAAAACCCACCTTATAAAAGATACAATAAAACAAGACAGTTCAGATCAGTTCTGGACATTCAGTGCTCGAGACTGATACATGGATATCTGACTCTGTGACTATTTCTCATGGAGCTAAGATTTGACAAAGCAATATAAACTTAAAGCAACTTATTTAAGAGTTGAACCTAACAGTTGGATGTTTGAAAGTAGGGGCCTGCCCTATATACTCTGCAGAAATTGGAGCCGTGCTCACAGGGCCCTGCTGTGAAATATTAGATCAAGAATTGTAATTACATGCCCCTGTTGAACAGGGTCAGAAAAATTGGGCTTTTGGTGGTGGTGGTGCTGGTGCCACAACACTGTAAGTCCTCACAGTTACTCTTGGTGGGCGCTGGAATGGGCCCTGCTGTGAAATATTAGATCAAGAATTGTAATTACATGTCCCTGTTAAACAGGGGCTGAAAAATTGGGCCTTAGGCACTGGTGCTGGTTCCACAACACTGCAACCCCTCACAGATACTCTAGTTGAGCGCAGCAACGGACCCTCCTGCAAAATATTGCATCAAAATATTGCATCAAAAATTGTAATTACACATCCCTGTTAAACAGGGGCGCCCAGAACCAAAAATGTTCTTACAAGCTATCAGCATGATCATTGAGGCTGAAAAATTGGGCCTTAGCCACTGGTGGCAGCGCCCAGAACCAAAAATGTTCTTACAAGCTATCAGCATGATCATTGAGGAGGAAGAGGATAATCACTCAGCATAACAGTATAGTCACTCAGCATCAGCATAGGCAGTCTTGAAGGGATCTGACAGTTCAAAAAAAATTATTCAGTTACATCAGCATCAGGTGCTTGGTAGCTGGTGGTGATCCAAGACTGATTCATTTTTATGAAGGTCAGTCGATCGACCGAGTCGGTGGACAGATGCACCCTGTGATCGGTTACAAAGCCTCCGTAGCACTGAATGTGCGTTTCGAAAGAACGCTGGATGCAGGACAGGCCAGTAGCTCAATTGCATATTGTGCAAGCTCTGGCCAGTGATCCATCCTCAAGACCCAGTAACCCAGAGGATTTTCGGTGGGAAAGTTGTCCAAGTCAGATCTTGCCTCTAGGTATTCCTGCACCATGTAAAACAGACGCTGGCGATGGTTGCTGATCATACCATACTGATCATTTCATACTGATCATTGGGGCTGCGGACTAAAAAATTGTCTGAATGCATCGGCCACCTTCTCCACCGCTCCTTCTTTGACTAACCGAAGCCTCAGCAATACGTTGTCCAGGAACAGGAGTTTGTAACCTCCCAGTCTCTGGGAACGCATTGCACAGACCTTTCTGCAAGAGGTTTCATCGTCTGCTCCCTCTGGGATGGCAAGATAAGGTCTGCAACCTAACCCTTGTAACGTTGATCAAGGAGGGTTGCCAGCCAGTATTGATCCCTCTCCTTAATACCACGAATACGAGGATCTTTCCGCAGGCTTTGCAGGATCAGGGAGGCCATGCAGTGTAGGTTTGCTGAGGCATTCAGTTCGGAGTCCTCTGGGTCACTAAGGACGATATGATCTGCAGCCACCTCCTCCCAGCAACGTCCATGGGTTTCTTAGACTGTAAATGATCCCTTAAAGACTGCTGCTGATGCTGAGTGCCAGGCTCCACCTCCATGCTGACACAATCCTCCTCCTCCTCGTCCTCTTCCTGTGTGATCGGCGGACACGCAGGAACACTGTCTGGATAGAGGATAAAGGGGGCCTTGAGAGCTAAGGAAGTCCTCCTCTTCCTGCCTCTGTTCTGCTTCAAGTGCCCTGTCCATTATTCCATGCAGCGTGTGCTCCAATAGGTAGACAAGGGGGACAGTGTCACTGATGCATACACTGTCACTGCTCACCATCCTCGTGGCCTCCTCAAATGGTGACAGGACAGTGCATGCATCCCTGATCATGGCCCACTGGTGTGGGGAGAAAACCAAGCTCCCCTGACCCTGTCCTGGTGCCATAGTTGCACAAGTACTCATTGATGGCCCTCTGCTGTGTGTGCAGCCGCTGCAGCATGGCCAACGTTGAGTTCCATCTGTTGGGCATGTCACAGATTAGGCGGTTCTTGGGCAGGTTAAATTCCTTTTGGAGGTCTGCCAGCTGAGCACTGGCATTATATGACTGGCGGAAATGCTCACAGACTTTCCTGGTCTGCCTCAGGACATCCTGTAAGCCCGGGTACCTGCCCAAGAACCGCAGCACCACCAAGTTAAGGACGTGAGCCAAACAGGGCACATGGGTCAGTTGTCCCTGTCGGAGGGCGGAGAGGAGGTTGGTGCCATTGTCGCAAACCACCATTGCTGCCTTAAGTTGGTGTGGCGTCAAACACCTCTGAACCTGCCACTGCAGAGCTGACAGAATCTCTGCCCCAGCGTGGCTCCTGTCCCCCAAGCACACCAGCTCAAGCACCGCATGGCATCTTTTGGCCTGCGTACTTGCGTAGCCCCTTAAACGCTTATGGAGCACCGCTGGTTCCGAGGACAAAGCACAGTAAGAGGCCATGGAGGAAGAAGAAGAGGAGGGGGTGGAGGAGAGAGGTGTGTCAGAATCACCAGTAGTGGCATTTTAGAGGCGTGGTGGTAGAACAACCTCCAACACTTCTGCACCTTGTCCTGTATCCTTCCCAGCTGCCAGCAGAGTCACCCAATGCGCCGTGAAACTTAGGTAACATCCCTGTCCATGCTTGCTGGACCATGAGTCAGCAGTAATATGCACCTTACCGCTGACCGCCCTGTCCAGCGAGGCATGGACATTGCCTTCCACATGCCGGTAGAGAGCCGGAATTGCCTTCCGTGAGAAAAAGTGGCGTTTGGGAACCTGCCACTGAGGAACCACACATTCCACAAACTCACAGAAGGGGGCAGAGTCTACCAACTGAAAAGGTAGCAGTTGAAGTGCTAGAAATTTTGCCAAGCTAGCATTCAACCGCTGGGCATGTGGATGGCTGGAAGCTAACTTCTTTCTGTGGTGCAGCAGCTGGGGCAGGGAAATTTGCCTGGTACAATCTGACGTCGGTGTACTGATAGCAGATTGCCCGCAAGTACTTGGCTGTGACACACCTAATTCTACACCTTCATTCCTCTCAGTGCAGGTTTCAGAGAGGACTGAAGGTATAGTGGGGATGGAGATCCCAGCTGATGAGGAGCAAGGAGAGGTCCTCTTTGTTCTTTGGTGTGGGTCTTTTAGGTACACTTGCCAACGAACTGCATGGCAGGTCAACATATGTCTGGTGAAGCATGTGGTGCCCAAGCGGAGATGTTTTGGCCACGCAAGATACGCTTGAGACATGTTGCAAATAGCAGCAGTGCGATCTGATGCACTCGTCTCAAAAAAGGCCCAGACCAAAGAACTTTTGGAATAACGCGCAGAGACAGCAGCGCCCTGCACATGTGGAGCTCTGTGGTGTGATGCAGTCAGTGTGCTGCCCTTAGGCTGGCCCCTGGAGGGCATCCTGCCTCGTTGGTGATGTGCCTCTTCCTCCTCCTCCTCCTTTCTCCTATCAGGCACCCACGTGGAGTCAGTGACCTCATCATCCCCTCCCTCCTCATCACTGGAGCAAACCTGGCAGTATGCTGCAGCAGGGGGAACATGACTGCCAGATTGCTGTCCTTCTTGGGCACCCCCTCTGTTGGGGCTCACGTTACTGCCTTCATCTAGCTGAGTACCATCATCAGAGCCTTCAGAATGCTGGGCATCCTCCTGGAGCATGTACCCAACACTGTGGTCAAACAGTTCGAGGGACTCCTCAGGAGGACATGGTGGGGCTAGGGAAGGAGTCACTGATGCCATTGAGCCGAGGGAAGAGGCCGTGTTGGCAGCTGCTTTGCCAGACAAAGTACCCTGAGTCTGGGTGAGAGAGGATGAGGAGAATGAGGATCTCTGTACTCCAGAGGGTACTCCTCATGTTGGTGGGTGGCCGGCCATATAAGTGCACCGAATGGGATGACGTCAACGCGTTTCACATTACGAAGATGTGTAGCTTCATCTTCATTACGTCCAGATGAAGCTACACATCTTTGTATTGTGAAACCCGTTGATGTCATCCCGTTTGGATGTCACGCCCCGCTGTCATCCCCCGTTGGGGCTAGCCGACTCACTCATCGAGGGAGTGTTTTGACCCATTGATCGAGACTGCCGCTCAGGAGGAAATAGGTGCACTTATATGGCCGGCCACCCACCAACATGAGGCGTGCCCTCTGGAGTACAGAGATCCCGCAAGGAACATTCTGTGTCATGTGCAGCAGCCAGTGGAAGTGGATCAAAGCATAGGTGATACTACACTTCGGCAGTATCTGTTGATTCCCACACAGGACCCGGAAGTGGTAACGTACCTAACCACCTTAACTGCGTGCTTCTGTTTATCAGTCAATATGCTAGTAATTGTCTCACTGACTGCATCAGTATTCACCAGGACACATACAGAGTACCATTACGTCTATTGAAGCACCCTGCTACATACATCATTGGATTTTGTATCTCCAGCAGAACTTTAGCATTGTTCATGGCCAATATACTCCTCATCTATTAGATGTTTTGGTGATTTACATTTATGCCTATATCAGTGCCCTTCTCCACGGCTCTCATCCCTCTCCTTTCCTACCCTCCTTTCCTCCACCAGTCCCCCCTTTCCTTCCATCATCCCTGGCTCGAGCCGCCCCCCGGGGGGATTGATGTCCGTTTGCAACCTCACTCAGCATAGCTGAACACTCCTTATTGTAGCAGGTTGAGCAGACATCAATTGCCTTGACGTCCGGACGTTTGTTTGTTTGTCTTTGATTACATGTTGTAGTGTTCCCCCCTGTCTGTGTTTGTATTAGTCGGACCCATGTCACCGATCAATTCTTTCATCCAGGGCAGTTTAGTTACCGGTTTATGCTCTTTTATCTAAATGTACTATATTTTTGTACCACAATAAACACTTTTTTGATACTACATTTATATTTTGGGTCGCCTTTTCTCTGAGCCCCACTTTCTCTTGGTTCCCCCCCCCGTTTGGGACAATTGTTGTATTACAGAATTCCAATACCAAATGTAGCTTCCAACACTCTTGTTTACCAATCTTCCAAAAAAGACGTATCCGTATACCATATATAAGTCAGTATACTGTATGCACATATACCATAAATATACAGATACCAATACATAAGTGATATGCAGTATTAGTAAGCAATATTAGTAATCTGTAATCATTGTAATGACCGGAAAGTGAATAACTCAACTGCAAGTCGCCTGTCTACAACATTTTTCCTCCGATAGGATTTTTTTTTTTTTTTTTCTGCCACATCAGCAAAGTGTTTATTTGGGAGATATTGTTTCAACTTTCAAGTCAATCTCAACCCCTAATAATTTCACATCATAGTGGCTTACTCTTTTTTCGTCATCCATTTATTAAATAATAATAACAAACAACAATGCAAATATCCCCATAGATAAACATTTTATACCCCTAAGGCCTACCCCCCCCTCACAAATAATACCTGTTCCCCACCCAGCCCCCACCAAGCCTACCCCCCCCAGGCTCTTCCCACAGTGGTCATGACTTGTACCTATCACTATCCTCCTCCTTCTCTTTTACCCTGTTTGAGTGTGTTACGTCTGGCTCGAGTTAATATTTAGATTTCTATTTGGTAAGTTATCCGGCTCAGTCTCCCACGCCTCGGCCGCTTGAGGGGAAGACTTATATTTTACCCAATCTCTCCACGTCTCTTCATACTCTTCCATCTCTGTCCCTTCACTGTATCTCAGGTACTCCAGGCAGTGAATTTCCTCTATTTTGTTGAACCACTCCCGCATTGTAGGTCTTCTTCTATCTAACCAGTGTCTAGGAATAAGACTTTTGGCCGCATTAAGGAGGTACGGTAACAGTGATTTCAAATACCTCTTTGTGGGCATGTTACTCCCGTGATGTAAGCAAACCCAGGGGTCATCCACAATCCTCCTGCTGGTGATCTCAAATATAATACTCCTCATCTCCCCCCAGTATTTTTTCATTTCCGGGCACTGCCACCATATATGCGCCATTGTCCCAATGTCCTTGCAACCCCTCCAACATAATTGCGATATTTCTTTCTGTATTTTATGTGCTCTATCTGGGGTGATGTACATTCTCCCCAAGATTCTATAATTCATCTCAGATACCCTATAGTTCACTGAGGTAGCGTTCACTCTTCCTAGGACCATCCCCACCTCCCTTTCACTGATCTTATTTCCGAGTTCCTCCTCCCATTTCCTAAAGAATATCGAGCACTCCACTTCTCCCATTTTAATCAAAATTCTATAGATCCTAGACACTCCTCCCCTCCCTTTTTTCTCCAGTAGCGCTTTTTCGAGGGGGCGAAGATCTTCCATCGACCTCATTGGTTGCGGGAGTGTATCAACAAAATGTTTCAACTGCCTGTACTTCCACATGTCTATGGTGAACCATTTATCTTTTGCTTTTAACTCCTGGTAGGTACACAACTTGCCCTTACTCATGATGTCTTTTAGTTGGGCCTCTTCCTTCAGTATCCATCTCTCAAACAGATCTTCCCTCCCAGGCAGAAAATAATCTGTATCCTTAAGCGGGATTAACGGTGAGTTGTACCCCCATTTCTCCCTATCGTGTATTTTATCCCACAAATTTAAAGCGTGTTTAGTGATATCCAATGTTTTTGTGCTCAGTTTTCTAAACTTTGGTGGTATCCACACATTTTTACCCAAATCCACCCCACTCATTATACTCTCTATTTTCACCCATTGTTTTTCTTTATTATTTTTCGCCCAATCTAAAATACGTGAAATAACTATGGCTACATAATATTTTTTGATATCGGGTGCCCCCCACCCTCCCTTCCTCTTATCATTAACTAATTGTGCAAACTTAATTCGTGTTTTTTTCCCCCTCCATATAAACATTAGAAACAAAGTGTGCAGTTTATTCAAAAAGTTCTGCGATATTGAAATTGGGAGCATTTGAATTTTATAAGTGATTTTTGGGAGAACTGACATTTTGAGTAAGTTTATTCTGCCTCCCTATGAGAGTTGATTGCACAGGAATTTATTCAAATCAGTCCTGATCTCATTAGGAAGTGCCATGTAATTGTCTTGGAACAATGTCTCTTTCACTGGAGAAATTTTAACCCCTAGATAGTTAAGCTCTTTTATCCCCCATATAAATTGGAGACTCTTTTGATAAGCCTTATCCCCTATTTTATCTTCCACTATTTCCAGTATTTCCGACTTAGTTGAGTTAACCCAGAAGTTAGATAATCTGCCATAAGTCTTGATGGTCTCTAGTAGGTTCGGAAGGGAGATCCTCGGGCGGGTGACGTACAATAAGACGTCGTCCGCAAAGGCAGCAATTTTGTACTCTTCTTTCCCAATTTTGACCCCACTGATATCCGGGCTGAGTCTTATCCTGGCCAATAAAGGTTCCAACGTCAGCACGAAGAGCAGCGGGGAAAGTGGGCACCCCTGTCTAGTGACGTTGTACATTTTAAAAGGTTCGGAAAGCATGCCGTTCGTCTTGACTCTTGCTGTGGGGAAAGTGTATAAGGCTTTTATCCTACTGAGCATATTATTACCTATGCCAATCTCCTCGAGAGTGTCCCACAGGAAGCCCCAGTCTACCCTGTCGAAAGCTTTTTCAGCATCCATCGACAGGAGTAGTCCTGGGGCTCCCCTATCCTTCATTATCTGGGACACCATTAATGTTTTAATGCCATTATCACTCCCTTCCCTGCCCGGCACGAAGCCCACTTGGTCAGAGTGGACAATCTCATTAATGATCTTTTTCAATCTGTCGGCTAAAATCTTTGCAAATAGCTTCGTGTCAACATTCAGGAGAGAAATGGGTCTGTAGCTGGAACATAACGTGCTGTCTTTCCCTTCTTTCCTAATGATGGCGATGCTTGCGTCTAGTGCTTCTTTCCTCATCTCCCACTTTTCCCCTATCCCATTCATGTATGAACACATTATGGAAATCAACGTTTCCTGTAGTTTTTTATAATAAAGAACAGTTAGCCCATCAGGGCCTGGGCTTTTCCCGTTTGGAGTATCCTGTAGCGCTTTCTTAAGTTCCTGTTCAGTTATAGGGGCTTCTAATCGTCTTCCGTGATTTTTGTTAATTTCGCCTCTTTCAAAAAAGTTTTATTGTCCTCTCGCTTACGTCTATTTGACTTGTGTGAGTTATTTTCATTTATTGCATACAACTCACCATAAAAATCTTGGAATGCTTTCGCGATGTCACACGTTTTGTGTTTAATTTCACCTGATTTGGACTTAATTTTTTCTATAAAATTACTCGTTTTCTTTTTTTTCAAGGCTCTGGCAAGGAGCTTGCCTGGTTTGTTACCATTGATGTATCTATCTTTCTTGACCAGGTTATAGATTTTACGCATTTCCTGTTCTGTACAAGCCCTCAGCTCTTCTCTTCTTTTTTGTAAGTTTATCCAAGTCTCCCTCCCTCCCGATGTTTTATGTTGTTGCTCTAGTTCATGGATTTCTTTTATCAGGGCTAACCTTTCTTTTTTCCATCTCTTTTTTTTTCCCGTGCCTACCATCATAAGTATGCCCCTGATATACCCTTTGTGGGCCTCCCAAACTGTAGCCTCATTTACCTCCCCAGGCACATTTATTTTGAAGTACCACTCCAGTTCTTCC